>NC_092462.1:34482158-34804885 GCF_047495875.1 Pithys albifrons albifrons
GTGGCAAAGATTCTTGAAAGGTCCTGTGATCCAGTATTAATCATCCAATGAAGAACTTCCCATTCCAGGGGAGATACCAGAGGTGTTCCCACCTACCCTGAGCCCAATAAAAGACCACATTTAGACTTCCCTTGGAAGATTGAGTGTGTCCTTCCCTTACTCGACAGGACTTCTACCACCTAGGTCTTCTACCACCACCTCAGCAGATCAGGACTACAACCACCAGCGAAGGTGCAGTGTCCAGGTCTCATTATGGGATCCAGGAAGTCTCTTGTGGGTCCTTCCAGCTGCCTGTGGGTCCACAGCCCCACTCTGACTGCCTGTGCTGGCACTGCAGCCTCACTCCAGCACTGGCCCTCCAAACCATTCCTGCAAGGTTTTAACTGGTGGGGGTAGGCCACCTACCATCTCATTTTGGACCAGGGGGTGGGAGCTTGGAAATTTTCTGGTCAGCTTAACTCAGTTTTATCAGTATTGTTGTTTGGCATTCTTCTTGGTAAAGAGTTATTTTCTTCCACTTACATATGGGCATATTTGGTCACTCTCTCTTTGTACTGGAGAGAACCAGGGGTATTGAATTGGAGGAAGGAGACTTCCATCTGAGCTCTTTGCCCCTTCAAATTGTCTCAAACCAAGACAAGTCTAAAATTGGAGACCTTCCAGAAATTTGTAGAGGATACCTGCGTGAGACTTTTTGGAGAGGGGATGACAAATCACTTTCCAGAGATGAAGTGGAATGTCTGTGCAGGACTAGCTGCTTAATTCAATACATCCAGGATCCTAGGGCCTTACTAATTGTGCAGCAAAAAAACCCCAAAAAAGTAGATATTTGGATATGCAATTTTGATTAAGATAAATTTATTTTAAGTCATTGGAATGTTATATTCTGGTGTATGCTCTGACCCAAGAAACTTCATGTTGTAATACAGTTCCAACATCAAACTACCCTTTGTTAAGCTAGTCACTCCATTTTTATTGGTCCAAGTCGTGGTTTCACCTCAGCTGGCAGCTGCTTGCTCACTCCCCCACCAGGAGGATTACAGAGAGAATCATAAGGGTAAAAGCCAGAAAACTTATGGGTTGAGATAAAGACAGTTTAATAGGAAAAGCAAAAGCTGCACATGGAAACAAGGTAAAACAAGGAGTTAATTCACTGCTTTGCATGGGCAAGCAGGTGTTCAGCCATCTCCAGGAGAGCAGGGCCTCATCATGCATAATGGTTACTTGGAAAGACAAATCCCATCCCTTCAAACATCTTGCCCCCCACCCTTCCTACTTCTTTCCCAACTTTATATACTACTGAGCATGATGTTATGTATTTGGGAATATCCCTTGGGTCAGTTTGGGTTACCTGTCCTGGCTGTGTCTCCTCCTAACCTCCCATGCACCCCCAGCTTCCTTGCCAGAGTGGCAGTACAAAAACCAAACAAGGGCTTGGATCTGTGTAAGTCCTGGTCAGCAACAACAAAAACATCTTTATATTATCAACCCTGTGTTCAGTATAAAGCCAAAACACAGCATCATATTTGCCACTGTGAAGAAAACTACCTCCACCCCTGACAAAACCAGGACCTTCCATTACATGACACAACAGGTCTGATTCTGATAAAAGATTCTATTGAATTACTACCATGAAAATTATTAAAGAGAGTAGCACTATAAAAAAAGCACCACGTCTGTCAAAATGAGAGATTGCCTAGATCAAGATATCCCTAAAAATCTATGGGAACACTGCAATACATTTCATTGGCATTTGTTCAAGTATGTGAAAGGCAGAGGCTTTTATCCACAGTTTGGTGGTTGTTTTCGCTGAAATAGAACTTCCAGCCTATCCCCTTAAGTATGAACATCTATAAAAGACAAGACTATATAAGAATTCTATGACCAACAACAACAAAACACAAAAAAAAAATCTAGAAAAGGCTTTTATGTAAAGAACACAATGTTAATTAATAATGGTTTATCTTCTTCGGCTATTGTACTGACTGCACGCACTGTGACAAACTGATTATTCTACTTTTCATGCATGAATTTCATGAGATAATGCTTACAGTAGACTGTAAGCAGAACTAAACCTGTAATTTACAATAGAAAACAAGAACTAAAAAGCAGAGTTCCTTTAACTATTGTTAGAAACAAAATAACCTTGCTTTTGATTGTTTACAACAGAAATGAAGACAGCATCTGTTGCTCTACTTATGAAATAGCATTCATATAAAGATCTTACCACATTCATTTTTAACAAAAAAGAGGTATAATAAAAGGAGATACAACCTGGCTGATTCTATGTCTGTATCACTTTATAAATTTATCCTTCATGATGATGTCTATTTGAAGGATAGCAAAAAGTCATAAACAATATGAAAAAAAATTATGTTTACTCTCTGAAACATTAATTTCTATCTTCATACTAGTGTTTAAACCATATTAAGCATCCCAAAATGAAGGAACTCAACATCTCTGGAATTTCTTTGGCAAAGCCAAAAGTAGTGTTAACCTGCACATTGGTAGTGGTGCTATTCAGAAAGTTGATTTCTATAATACATTAATGCTTTTTAACAACAGCCTTATTAGGAAAGAACTAGAGCTGAGGCGCAACAGCATCCTTATTTTTAATATAAAACCCCCAAATAAAGCATTTAAGTATGATCGGTCTAATTTATGTAAGATTAACATTTATGGTATTTATAGCGCACTGGTGAACATAACCTGATTTGAGCAGTTTTTGAATTAATTTTTATGTAGCTTCATCTTTTGGTCTTCAAGATCCCAGATTCAGTAATATCAGAAGACTGTGGGAGCCCTCTCCTGGTGAGCAAAATTTATCTCCCTCCAGCTGCTGCTTGCCAACCAGAGATTACAATATAGATATTCCAGCTGTAAAAGAAAACAGTACTTAGAGCTTTTAAAGTTATTTCCCTCCTTAATGTACTTTTCAGTGTTTTTAATTTATTAATACTTTTTTTAAGTTAAAAAAGTCCCAAAACCGGAGGCCTCATTTTCCAAATACCACTGTACAAAGTGAAGCAGAAGGTCAAGGAAAATACTTTGCAAAAACGTGCTATCTGCAAACAAATACAAGCTTCAAAAAACTTTCACAAATTTTGCACAGTTCAAATGGACTTCCATCTGGAAATATTGCAGTGTTTTAAATAAAGCTACTTTAAAGGATTTGTTCATTTAGTGATAGGTGTTAAGCAGGTTGTATGAACACTGTCATTCACCACGTGGGGAATGAATGAGCCAGCAGTCTGAAAACCTGTGACATCTAAGGGAAGTCTTTAGGATCCTCTGAGATGTGCAGTGAAGAGGAAGGCTCTAGGCTGGGGCACTTTTATCTTCTCCTGTGTAACCAACATGAGAGGGCATGTGCTGGGTGCACAAGTTACCCTTACATGCTATTAAAACTGTACTTTTTTCTATGCATTTTTCTTCACTCTCCAAGTCCAAGGTAGACTGCCCACATTATTCAGAAATTGGAGGAAAGTATATTAAACACAATATATTTTCCTGTCATCCACCTTTACCCATCTACAGCTACTGTTATCAAATTTTGCACTTTGCTTAATACCTATACTTGTAACATAAATTTCTCTTATTCTCCTGTTTGCTCTCCATTTTCCCTGTAGTTAACAATTTATGTTGAAACACTGAACTGAAAAATCCAATCTCTATCACCTGCATTTGTTCTTCTGCTTATCTTCATATCTAAGGTAGTTTGATTTACTGTATTAATTTTAAAGACACTGTGTCTCTATTCCATCCCTTTTGAGACCATGAAAATAATTTTAAGTTCAAACATTCTAAAGTTCAAATCAGACTAAGTCAAAGAACTACCAAGTGTGCTTGACTCGAGCTTACTATCTAGATAGCATCTTAGTTCAGAGGTAAAGAAAGTTTAAGTAATGTCAACACAATAACAATACCTACATGCTTAAAGCAAAGTTCCTAGTTTGGGTGCCTCAGAAAATACAGAGGCAACCAACACCCTTGCATTTCAGTGTAAGCTAAGCATTAGAGCATTAATCACACCCCCATGTCTTGGGGGTCAGAAGACTGCACTCAGCAGCTTCACAAGCATTTCACCGAGAACTCACTGATCATTTGCATCAAATTCATCTCAGGTGAAAGGTGATCTTTATGCAGGTTAAAAGCAACCCAGAGAGGTTTATGGGCCTGTTGTTCTGTGCAGTAGCATAAATTGTGTTGCCTTACCTGAAGAGGTTGCATGGAGATGGTAGAGGTTGACTGCATAGCAACTGCCAGTGGAAGAAATGTTCAGAAAAAAAAGGAGTTTAATATTATGGACTTTGCTCTTAATGTTGACACGTTCATTAAGGTGTGGTGTTTGGTCACTTTAGCAAATCAGAAAAGCTATATACAATTGAAACTATTACACATTGGATAACTTTTATGATATGCAATTTGCAATCAGTTATAAAAACAAGTGTTTCACAATGTAAATTTTTCTGCCTGAAAAGGGAAGTTCTAAGTTGCAGCTAGAAAACACGAGCAGCGAATTAATACATTGAAGAACCTTCCATGAGTTTGGGGACCAGTACTCCAATTCAGCTTGCACTATCTCTTGTAGAGCTCAAAAAAGCTGAAATACAATGAGGCCTCTTTATGCAAGAGGAAATGCTTTTATATAAATATGTAGCTTAGATTCCCATTTCAGATGATCTAATATAAGATCTCATCTCCTCCATTTCTTTTAGAGCAGCAAAGCACATTAACCCTGCTATTTCTAGCTTCAGCTATAAATTAAAATCTAGTATAGCAATGGACATAGGAGTCAACTGGGAAAAATAATATTTGGAGGCAGAGTGGTGCTAGCCAAGTGGATCCTAGGCTGCTATAGCTAAAATGTCCCATAAAGATTCAAAGTGACAGCTAGGAAAACACTTCTGAATGAAACAGACTTCAAGATGACTTTTTTTGGATTCATTCTTCACTGACTTTTTTTTCTGTAGTCTTTTGCTTAAATAGACAAACATATATTTGTCTTTGAAATCATGTGGTATTAAGGCTAAGCTCAAATGACACCAGTAGGCAGAGGGCGCATTGCTTGTTTGGCACTGAATAATTGCAGTGAAATGCTATAGAAAGCAAACCACCTCCAAGCATTTGTCCTTTAAGATGGAAACCGGGGTATGTATTCTGCAAAGCTAAAAAGATCAGTCAAAGGACTTGTATCACTAGGTGAGTGAACTTGAGAACTTTCTAGCAGCCATTGACCAGCATTACTCCATCAAAAAACTAACAGACAGGTCACTGATAATATTGACTAGTCCACTAATTATCACAGGAGCTCTAAAGATTCTAAATTAACATACATAAGTTAGGGCAAATTGTCACAAGGGGTGAATGCTCTGCAGAAACCAGTGTAATCAGGGGAAAAAGAAACCATAAAAAAGCCTCAAAGAGAGTACATGTTTCTTGTTCACCTCCATTCAGGAATTGTGAATGCAGAGGAGGGCTCTGCTGGCTGCCCCTTGCCTTCTGAAAGCGTGCTTGCACTCTCAACTCACACACTTCACAGGCAGGTAAAGCACGCTACACATGGCAACTTCTACCATTACTCTGAGGCCCTGAAGAAATGAAATACAACTGCAGAAGTATTCTTTTCTCCCTGTTTCTCTCTGTTATACTACATCTAAACTGAAATACCTGGGAGCACATCCCAGGCCTGTGCATAACTTCTTCCATTCCAGACTGGAGCAAGACCGGGGCACATGAGGTGATCCAGAATAACAGGAGAACAAGACAGATATGACTCCTCAGATACCTACTGTACAATTTTTTTTTTGTACAGGCAAGAAAACTAGTTTCAATCCAGTTTGTTTATTCTAGTAAAATTCTTTTGAGATCAGTGGAAGCATGAGCTTACCTAGGCAGCAGGTTAAAAAAAAAAGGAAAAATAGAGAAAATAGAGTGACATGGTTCCTTCTCTAGTTCAGTAAACTAATGACTCTTATGTCTCATTCAGTAAACTAATAAGGATGATACAAGACAGTAATTCTTAATCAATTAAGGTGTGGCAAATAATGTGTCATGCAGTCCTTTAAATTAATAGGATGTTTTCATCTACAATCATATATATAATGCTGATCATATGTATTTAAATAGAGCAGAACAGATGATCAAAGAATCAGATGATCTCCAGATGATAAATACATTACTAGCAAAGACGGTAGGATGGTGAACTTCATACAAAGACAGTTTTAATGAAAAGTTAATAGAAGTTCCTCTTAATCCTTCAGAATTATACCTACAGAAATGGGCTCTCACATGAACAGAAACTGTGGACTGTAAAAGGACACTATTAACACAATGCATAATTAGTCTGTAAATTTGTTGTCAAAAGTATTGGAAGGTCAAAATCTGAACTGCATCAACTGATGACAACATGACAGCACTTTTACACAAAACCCTTTTTACACCTGCTAAGTGATAAAAGAACTTAATCATACCACAGGCTGCTGTAAACTAATTTTAAAAAATGACTCATGAATATAATATTCTCTAACTACTGCTTGTGAGGCTCTGAGCCACACCAGTCCCTGGTCTGATGCATTTATAAAGGACTACAAAATTCCATCCCAAAAAGTGGAAGTTTTAAGACAACATATGTTAAAAAAACAAAAAACCCACATTATCTCTAATAGTTTCTGATATAATACTTTCTGAAAGCTAATGACAAATGATCAAAAGAACGATAATGAATTACTTCTGTGTTCATTTAGGCATTCAGTTTCCTGAACCAATTCACTTAAAATAACAACTAGGCAGATACTACCATAAAAAACAGCTATGCTGCTTAACAAGGCCTGCTAGTTTATCCAAAAATTTAAAATTTTACACAGTGAAATTAAAATAATTCTTGCTCTAGAGTAAAATAAGGCACAAAGATGCATCATTAACAGTATCTTTGTCTTGTAGAAACCAGTGTAATTGATGCCAGTGCAAGAACTGGCTAAAGGAAGTTAATAGAAAATTCACATTTCTATCATCAAACCATTTCTGAATTAGACTGAGGTATTACCCTGCTAATATAAAACATTTGAGGTTTAATGTCCAGTATTTCTGCTCTAGTAAGCATTAGGCACTGTAACTCAGATTTTCAAATAAGAATAATGTGAATAGATCCCTTGGATATTTTTTAAGAAGTTCTAGATCTGTCACTACCATTAAAAATATTAAATAATTTAAACCTACATGATAGTGGAGAGGAAAAAAATCCTTATCAAAGGTCCAGCTAAAAACATATTTGTGAAAGTTCACACAAGTGTGTATCAGATAAGACAGCTCAATTTTCCTATAAAAATTGCTTCATTACAGAAGAAAAATAGCACAAACAAAAAGCAAACAGCTTTCCAAAGAGTGAGCCTCTTGCAGTAGATAATATTTTTCTTTATATCAAGACCGTCACTTCTTAGTGGACAGGAATTTCATATTTGTTCTTCCAATTATAGTAATACCAGAGAGAGCTTCAGCTTGTCTTCCCATTCCCCTCCCTGAAATGCATCTATCTGGTTAGCAATGCATTTCTCTAACTGAATTGCTCAACAGAGCATCAAGGACCAAACTAAGGCAAGTCATAGTGGGCATGGAAATGCCTTTTGCTTTAAAGTTTATAGTGACAGGTAGTACTTGGTGATTCAAGGAAGCCATAAAGCTCTCCTGCCTCCTTGCACTCATCAGTATGCTGCAACACCAACCTTGGCCCAGCCTCCCAGCTCGCTCTCTGCTTCTTACACCTCTGTGAGCATTCAGGTTGCTTATGGCAATGCTACCTCCCTCTCATGTTCCTAGTTATGCCAGCACTCACTGTAAAAGTCCACTTTATTTTGGAGTTGCAGACATCCCCTCTACCAACTCTAAAAAAGGATTTTTGCCATATTCTGGAGTTGCTTAGTATCTGTTTGCTATTAGTTCACAAAATTGCAACCTTAAATGTAAAATGCGTCTCAGAGCATCCATTAAAGCTATCCTTTTAAATTGCTGCTTTTGCAGTGTCCTTAGGTAACCCTTCTTAAATTTTTCTGTTGCAATAGTGGATGGTAATAGCTGTTGATAAATGGGTTATTATTTGAAGTGTCGGATGAACTGAAAGAACAATTCCATAGTGAAAGTAGCAAATGCCCACAAAGTATAAAACTGCTTTTCAAGACATAAGACTTTTACAAACTAAATAAATTCTTCTTGATAGAAATTCTCACATTTAGGAATAGAATTTCTCTGGAAAGGCTGAAAAGCAAAACAGTGATCTGTCAAGGATGGTAAAACCAAAACCTTCCCAAGCATAATCGTTGTGCTATGAATTTTTTAAAAAGGCAAAATATCCAAAACCAATAAATTACTAGGCAATTATAGAACATGCATAGCATTGTGTGAAACATTATGGAAATTATTCTCTAAGAACATATTTTTATGTTTTCTCACAATACCTTTATGCTCATTTTTATCAGCAGAAACTCCTGACATGAGACATTGTTTCAACAGGATTTTATTTAACAGATGCAACAAAATCTGATGAACTTTCCCCTCCAAATAGTGTAAAACTTCTCTTTTGAGTTAGTTAGCCTGAGTGTTTTAAAGGGTATTCTTCTGTCATAGAAAAACTTTTGTCAATCTCCTTCTGACAGCCTGCCTGCAGAAAGATATGTCACCTCCCTGTTTCATAAGAAACATGGTTCTCATGACTTGAGAAAATGGTTCTCCTGACCATCCTCTAGAGAATATTGCCCCCAGTGTATGCTTAAATACTTCTTTCTGTAATATATGCAAAATCTAATGATCACTATGGCCATGGGAGCTAAATGCAAAGAGAAGTTCTTTTGCACACTTTTCTTGTGTGGTTGTGACTCTTCAAAGCCAGGAACCACAGCAAAGTCACATAGTCCACAAGTCTTTCTGCATACATGTGTACAACAAACAGTAATATCCATGCACTTAATCATGAGTCTTCTGTATCATTAGTTTTTAGCAAGTGCTAAGTTAAAGGTAGCTGTCTGAAGATGAAATAGGATCAAGTTGAAAGCCTGACAAACAGAACTAGTTGTATGAAATCTGTGGTTAATTAATAGTTCTCTGCTGTTGTCCAGATTTTCATGGTGGTAAAAAAATAAATTCAGATACCTCTTTTCTGTGCTTTCTTTTCCCTTTAGCAGCATCTCCAGCCCAACACCAACAAGCAATTGATCCAATTCTTTCCAGTAGCAACCCATCGTGAGCCTGCACAGATCAACAGATGGATATCATAACAAATGTACCTGCAGTGAAGTACCAAGAAGTGTTCTGTGTTGATATGCATCCTGCTCCTGAGACAACTATACATCAAGGTGGTCCACCTGGGTATGCACAGACCACTGCTGCACAAATCCCTTGAGCACAGGGTGAACCCAGCCAGTTCATGGCAATGGAGTTTGCTCATGGATCCACTGAAGTGTCCATCTGTAAAATCCACCTTTCTCCAATTTAGAGAGAAGGATGTTGTTGGGCCATGTCAAAGGCTTTATAGAAGTCCTTCCCTTCACTCCGTCATAGAAGACCAATCAGTTGGTCAGGTAGGACTTGCCCTTGGTGAAGCAGTGCTGGCTGTCTCAAATCACCTCCACGTCCTCCATGTGTATTAGCACAGCTTCTAGAAGGATCTGTTGCATCAGCTTCTCAGGCACAGAGAGGTAAAACGCATGCAGTAGGACATAACACTGAAGCATAAGTAAACCAGGAACATTCCTTTTGAAGTCACTCAAATTCTAATGTGTTGTAAATTTAAAAAAAAAATCCTTAGTAACAAGAATAGTAGGTTAATTTAGCTCCTAGATTCCACATGGTTATATACAGCAAAGCTGTATATCTCTGCTTTGGCGCTGTTTCACTATACACTAATTGAGACTGCAGTATGGCACATGTCATCTTGAAATCCTTCCAGTTTACTCCGGGAAATTAGAAAAAAAAAAAAAAAAAGAAAATCAGGAGATGAAATGCTTTTTCTTCTCATTTTTATGGTACCAAATTTACAGTCCAATTGACCTGTTTTGCTTCTCTGCCTATACAAATGAAATTATTTCCAGAAGCTCATTAGGAGGAATAGCTTTCTGTAAACCAAAGAAGGGAAAGGTCAGTCAAGGTAATTAGCCTTAGTAATAATCAGAGGGGAAAAAAAGTAGAATTCTAATTCATCTATCTATGTCTACACTTGGCCACACAATTCGTTATTTAACACCAATATTTAATAATTAGTGTGACTTGAATAGATTGTACATTTCATGTACTTAAGTAAACATGGAACACTGAATCAAACTACTAGATCGGCTTGTTTTCATAAAAAACCACAAAGAGTTGTACAATTAGCATGTTTCACAACAAAATTCATGTTTGGGAGACATTTAGACACCCAAGGCACATCTCACAATAAATGCTTGTCTTTTGGGAGCTCTGAATTTTATTCCAAATAAAGTATAAACTGATTGTGTGAATACTTAATCAAGACTTCTGCATCCAGTCATTTGTCAGTAAAGCAAAGAGAAGGATGATGCCCAACATCATGAAGTATTTTAGGATTCTGGAGGACAGCAGTACACTGAAGGGACTATACGACTCACTAATTGACTGGTGGACACTCCAAGATGTGTATGCTGTTCACAACCTTGTGATGAATTTTAAAGCCAGCAAAGTTTCAAGCCACACTTGTGCTACTGCTTGAACTTAGGTAATTGCGGTGATGCCTAGCAGTTCAGCTAGATTTATGGGAGTCAGAGTCATATTTCTTCCCTGTATGTGAAAACCAGAAAGTAAATATGTATCAGCGGATTAAAAATAGCCCACCGATACGGTGGAGAGGTTTCCGCTTCCAGGAGCAAGGCTAGGAAAGCGACAAGCAGGGCTCCCTAGAATCAGGCCCCTTAGAAGCGAGGGTCGGCTCCTCCCGCCCCCGGCCCGGCGACTGTCCCGAACGGAACAAGCCTGCACTTGCCAGGAGTCCACGAGGAAAAGCCAAGTTTAATGCCGCGCGCTAGCTTTTGAGGAGAGCATGGGAATTCCCCGGATGTAGGCGGGGAAGAGGGGCGGAGACGGGGCGGAGTAACACAGTTCATTGGGTACATGCAAACGAAGGGAAGGAGGGAGGGGAGGAGCGGCAAAAAGACCAATGGGAGAATGAGATAGGCAGGGAAAGTCACCGTAGGGCTTTTGGTACTTCAAGGCAGGGACAGCCCCCGCCCGGGCTCCAGCGGCGCCTCGTGGGCGGCGCCGCCGGCAACCGCCTCCATGGCCGGGTTGGGCCAGGACAGGGGGGATGCGACCCGGAGGGTTTTGTGGGAAGAGGGAACTTGGATAAGGAACGACTAAGGGAAAGTGACTAGGGTAGACGTATTGGGGTGTATAACATTCAAACTGGGGAAACATCAATATAGGGTGTGAACATTAGAGTCCTTATAAATCTCTCGCAGAGCTTCCATATTCGGGGAGCCAGGTTCCTGGACTTTGGCATCCTCGTCTATCCATCTCTTGTAGTATTTTTGCCACTGTATAAACCCTGGGTCTCCTCCGACAAATATGTTTTGGAAATAGGTGGTTTTCAGTTCTCTTGACACACCAGGAATGAAATAGAAAATGTGGCTTCAAATAAGTGTTTGCTGTAAACAAATAACAGATTCAGTTACAAGTTTTTAGGCATGAATTTAATTGCAAGGCTCAAATGTCATTTGCAGAGAATTGCTAGTCTGTTTGCAGTTCTCCTGGTAAATTTACCATAGGGCTTTTCTGTGCATTGTTTGCAGCTGATAGCAGCAGATCCTTGAAACCTTGGGTAAGTGGCCAACACCTCCAGATATAGTAAAGTCTCCCATAGTTTTCTGGTGCAAGGAGGCTTACAGACAACAAAGGATGATGCCTATGGATCCCTTCCTATGGGTTACATTTCAACCTCATGAAGACACATGGTCATATTTGAGATTATGGGTTATCTCTATCTGGGGCATTAAGATTTCCTAATGGAATGAACCTAAATCAGTTCCATGTGACCTTCTATTTCCACATATGTTGTTAAGGGACAGCATTCTTTTAGCCATACAAAACAACTCTCTGTGATCCACTGAGAAGCTACTATGCATGAATAGGTATTAAATATGGAAAGGGGCAGGATGCTTGTATGGAAAAGTATAAGCATTTTGTGGAATGTGGCTCTAGATTCAGCACTACATAATCGCTTGTAACTTCCACTTGTATCACGTCAGATATAGTGCAGCAATTTTCAGTAACATTTTTACACAGCTCCAAAAGACATAATTTAAATAATTTCATATTATGGTGACTCAGAAGAATAATGAACTTTGGTGAAATTGGACAAGTACAGCGGGGATGGAACCAAAACTGCCTTCAGCATGCAACAATCTAACATCACACAGCATCTTTCCTGCCCTGAAATGCTGTTATGGCAGATGGAGCCCAAAGTCATGGACTAAATGTATTCAATGGACTTTTATAGGGATTGTCCATAGACCAAGGGCATGATATCTGTGTGTACATATCTATCTCAAAGTATATGTTCATGGTTAACAGAAATGTAAAGTGTGAAACTTAGGCATGATGTAAACGGTATGGAATAAGGAGTGGATACAGCCCTGGGTTTGTCTGGGGTAGAGTTCATTTTCTTCCTAGTAGCTGGTACAGTGCTATGTTTTGTATTCAGAGAATAATGTTGACAACACACTGATGTTTTAGTTGTTGCTAAGTAGTGCTTACTCTAAGTCAAAGACTTTTTGGTTTCCCATGCTTTGCCACTGACAATGACATGCAAAAATGGTATTTCTAGACATGTATGTGCCTATTGTACTATTTCAGTTAATGTCACTTCCATTATTGTGGTTTTAGTTGTTTCTTCTCCGTGGTTGTAATTATCTTTCACTCTCCTGTCATCCAAAAACAAAAGGCAAGGTAGAGAAACTAGCAACTTGAAACTGTAATTATACTTCCTCAGGAAATACTGTCACCAGTAGTTGCCCTTTAGTTTGTTTAGATCTCAAGATATTTTGAATTACTAGAAAATGCAGAATGTAGTTATTTCTGTACAGTTTCATGTAGCAGTACTGAATTTTAAAAATAATGGGCTCTACACTTTGCTTTAGGCTAAGCAGTAGAACTATGTTTCCCATGCATTTCATATTACAAGATAAATAATAAAGACCTGAATCCTCAGGAGCTGTGACTTGAAATAGTGGCTTCAATGACTGTTGTCCCTAAGTAAAGGCAACGCTAAGTCATATTCCAGCTTCACAGAAGTGCGAGCTTGTAAAAGCTCAGAGTCTGGATGGATAGCTTTTAGGAACAGAGACTTTCTGTTCAATGTTTGCCAATGTCAAACCAAGAACTTCTGGGTTCCTGGCTTAGCCATGCAGATTTCAATTAGTATAACATAGAAGTCAATACTGATGGGAAGGCTGAGCTTGCAACCTTGAGGGCCATTTAGCCAGAAGAAAAAATATGATGCAACATTTTATTTCATTTGGTAGGCAACGTATGCTGGAGGCAAGGGAGTCTGCGGCAGGGAACATGGTTTTTCTAGAATACCTCCAAAATAGCTTCCAAGTCTCTGCGGCAGTGAGCAAGGGGACTCAGAGCCCTGACAAACATCAGAGCCTGATTGCCTAGAATGTAATGTTATTTAATGTAAAGATCTTCTAAGGAAATGAATTAAAATATTTCAAAATTATTTTTACAGATAACTTTCTTTATTTGGTAAAGAACTATCTTTTCTTAGTTTTTATTCCAGAAACTTGTTTTGGTTTGAGATTCATAATTTCACAGGGAAAGAAACTCATTATAAATAATAACACCAAAGAGCAGAGCCATAGCCTATTAGGCATACAGCTGTCTTGTAATACTGTGAAAGTGTTTATAATCAAATGAAATTTCTTTTTATCCTGTTTAAAATACCAGAAGCTACAGAACAACTTTAGCTCCAGTGAGTTTTCTTTTCCAAAGTAATTCTTAATATACAAAAGGTATGGTAACCACAGTGCAGATAATGTCATCAAATTTGCTGTGTCAGGTCACAGCTAGTGGGAAAATTGCCTTTGGTGGATAGGAGCAGTTAGGCCACTGCAGAGCTACATAGGAAGAGCTCTAAATATGGAGGCAGTTTTACAGGATTTCAGCCTGATAGTATTCAGTAATGATTTAGATCACATTAACTGTAAGTCTGTGCTCCCAGTATTTCTTACAATATATGGAGAAGAGCATTTAATTTACAGAATATCTCTGTATCTATTTACTCAGGGTAAAATTAGCACATTTTTCACAATGACAAATCCAGTTACTACAATCTTAAATGAAACATAATTTGCCTCCTGTAATACCTCAATTTCTTAACTTTCCTTGTGTAGTTCAGCAAATGACATTCAATCCATCAGAAACCCTGTCTGTATTTTCTTCTATACACTGTTACGCACATTCTATGTTCCTGATACTGAACATATGCATAAAAATGAGTCTAACAAAACTGTTTGATGAACCATATCATGCTTTAATTTTTCTTTTCTAAATTTCTACTATTAATAAGGAGCTACTAATCACCCATTTTCTTCATTGAAGACACTCTGTCAAAACAAATATTACTATTAAGGAGGATAAGATTTTTTTTAAGGAATAAACATGCTGTTGAGTATGGGTCATGATACTTCTCAATCTAAGTGATTTTAGAGATTTCTTTTACACTTTGCAGAGGATTATGTGATCCATTCTCTAGCAACTACACACTTCAAAAGTGGAAAACAGTTCAAGCTCACCATTATTTTCCTCTTCTTCTAAAAGAAGACGTTAATGAAATCATAGGTAAAAAATCAGAAAACATTAAAGGAACTCAGGAGATAACTAGAAGAATTCTTAAGGTAGTGGAAGGTTTACAAGAAGTTATATTTATTTAATGAGGAAAGCTAGGGCAATCAGCCAAATTAGTCAAACAAAATTTAAAAGTATGTAGTCTGTGATACAAGTATATAGCAATGAGCCTGAAGATGTTTATCTAGACTGTCCCAGACCACTATTGCAGACCTAGTTTGAGACTCAAAGTACGCAGAATGTCTAGGAGAAGAATCCCCAAACATTGTAGGAGAGGTGTAACATGCTGTGCTGGTACAGAAATTATGGGGGCTACATGATTGGAAATATCAGAAGGTTGCATACATGTACAATTTAGATTTGCAGAATACTATGACATCTTTTGACAGCAGTAATGAGAAAGTCAATTCTAGGTTAAAAAAAAAAGATCAGTATGAATAACAAAACCAGAAATTATTTGTAATCTCACAGGCACATGACACCCTAATAAGTATGCAAGGGGAGCTGAAGAAAACCTCCTGACACTTGATGGAATGCCAGACGAGACTGGATTTCTAGGGTCACCTCATCTAAAATAGTATACAATATGTTCCATGTAATAGCCTCAACTGCTGTAGCTACAGGGCCTGAAGTGAAGCTTGAAAAGGACAAGAAGGAAAGAGACCACTCAAACCAGACAGATAGGATTAAGAAATTATATACTGTCACTCAAACTGTAATGGTACACAAAACATTGAGATTTCAATCATTTCACATTTTTCTGTTTCGCACAGAAATATGATTTTAGGGGGCTAACTCAGGAACCACGTTCTGTATTGTCAAAGAATAATTTCCTTATTTTTCCATTTCTAGTGTATGTATAGTGGAAATATTCTGATATAACACAGAACCACAGAATATCCTGAGTAGGAAGGAACACAAAAGGATCAAATCCAGCTCCTGGCTCCCCACAGGACAGCCCCAGGAACCACACCGTGTGCCTGAGATGATTGTGCAAATGCCTCTTGGGCAGCCTTGGTGCTGTGACCACTTTCCTGGAGAACCTATTCCAGCACCCAACCGCCCTCTGAGTGAAGAACCTTTTCCTAATATCCACACTAAACTGCCCCTGATTCAGCTTCATGCCAGTCCCTTAGGTCTTGTTGCTGGTCACAAGAGAGAAGAGATCAGTGCCTGCCCCTCCATCTTCCCATCATGAGGAAGCTTTAGACCATGATAAGGTCTCTCAGTCTCCTCTTCTTCATGCTGAACAAACACAGCAACCTCAGACACTCCTCGTATGGCTTCCCAGCTTTCACCTCAACATGTCCAGCTTATGGCTGTTGGGAACAAACCTTCTCACAAAGTTAATGAACAGTAAATCTCTAGTATAAAACTATTTACTTCAGCCCCTGATTCTGCAAAACCTTTCACTGGATACTTTAGTTAATTACTAAATTACTAGACCAACTCTTATTGACACCTGTTTCTGTGAGTGCTCTGCTAATTAGGACATAATTTCTCAGTTCTTCTCAAGAGACAAAAAACACTGAACCCACCCCCTTCATCTCAACTCCATTCCAGTAACATAGAATATGGTTTTTTAAGAGCGATGCTAGATACCAACTGAAGAAAAATTTGGCCCAAGAAATTTTTTCCAAACAAAACCACTTTCTTCTTAGAAAACCAAGCACTGAAGGAAACTTAGCAGGCCAGAAGAATTAGTGGCACATGGAGTTTATAGTGGGGATGTGGACGTAGCAGTAATCAGTGGGTCCTTCTGGCTCAGTCTCCACTTGAGATCACCCAGATTTTTCCCAATAGTCTGAGTTTTGGGGGCTTTGACTCATAATCATCCCTGATGTAAGGTCAAAGAATTTTTTTCTTATATTTCCATATTTACATTCCTAGTACATGTTTAGTGCAAATACCCTGATATATCAAGAGCAGATCTCATAAATTTATTTGAGAGTAGCTTCAATTCACTATTGAAGAAAAAAAGTACAATAGCTTAAGTCTCACAAGAATAAAATAAATTTTGGTTACAACTTCACAAATAGGTATATTTGAAGGGTTACAGGGAGGAATTCTTCAAACAGGTGCCCAGACAGAAGCTTAAACAGAGGCAGAAGCAATTTATTCTCTAAGCTTCAGGCACATTTCCCAGATATATCTGCCCACATACTGAACTTTTGATCATTTTATCTGAGCATTAAGCGACTAGGCACACCAAGGGCCCAAAGGAAACTAGGGGTTCCAGAGAATCTGTTGAAAATCTGTGTGTATTTCCGCACTCACATGCAACCTGACTGGAATTTGGTCCAGAACATGTATGCAAAACAGAGCATCTAAAGGATCTAATACGCGAGATTTTATTTTCTTTGCTGGAGATGCCATCTATACAGTGACACCCTGTTCTACTACTTGGCAGCCCCATTTCAGGTTCGTTTCCCTAGAAAGTTGTAAACCTAGGTACTTAGACACTCAGTATCATGAAACTGGAAACTTGCAGAGTATGCCACATAACTACTGTGTTTCCAAGGACCTTCAAAATGTGAAGTGTATTGTAAACATATAGTGCACCAGAGAGCCTCTGAAAAAATCTAAACAAATAAAGTCACAAGAGCTCTAATTTTAAAAGGTTAAAGAAATAAAAGGAGCTTCTGTCAAAAGCAATCAATTAGGAAGAACTTGAGTGTAATTAGAATGGAGAGATTAAACAAAATAAAATAGTAGCAACATTTAGAAAAATCAGGAAATGCAGAAATATGTAGCCTGAAACAAAATCACAGGAGCATATTAGGTGTTTTTAGTAGTTTCTTGTGCAATATAGTTTAGAAATAATTGTAAACCATGAGAAGAGTAAATTACATAAACAGATTCTTCTCTCATACCTTTTCTTAGTTTATCAGCAGAAGTTACAATATAAATGCAAAATACAGTACCAGTATCAATGACAGAAAAAAAAACCAATTGGCTGAATATAAGGAATTTAAAGAAATTTTCAGACAAATGCTAGAAAATATGCTATAATCCATGTAAGGAACACAGGTTTCAAAACAAGGTCCTTTTGCCTTCATTTAGAGCTCCACTGACTCATTAAAGTCAAATTTGTAGAAACATTGTCTCTGCTATGCAGATAAACATGTTCATACTCTGCAAAGTGTAGATGTAAACAATGGCATTGAACTGGTAGCAATGTAATGTAATATAAAGCTGGCTACAGGAAAAGCAAATTGCATTTTATTTATGAAATCAGGATACAGCAAATATTAGTGTATGTCTTTAAACCAATGAATGCAGCATCAAACTTGCTGAAGCTCAGTCACCTAACTGTGACAACACTGAGCTCAACTGTGAGCTGACTCATTCTCTGAAAGGTTGATTTAAAAATAACCCAGATTTCGTATGATTTTCAGTGTTTTATTGTTCTTGCCCAATTTATTTATATTTAAACAATACCAGTTTCATTCATATCCTGAATGCTATGAGCAGATCTGAACTCTGCATATGTAGAAAGAAATTGGAATTCCTAGGAGCATATCATTCACAGGGAAGTTTGAAATAAATACACATTAAGTGAAATAGGGAAAAAACCCCAAACAAAACAACAAAACCAAACCCCAACATAAAGTAAGAGATATATTTTATATTGTGTTTACGATCATGTGGCTATATCCTTTCTTTATTAAGATAATAGCATATACAACAATCACAAATTTAAGGGAGATTAGCTTAAAAAATCACTAATAACTGTAAGCATAACTGCAATTTTCTATTTCTACTGTATTGCTTGGTCTTACTGATAATGTGGAATATAGTTAAGAAACTCTACATGTGTCTTTCCATTAAAGCACTACTACAGATACATTTCAGACTAAAGCAGATCCTGACAAAGCTACGTCTGACTATTCACTGTTTCCTCACTGATATAGTTTCCCCTGCTCATTGCTCTTTTTATCTCACTTCTAAATGCAGTTGATAATTGCTTTAACCCTGAGTTGATTCCCTTGAACTCAGGAATTTTGTATTTTATTAAAACTAAGCTAACTTCAATTTTAACTGCCATTCTAATTAATGCATTTGTAACAATGTAAAAGAGATTTTTCAGAATATTCAGAAATCTGTCTAACTCTTACATGTCAATTAGTTTAATTCATGACATGTAAATGTCAGAAATTCTGAAAATCTGATACATGCTATTGTCATTATAATGGGGCCTCTTGCTCAGAATTGTATGGCTACTGTATCCAAAGTACTAACTGTAGTCACTGCGTTATAATGTTTAACATGATATTTCATAGTAACTACAATGTAATAGCAATAATTTAATGAAATAATTAATCTGTACTTCGTAAGCCAACTCTATTTTGCATCACTGAACAGCATTAAGAAGGACTATCACAGCCAGATTTTAACATGCATTTGCATTAGTATCAGTAAAATTAAAGCACAAAATGTAAATTAAGATCAAGATATTAACATGCCAAATTTGGATTCTTGTGTCTGTTCTTGCTCCCCTCCCCCCAGATAAATATATCATTGAGGAGAACTTACATAGCAATTATTCAACACAGCTGTCAAGACATTTTACAAAAGATACTCTGTACATGGAAGGAGTGATGTATTAAAAAGCAATTTTTTTTTCCAGACTACAAACTGTTTAAAAAACTCGACTGGACTAGAAAGCAGTGCACATTTACACTGAATAGTTTTTGGTTTATAACTAGGTCATCAGATTAGATGCATCATCACCCAAAGGTCTCATTATAGTCAATGACAAAAAACCCAGCTAAATAGCCCCTTGGAGCTTCCCATTAGGTATAAGTATCTAGACAGTCTGTGTTTCTTTCTAAAAGATCCCGTTCAAAATTTAAGGTTAAGCAGAACAAGTCTCAGTAATCCTGCACTGCGGGTACCTTTCAGCTCCAACTTCTGTCCTAACCATGACCTCTAGCTCAGAAGTAAAACCAGTTACACACCTCCCCCTGCTTCCCACCCAGCATTTCTCTGTGAAATGAAAACTAGATGGAAATCACAGTCATTTTTCTGTGGTACTCTGATGGGAGTAGCATATCTATTGACATTTCCAGGCATGCATGCTCTAAAGTCTCCAGTGTTCATCCACTGGTTTACATTTTTTATTTTTTTTCATCTTTGATTTGTATTCAGGAGTGGGACCTCATAGTCAAATTGTTTTCACTGTCATATCATAATATTGCCTGACTTCCTTCAGCATCCCTCAGTTAAATGTAAGTTCCTGTCCCCGAGTAGATTTGAATGGTATTAAAACAGAACTTTTCCCTAGTTTACTACTATGATTCCTGTGCTCTTTGACAGCATAACTATTTACTTGGATGGACTATTTAAAATTCCATGCTCAGTTTCCTGTTGACTGCTACATTCTAAATTTTTAGATTAAAAACCACTACTGCCACTGCCTTCTGCAGCCGTTTGTAAATCTATGGAACAGTTTTATTGCAAGAGTACAAATAGGTAATGTTCCAATACAAGCTGAATGAAGACTTTGCTTTAGATAATCCCATTTCCCTTATATATTTTTAGTAAAAAATTTCTGGGCATGTTGTTAAGGGACAATCTTTTAATATATTTATATATATTTGGTCCAAGACTGTTCTTTCCACTTCATTTTGCAGACAATGGAAGGATGAAAGAAGTACTACAGGATGATACTGGCATAAGAACTTGTAATACTTTTGGGCATAAACTGGTGACAGATACATTTGTGATGAAGATTAGAAATTGTTTAAGCATAAGAGAAAAGACATCCTGGAAAAGGTCTATGGAGAAGACCGTTCATAAACCCCACTTCTAGTACAGGAATGGGCTTTCCAAGATTAATAGTACATCATGCTATGAGACCAGACTGAAGATTTGAGCAATTGCTAAAAGAAATGAAAATAAGTAACAAGAACATTTTGCCTCAAACCTCAATGTTTAGATTTGTTACATTTCTAATATTGGAGCTTTTACATATTTTCATATTACAAGCATGTTTGACTGCTTCTGGTAGCTTGAAGAATAGCAGCTCTCCAGTGGTGGCATATTACCTGGCAATATTCAGAACTGAAAACAATGTTCCCTGACCTGTCACACAACCTTAGATCAAAATCATGAACATCATTAAACTGAGGAATTTATTGATAGTTCAAAAAGTGAAAATATTTTAACATAATAGCAAACCTTAACTCATTGGGAGTCTTTGAAAAGTGACATTGAGATGTTAGACAAATTATGAATTATGTCTGCAGAAAGTTATATCTTAGTAAGAAACATCAGAATCTTGAGGCACTACTGTATTGTATAGAGAACTTCTATTCTGCAGTTCACCAATCTTCATAGGGAATGTGAAAGTACTATGAAATTAGTACTATGTGAAAATAATGGCACATGCAGGTGTCAGTGAACTTTTAATTATCATTTAGAAGCAGATCTTTCATACTGTACATAGACATTTGGTACGTCACAATGGTAAAAGGAAACATCCCATCTTATCAGTAACCTTCAGTTTGGAAAATAATTTTTATTGTCCTTTTGCGGGTTGAAACTCGGTGCTGAACAGTCACAAAAGCTTTTCCATAGGCCGTGGGCCAGAGGTGATGATTCTTGACTCACACCTGCTCTGAGATGTCACAGAGCAGGTACAGGGTGCCAGGTATAGGGGTTTTTCCTGCTTTACTGATGTCTGCACATTCTGTTGTAACGTTAGGTTTTGATTTTGGACTATCCGGAAGTACACGGGATGTTTTAGTTTTCTCACCCAGGTTATCACCTTGTTCTAGAATTGACTCCACTTCAGCTTAACTAAGCTTGTTCTTTGCACAGGCACCAGCTGTGGAATTTCTTCATCTTCATGATCACCTGGTTCTTCGCCTAGCACTGCTTTTTCTTTTATCTCAAGTTTCTGTGTGGCGGCAGCAGCAGCACTGATCTTAGTTGTTTGAGTGACTTGACTTCAGTGTTTTATCTTCGTTCTTTTGTGGGCCCTTGGGGGAGGCATTCAGAGTTTTTGGTTTGGTTTGGGGTTTGTGTGTTTGGTTTTTGAGATGCCTGTCTGTCAAGCTCATCCGGGTTGGAGCTATTTGGAGTAAAAATAGTAAAAATTAGGAAGTGGACGTAATTTAGGTGTTTTGAGGTGAAGAATTTTACGTTTTTCCAATTCTTTAGTAACTTCTTCGCAACCACGCAGCAAAGATGCTGTCTGGGTTGAGATGTACGAGCTGTGCACTGGCACCCTTTGCTGTTAACCCGGGAGTGCGGCCGCCGGGATATGGTGTGTGGCCGCGGCGCAGCCCATCCCGCACCTTTCTTTCCTTGCAAGGCAAATCCCGCTCCGCTCCCTTCCCGCCCCGCCGGGCTGTGCATGTCCCGGCCCCGCCGCGGCTCGGCCGCGCCGCCCGCCCGGAGCGCTGAGGCTGCTGCACCGCGACGGCGGAAGGAGCGTCATTCGCCATGGTGCGTGCGGCTGTGTTGGGATGGGGACAGGGATGGGGATCGGGATCAGGATAGGGATGAGGGTGCGGCTTCCGCAGCCTCTGCTCCTGGGGGTGGCGGGGGCTTCTCACGCGTCGCACCAGGCGCCATCCCACGCGTCGGGACCGGCCCCGGCGCGTCCCCGGAGAGGCCTCGGGAGGGTCCCTGGGCCGGCACCGGCGGGGAACTCACCCTGCAGTCAGAAAGTGCCGCGTTCTCCCCCGGAGGGTTCGCATCTCTCTGGGCCAGCCCGGCGGCCCCGGGGGGAGAGGTGCGGGAGCGGTGCGAGGTGCCGCCGCTTGAGATTCCTGAGGTATTCAGGGTAGTTTGTATTTGACGTTCTGTTCTTCTCGCAGCCCTCAGCACGGCGGCGAACACAGATCCAGGGTGTACCAGAGTGCCCCTTTATTGATTGCCATTTATTGCCACGCAGGAAAGCCTCCTTGCTTTCATGTGTTTTCTTCTGCACGCAGTTAAATTCCATATTATGTCATAAAGCCGTTCAGTTCAGACACTTTTTTACACAAAAGTAACGTGACTAGGCTAGGGAGGGAAGGCCTCTGGCTGCTCCCTGGTGTGAGTCATGGCCTCTTGGGAGGGACAAGAAAATTCCTTTTGTTAGACTGTGCAAGTTACATATGGCCTTTGTCAGAAACACAGATGCAGCAATTGAACAGAAGCTTGAATGGGGACATTTACTGCAAAGGTAGAAATAGCTAATCTTGGTTTCCTAGCTGCAGAGTTCTAAAGAATAGGTATTTTGAGAATTGCCATTATATAAGATTTCTTACAATATATCCTGTGTTCTAGTAGTTTTGTTACAGTATGTACTGACCTCAACTAATTTTGTTATTGAAGAGGGTGGAACATAACCTGCTGCTGTAAGTTAAGGGCTTTCTGAGACAGCGATGCATGACCTTTCAAGTCTTAATCATAATGTTTGCTCCTGTCTTCCCTTTAATTTGATTTTACTTAATTTTACTGGTGTATAGTATGTTTGGTTTCTTTTCAGCCAAAGTTACGAAAAACACAAGGAGGGAAGCAAGAGAAGAAGGTCATCCATCCATACAGCAGAAAAGCTGCCCAGCTTGCAAGGGAGGTACACAAACAGGAAAAGAAAGAAAAGTAAGTTGACTGCAAAATCTGTGTACAGACCAAAGAATGATATCACAGAGGGTACTTTTTGTTTTGGGAAGGGGAGTGGTGTTGGAAATGAAACCATTGTGCTGATATAACCATAAGATAACAGAAAGGCCTGTATAACTTAGTCTTCTGCTGGGCCATGTGAACTGACAGGTTTGCATTCATTAAATCAGCTTATACAAAGTATGGAGTTCTGCTGCTTGATTTTGAGTACTGTCCTTACAAGTTTGGTTTCGTGTTACTGCAGTATTTTGCTGTTTATAATCTGGATAGCACAACACTGGTGATTTCAGGTGAAGGCTGGTCACCTCGTTTGGCTTTACTGCAAGTTCAGTAAGAGTCCTGCTTAGGATCTAGGTGCTTTCACTGAAGGGCTGAGTTAAAAGAAGGGAAAGCCCAGAAACCCTGCAGAAGTTCAACTTCTAAATAAAACTGAATAGTTAACTCCTCTTTGGTAGTTTCCTGCTGTTCCGTGGCAAGTTTGGTTCTCTGCTTTTAAGTTTTACTTCTCTCTCCCACAGAGGGAAAAGATATCAGGGGAAGACTGGCCTTTAATTTACATTCTCTCAGCTTGCTAGTTGTTATGCTAAGACTGTTTATTTAGAAAGTTATTAAAGGTAACTTAAAGCATTTTCTGTCAAATTATAGCATATAAACCATAAAGACTACATAGTACTATGTAAGCTACTGTGTCTGGATGAACCATGTGAGCTGATCCCAAATACTTACATGTCTGAAAGTGTTAAATTGGAAACTCTTGGTGTCAGAGTAGACCCGGGGTTTATACAGTGGCGAAAATACTACAAGAGATGGATAGACGAGGATGCCAAAGTCCAGGAACCCGGCTCCCCGAATATGGAAGCTCTGCGAGAGATTTATAAGGACTTTAATAAGTTCACACCCTGTATTGATGTTTCTCCAGTTTAAATGTTATACCCTTAATGTGGCTACCCTGGTTATTTTTCCCTTAGTCATTCCTTATCCAAGTTTCCTCTTCCCACAAAACCCTCCGGGTCGCAGCCCCCGGTCCTGGTGCGACCCGGCCATGGGGGCGGTTGCCGGCGGGGCCGCCCACGAGGCGCCGCTGGAGCCCGGGCGGGGGCTGTCCCTGCCTCGGAGTGCCGGAAGCCCTGCGGTAGACTTTCCCCGCCCATCTCATTCTCCATTGGTCCTTTTGCCGCTCCTCCCCTCACTCCTTCCTTTCGTTTGCATGTACCCAATGAACTGTGTTACTCCGCCCCGTCTCCACCCCTCTTCCCCGCCTACATCTGGGGAATTCCCATGCTCTCCTCAAAAGCTAGCGCGCGGCATTAAACTTCGCTTTTCCTCGTGGACTCCTGGCAAGTGCGCACTTGTTCCGTTCAGGGCAGTTGCCAGGCCGGGGGCGGGAGGAGCTGACCTCGCTTCTAAGGGGCCTGATCCTAGGGAGCCCTGCTTGCCGCTTTCCTAGCCTTGCTCCTGGAAGCAGAAACCTCTCCACCGTATCGGTGGGCCTTTTTCAATCCGCTGATATCTTGGTACAGAGACTGCAATTTTATTGTTGGGATCGATGCACAGCCTTATCTACAGCAAAGCTGTAGAGTTACTTGAACTAGGAAGGGGCCCTTTACTAGCACAGCAGTGTCAGGGAGCCTCCAGCAGAGCCACTGCAAGAATTTACAAACAGCATGTGTTGAGGGTTGGGCAGGTTCCTAATTTCAAGAAGTTTTCCCTGCTGATTTCTGTTTTGCTTCTGCTCTCTAACTGTTGATTGTAAGTTTTCATTGTAGATTATTTTCCTGGTGCTCATCTGACCACTTTTAACTCACCTTGTATCATAACAGCCATTCAGAGCACTTAATCACAAAGGATAATTGGATCTTGCTTGATTCTTAGTGCTTGTATCTGTGACTTTGCCATAAAGAAAAACAATTGTCTATTCTATTTTCTGTACTGTCTTCGCTTCAGGAGCAATTTAACTTGAAAGACATAAATAATGTTGGTTTATTTTTTCCCCTGGTGTTTTTAAAAGACTTGTTAATGGTTCCAGTTTCTTTGGAATCTCTGTTATAATTATAAGCTTGTTAAATTTTTGGGGTTCTTTTTTAAAATATTGGGAGTTAAACATGTTAAATCTTTAAGTGTAATTACTTGGCATTGAGTCTGTGTAATAGAATGGTGGAGTTTGGGTTCATTTTCATAGCTCTGAAAAAGATAAAATTAATTTCTGATGCCATAGTTGGAAGAAAGTTTTCCACTCTTACACTCAGGAAAACTAAGTAGCCCACGCCAATTTTGTTCTTCCAAGATGCTTCTGTAGGTCTATTAAATGTCTTCCAACAATTTTCCATTTTGTTTCTGTTAAGTGACAGTCCTGTTCTGTGGTTGGAAGGTTAATATGTCTTTTGATGATAAATAGGAGTAGCTACCTAATCTGTAAAATTTTCTTTCTTAGTCCCATCTATAAATCTGGTAGTTTTTGACCATCCTCCTTCTTATATGGAAATACGTTGTCTGAAATGTAGGTAGGACCCAAAACTGAAAGCAGTATTCTTGATATGATCTCACTAGCTATAAGTAAAGAGTTTCTTTGGACGGGCACTTCTGCAACATGAAAGAAATGGATCAGAGCAGTCTGTGAATCTAGGAAGTTCGTAGAGTTCATCTATATTAATTTAATTAAGCTATGAGTTTCCTTGCCAGAAGATAACTCTAATTGTGTCTGGCTAAATTTGTGCAGTAATATTTTTTGAACATATGTACATTTTCTCTGTTGATTACTATTCAATACAAAGGTATTACCTTGGATGTAGGAAGCTATTGGATGGCATGTTACTGAAGGGTCAGAATGTCTTGCAGAAGGATCTGTCAATGTTTGCTTTGTTTTTTGTGATTTATTTCTTTTGGTTTTGGTTGTTTTTGTTTGGATTTTTTTTTTTATTTTTCCCTTGGTACTTGTCTGGAGACAGGATTCAGGACTAGAGACAGTTTAGGCTTCTATTTACTTACTATCTTTGCTGTATGAGGGAGGAAAAGAAATAACTACTGTGAACGTTCCTGTTTATGTTAAACAGAAAGGAAACTTGCATGTAGTTATTAGGGGTGTATTCAAGTACCTTTTGCCCAAGTGAGATAATGAAGGAAAGATTTTATCCACAAGGAATTTCAATACTTAAAATACAGCACTGATAAAAAGAAGGGACAAATTCTGCACTAAGTTGCAATTCTGCATTAAGTTGCACAAGTCTTTTACAGCCTCCATTGTACAGATACTCTTCAATGCAAGCATTCTTAATGAAATATGACAGCAGTAATAAGCTCACTGTCCAGAAACTGTGGCTGCACTACAAAAGACCAATTTGACCATAATAAGAGGTGACAGACCAATTGCTTTAGAAAATTGATTACAATCTTCAGTCATCTAGTTCACTTGAATTACACCTTTTTCCTTCCTACATCCCTGTTCTCAATTCTCTTCAAGGTCTAATGAGCAGCAATAACTTCCAGTGTATTACTACCGGTGTATTCTCTCTTAATCTATATGTGAATCCTTATTCCTTTGGGGAACTTGTTTGCTCTGTTAAATAATTACAAATACATTTTTATGAGACAGCAATAGCTGGTTCACTGATGCTAGTAGAACACTGCTTTGTCTACACCTTGGGATTTGGTAGCTAAGCTAATCTAGGACTGGAATTTTTTTCCTGTTGTTTTCCGTCTTTCTGTTGTGCATACATTGTAAACTTTTTAGGAGTCCATGAATTTTTATTACGAATACACCTGTCTAATACTGTTACGCTCTGAAATATGAGAGCTAAGGAATTTTACAGCAAAAGGGGCATGGAGTGACCCGTTGGGAGCAAGCAGTAACCTTAAAATATCTCCTTGTAGAGCTATTTGTTTGATCCTTCTTGGGTGTCTCTTGTCTAGCTTGTTAATCTCCCTTGGCCCGCTATGCTTCTATTTGGGCTGTTTGCAGCAGTAATGTTCTGTGAGGTGCTCTTGCAGATTCTTCATGAGGAACTGAAAAAATGTTAGTTTTTAAAATTCTTGGTTTTCTTACAGAAATGAATGAACTGCAAAAAAAAAAATCAAAATTTTTAATTCTCATGAGAGATTTTCGTATGGAAGTATGTTAAAATGCTTAACCAAGCTAAGAAAAATGGACGTGTATGGAGAAATATGGAAGGTAGTTAGCAATGTGAAATAATGGAATATGTCCTGTCAACCACGAGTTTTTATGTTAATGAAAAGCCTATCTTAGTTTTCACAGCCATAAAAGGCATTTGTGTGTGTGGATATTATGGGGAAAAATACTGAGTGAGTAAGCTGATTTGGAAATATTTATTCATTGTTAGTATTTAGAGTAGAACAGTTGAATACGGTATCTGAGGCAAAGAGCTGCTGAAGGAGCAAGTAGAATTAAAGTACCTAAGAGAGATCAAGAAAACCATGAATCACTCTTTTTAATACTCAGTGCCTAAGCAGATGATTTTTGGGAGGCAGGTGGAGGAGAAAATATTCAAGAAACAACAGCCTGCCACAAGATTGAATCCCCATCCTTATCCTCTCCTTCCTTTGGGCAAAAGATATTGCTCATTGTGTGGAAGGAGAAGAGAGGAAGTTTCTTTGACTCACCTTATTTGATTAGCCTCCCTGCTAATGCTATTGTCTTCTGACAGTCAGTGAGGTGAGGTTTCTAAGAAAAATACAATAAGCCAACATCTGAGCCCATCATTCATTATTTCTCATACTGAAATTCGTTGTGTACACCAAGAGACTGAAGGGTTTTTTTCCTGGAGCAAATCATAATTATATACTTCACTGCCTCGATAAATAAACGATCTGGTGACCCTAGCAGGTGCGGGTGGCAATTTATAGTATTTAGAACGTAATACATTACATGATTCCATTGAGGCAGCTTTTCTAGATGGCATTGTGGTTTTCTCCATGGCAACGCTTTGCAGACATGCTCAGCTTGCGGTGTTGTCATGCAGGGTTCACAGCAGGGCTGCTGGTGTGGAGTTCCACTGGGTGGTGTTTGTGTCCTTCCCTTGGTCCCTGTTAGTATCCAAAGCTCCCTGCAGTAAGTCTGCTGAGGGTGCCTGCCCTGGCTTTTATTGAAGGCTTCTTCTACAGCCGAGTGTTAAAGCTGACTTCCTAATCCAAGTCCTTTTTTTCTTTCCTTTTTACGTTCTTATCCAGGTCTGCCCTTTAACCCATGGGAACAAGAGTAATTTTTGTTTTAAAACAAAAATATTTTAATTAATCATCAGCTTGATTTTTTTTTTTGGCAGGTAAGCCAAAGTGCGAAACCACATGCTTGGCCTGTGTAGACTTTTGTAATAGTAATGCTCTCAGGTGCTGGGCTATCTATAATAAAGTATAAAGGCTTTTCTTGAATGTGTTACTGGAATTCTTAACAGATCACACATGGTGTGCAATTGCTTTATGTGACTTTTAGATGGTCTTCAGAGAATGAAATACTTCTTGGAAAAGCTAATCTTTAATAATGTAGGTTTGTGGACAAGTGACAGAAGTATGTTTATCTCTGGAAAGTAGGGATTTGTCTTTTGAGTCCAATTTTTGAGACAGGTGGCAGACTTCTGTGCATTGAGTTACTCCAGGTAAATTCAGTAGAATAAAAGGAATTTAATGGAGGAGCTCATTACCTTCGAACTGTGATGAATTTTGGCATTATTAGTTTTTTGTCAATGAACATTTATGATTTACTTAATCCTTTATCAATTTTCCAATTTAATAATTATAAAAGTCAATTTTATCAGAGGTCCTTAGATATATACACTGAACTTGCATGGCTAAGATATTTTACCAGTGACAAATTTCATACTTACGTCCTTTCTGGAAATAACAGAAAATTGCGTCATATGTTGCTGCAGATTCAATTTGACACCTTCACAACAAAAGAGCATGAGGCACAGTGTTAACCTGTTAGAAAACTTGTCTTCTTTGAAAACTGCTAAATAGGATGGGAATTAGTCCAAATTGCGTACACACAGAGTACGGAAGGCCTTGAGTATCCTGCCAGAGACTGAGGTGCAGTAAAAAATACTTTGATAGATCTTTTTTCATCCTTTTTGTAATGACGCCTTAAGATTTTTATATGTTTGTAGATTTTAATGTAGCTGTATAGTTTTTCACACTTAAGGTAGCAGCTGACAGTTTCTAAACCTCTTTCTCACGGTTCATGCCAAATTCTTGAAATTTTGTTTAACATTCTTTTGAAGGAAAAATATTTTAGCAGGGACATCTTGTTTAGGACACATGCACATGGAAGATATCCTCTAGTGAAAGCAAGGTAGAAGGACCAAAAACCTTGGAGAAGTTCCAGAGGGGCAGACCCAGGGAGGTTTTGGGCGTGGACAATTTTCAGGTTGATTGTATCCATTAGATATGATAAATTAGATAAGATAAATTTGTAAGAATACTCTACTGGGTGTGCAGTTACATGTTTTGTTACACCTGAAGGTGTTTTCATTAAAGGACCTGCTCTCTTGTTTTATCTATACTGTCTGTAAAGTTTTTATTCCCGAGTTAGGCAACAATAAAGTTCTAATTTTGGTTTGTTAACACACTAAATTTTACTGTTCACTAAGCACAAACTTTAAACATTGCAAGCTTATTAGGTAATAGAATGGTAATTTGCAAGAATGCAGTGTGGTGAAATCTCCAAACTCATTAACTATACCAGCAGAATATCAGAAATACTGAAGGAAATTGTTACAATGCAGCTCTTCTATGAAATTCCCTTTGTGGTGCTCTGAGAAAAATGTTACGTGGAATTTGGCAAATATTTCTATTTGAAATTTTACCTTGACTTTCATTGTGACAAAAGAAAAAAATTTTTAGAGAACGAAATTAATTATTTCTATGGAACTCATTCCTGGCTGACATACCTCTTTTTTTCTCTGCTAGGTTGAAGACTGACAAAGCTTTGCGTTTAAGTATCATTGGTAAGCAGAAACTTCTATTATTGAGTACAATATTCAGCTTCTCTGTAGAGATTCTAAGTTCTACCAAGTTAAGATAGTCAAATTAGAGTTTCTTTCTCCATAATCCTATACTGCAATCTTCAAACAGACTGTTGAAAATGATAAAATACCTGACATGTTCACTCAAGTAATTTGTACAGGAATGAATTTGGGGCTGAGGATATCCTGATCTTTAGTCAGTGTACATGACAACAAGGCAACATAGACCCAGCAACTGTTTTCTACAACTGTACATGTAAACTGTACGTTTATTGCACTTGGTCTCCATGCTTTTTTTAATTGCTTGTAAAAGAAGTTGATATATGTAGGTTAAGAGACACATTGGACTAGCAAATAAATTCAAAACTTAGAGACACAACCTGGACTATTTTTCTTTTCCGTATGATTGATGCTGCACCTTTTCAATTTAATTTGTTTTAAAATGGTGAAGATCAGAACTCTTGCTCAGCTGTTGTATTGTTTTTTTTTCCCATAAGTTTCCTTCCTAAGCAATTGATATAGTGATATTTTAAACACTAATTGCCAGCAAAGCAAAGCTTCATGTCTTTTTTTTTCCCCGTAAGGAAGGTATAAAATACACCTGAAATGATGTGAGAATGTTTCTGTTACAGCTGCCTTCATAACTGGTACAGAAAGTCTGTGATGCCATTCAAAATCTTGAAAACTGGCAGGGGTGGGGGTTAAAAAACTTTGAGGAACTTTAATCTGTGTTGTTGCTACAGTGCTGGTGCAATCATTAATGATAAGTTTATTCTTGTAGGAGAAAAACTGCAGTGGTTTCAAAGTCACCTTGACCCCAATAAAATCGAGTACACAAAGAAGGAAGCTGGTGAACTGATTGAAGAGTAAGACTGATGTTAAAAACAAGATTAAAAAGCTTGATTTATCTTAAAAAATAATGTTCTTAAAATAAGTCTGTAAAGTGATGATGACTCAGAGGAGGACTTTTTATATATTGCTATTAATAATGCCAAGTAGTTGATTTTGTTGCTATTGACGTGTATCAAAAGATGTATATATATTCACAGTAGAATTACTCTAACAAGTCATGTGTATATCTCTAGTTTTGTAGTGTTTGGAGGATTCCACGTGATTTGGACAGTAGTAGTTGCATGCATTTGCTAGTTGGTTATTTGGTGACAGTTGAATGCAGATATTTCATACTCCTTTATTCTTCAATTTTCCTTGCTGAGATAATTGAACAGTAGTCAGTGGGTCAATTTGTAGGGCAGGAACTACCAAAATTGCGTCTGCTAAGGAAAAACTCAATTATTTTTGTGCTGCTGGATATATGTACCTGTAGATTGTCAGTGTTTTTCACCTGCTAGCTAAATAATATATGTATGTATTCTTATTCAGATGTATGGTATCAGTTTCCTTTCAGAAACTCTGACATATTTTCTGCACTGTTCCTGAGCAGCACATCCTCCAAGCTCATCAATGCTAGTGATATGGCAAAGGCAGTGAAAGCTTATTTTTTGCATTTGAGTTTTAAGTTTGCAAAAGCATATAGAATACATGCCAAAGAAGAATTTTAGTTTAAAAGATATTATTGAAGTGGTGAAATACAACAGTTAAAAGTCAAGAATACTTAGATTTTACACTGGTCTTCCGAAGCAGGTGAATTATTATAATGAGTGAGTTTTGTTTTATGCAAACATAGTTTAAAAAAAACCAATAAATACCAAAAACCTAATCCTTCTGGGAGCTGCATGTGATTTAAATGAAGTTCTAAATGAAGATTCCACTTCAAAGATTAAAGTAATTGTTCAAGTCTAAGAAATATATCTGACTAATTGAGAAAATAAATGCAATTGGTAAAGTAACTTCCTAGATTATGAAAGTAATTCTGTTTTGCAGATTTTTTGCATGGCTACATCTAGCATAAATGCATTTTATTTCTTTCAGTTATATGTGTCGATTCAATGCTGAATTGGAGCAGATTGAATTACAAAACAGTATTAAAGGTAGACAAGGAAGACAACATGGTTCACGGGAAACTGTCATCAAGCAGACAATAGAACGTGAAAGACAACTCTATGAGGGCTATGGAATAGGTATGTAAAAGCATTAGAAATAATCCTGTGGTCACGCCTTCTGCTCACAAGGCTAGAGTCTAAGTCAAATTTCTAGGCATTATCTTTGCTTTTTAAAGAAATGAACTAACTGCTAGGTTATGCCTCGCAGAGGAGTCTGGGAGGAGGGGCAGGGTTGAATGAAGGGAGAAAAAAAATGGTAGACGTCTGACTCATACTCTACCTTGCCTTTGTGCATCTTTGCTAGTACTCTCTCTTCAGTGCAGGCATATAGAACATAGTTTTGAAAGTAAAGTGAGATTTAACGAACCTATCTTGAATACAAATTCTGATCAGTAGCTTGTTTGAAACTGCATTTGATAGCTGGAACTAGGCTGAAGGAGAGCAGGAGTAACCTGATGAAATGAGAAAGAAAGACAAAGGGATAATGAAAGTGCAAAAAGAGTTGTTTTGAGGAGAATCAAGTACCAGGTAGCAGTGAAGTTTATGTATTTTGCTTTAACAAATAAGCATATTGGAGTTGAGTGATGAACTTGGCTTTAATGCTAAAGTGTTATTCAGACATAATCAGTCCTTCTTAACAGTATGTTGTGGAAGACATGAAAAATCTTTGTTCTGTGGCTAGGATACAAAGCACAGCAAGGTTTGGGTTGTGTGTCATAATCCCCATTATCCTGTGCTGTGGTTTAACCCCAGCCAGCAGCTAAGCACCACATAACTGCTTGCTCACTCTCCCCCACACTGGGATAGGGGAAAGAATTGGAAGAGGAAAATTGATGAATTTGTGGGCCAGCCTCCAGGACAGCCAGGCTCTATCACCTATACAGTTTCTTGCCATCACTCCAAAGGTCTCATCTTCCTCCTCCTTCCTCCATCTTTATATGCTGAGTGTGATGCCATATGGTATGGAATATCTCTGTGGTCAGTTGGGATCAGGTGTCCCAGCTGTGTCCCCTTCCTGCTCCTTATGCACTCCCATCCACCTTGCTGGTGGGATGGGGTGAAGAGCAGAAAGGGCCTTGGATCTGTGCAACTGCTGCACAGATAACAAAAAACTCCTGTGTCATCAATAGCATTTCCAAAACAAATCAAAACCACAGCCCTGTGATAGCTATTGTGAAGAAAATTAACTCTACCCCAGCCAAAACCAGAAAACCCTGATTTATATTGTACAAATAAAAGAAATGGCTTTTAATTTTTGCCAGTGCAACCTGTGGAGGCAGAGGAATTCAGGCATATCTGTATGACTTGATGCATAATCTTTGATTTTTTAGGAGAGAGAAAAAAGTAACAGGAAAACAGATGCTATGAATGAATGTCATCAAATAATGCAATTGTAGAAAATCTTCTATTTGCTTTTGCTTTTTAGTTCTCTTTTTCCATACTGCTTTGTGGAAAGCTGAAAGAAAAAAGTGATAGGACTAGAGAAAAAGATGTCAAATGCACAAGCACAACATAAAAATAATGAAGAATCCAGAAATATTGTAGGCAAAATTTGAGGTTATTATAGTATTAGTAAGTAGAGCATTCAGAGAGCACAGTGCAACTTCACATATTAAATACACTTCCAAACCATTCATTATTTGTTATCACAGCTGCTGCAAGTTTTGCTCTCTGTCTAGGACAGTATTCATTCAGAGAAAATAGTTGCTGCTAAGTACTATAGCAACTAAATACTGTAATTAGAGATCGAGCATAAATGGAAATCAGCTGGAAACAGTGCTTTTATGCCACTAGCTCATTACTATTCCAGGAAGCTGTAGTGAGCAGAGCTTTTATAATTGACTTAGTATTTGTTGGGATTTTTTTCCCGCTGTTCTTGAACTCAGTTATTTCTTGTATGCATGTGCATTTGCTATGAAGAGACTGTGTAATAGGTATTGTTTTCATATCTGAAAGTCTCCTAAAATTTGATGGTGTCTATTTAGATCATTGAATCATTAAGGTTGGGAAAGACCTCTAAGATAATATTATCCAATCTTTGACTGAACAGCACCATGCCAGCTGGACCATAGCACTAATTGCCACGTGCAGTTGTTTCTTGAACACTTCCAGGGATGGTGACTCCACCACTTCCTTTGGCAGACCATTTCAATGCTTAACCACCCTTTCAGTGAAAAAATGCTTCTTGATGTCCAGCCTGAATCTTCCTAGGCATAGCTTGAGGCCGTCTCCTCGTCCTGTTGAAGATATACGTAAATGAAAAATTAATTATTTTTTAGAGTTTAAAAACCAGTTTATAAAAGTGGTAGATGTCCAGAGATATAGTAAATTTAGTCCTTTTAAACAAACAGTACCTATACAGGGAACATTCAGTCTTTCATTGAGGTTGTTGAGTTTTGTTAGCAGCTTCTTGTCATTTACTTGCGCCTTAAATATATCTACATGAATTTTACTGAAGTTTTCTTCCTCATGTTTTAATTTTAGTGTATTTGGCTTTTCTGTTAGTCTGGTCTAACATGTTTATAGAAGAGCTATTGAAAGGAAAACCTACATATTTATTTATTCATTTATTTATTAATTTGGAACTCGGAGTTAGCATGCAATCAGTGAAAAGCATCATAATTATTTAATCTGAACATCATATATTTTTGATAATTTGTTTCTAAATACCTTGAATTTTCTCCTAGAAGCATAATAGTAATCTTGGGGGGAAATGTCTTTTAAAACTAAACACACTAGTTTTATGAATTAATTCTCGAGACTTCTCATTACAAGGAAATGGAATGTCTATTAAAAACAGGCCTTGATCGTGGTTGAGGAAAGTGAGTTATGCTTTTAAAACATAGAATAACTTAAGTTCCTAGTTTCCTCACTGAACATTTTTAAAGGGAAACTTTGTTTGCTTAAATTTTTGCTATTTCTCAGATCTGTCAGTTCAGAGAAGATGAAGCACCTTTTTTAATAATTTGTCTGGATTGGATTTTCAGTAACAGATAGATTTGAATTCTGGAATAGTTTGTAGGTGTAAGTTCACTTGCTTTTCTTTAGCAGAGAGAGGTCTTCTGTTTATATATTGCTCTAGAAGCTTTGTAATATGAATACTTGTTCTCATTTTCTTGGGCTTTTTTCCTCTGAAGTAATCTATTCAGCCATTTACCTCACATTTCTTTCTTTGAAATGAAACTCACTTGTATAATGGAACTCATCTAATAGAATTTAATTTCATTCCTATTAGAAATTCCAGACATCATGAACAGAAAGAATCTCAAATTTTTCAGGTAAGTTCTTTTTATTATCACTACTAGTCTGTTTATGCAAAACAACATATTTGAAATTGACATGCTCTATGTCTTTTTTCATTCAAAAAAGAATTTATGCAAAACTGTCAATTTGTCATTTGAAAAAGCAGACTAGGTATGGCATTGCTATTTTGGCATTTCTTAGCAGGTACAAGATAAATGCTGGTGACAGGTATTCATTAAAACATTGGAAGAGTTAGATCCAACAGTTAGAATTTCATTTCTGTTACCTAAGTATCTTTTTTTCAATATTCTTAGGTATTACTTTTTCTTTACCTAAAATTCTGACCTCCGCTGTTCACAGTAGTGTCGGTATGTGCATATAGCCATTGAAAATCTTAAGGGAATTGATGACTTGCATCCAGTTAAAAGATCCAAGAGCTGTGAAACTTGCTGCTATCTCGTCTGGGCGAGCAAGTTGGTATGTCCTGGAAATACAATGAATGAACATATTTGCTGGGAGCTCTATCAAGTGAAATACTTTAAAGGAAAAAAAAAGAAACTTAGGCATGCTTATGTTGCCAGGAATGATGTATCACTAACTCCCAGGGGTGGTTTGTAGCCTGAAGTTATAGGATGTTGGATTAAAGCCAGAAATCTCAAAGAAGAGACTGCTGTGTTTTTAAATACCTAATTGACGTCCTGACCTGGGACATCAGATAGAATTGTTGTTGTATTGCCTTGGGAGAGCAAAAACATCTTGTAACTGGCAAATGCTGCCTTTGCCCTTGAGAAAAATTATCCATGAAGTGCACTTAGTATAATCAAGAAAGCATTCTATTAATTGAGTACTGGATTTGACTTACATTTTAAATAACCCATTCTCCTTCATGCAGCCTTTTGAAATAGTACACTTAGCATGTGAATGTGTACTAACACTTGGTGTCCCCTTGAAGTCAGTCATACATGTTAACATTTACCATAAATCATAATGAGGGACTTTATGTACATGTGATATTAGATATGCAAATTAGGTGTCTAGATGAAGAAAGTCTTTCAACCTGCTTTGCTGTTACTTATAAGACTGGGAATTGAATGAGACAAACTTAAAATCAGGTGGCCTGAAGTAACTGAGGGTACAATAAGTCTGTGAGGAAAAAAGTGAATCATATATTTTTTGTTCAGAATGTCAAATCTGAAAGGACTTATTTTTTCACAGAGAAATCACAACTTCTGTAATGTACAAAATTAGGTGAAGTCTTTGGTGCTTATTCATACCACAGTGGGATTGGTAAGATAATTTAGAAAAGCAGCCTCGCTTGAGTTAGTATTCTGGGGAAAGGTGAATTAACTCTACCATTCTTTCCTTTCTGTTAGTAATTGGTTTTCATTACTTTTTTTTTCTTTTTAAGAGAATGGGATGGTGATCTGAGGAAACTGCCAAACATCAAAATGAAAAAGGTTTCAGCTACAGATGCTGCTTGCAGTCACCCTGAGGTGGCAGATGTGGAAGCAAAAGAAGACTTGAATAAAGAAGAGGTGCCCCTAATGAGCACCAGCTGATTCGAGAGCTGAAACAGTGAAGAGAATTATAAGAAACCTATTTTAATTATCACTGGAAACAAAAATAAAAATTTTAACTATATTTGTAAAGGCTTTGATAGTTGCTTTTTTTATGATCTCACTATGTATCGATAGTAAAGAGTAAACAGTGTATTACTGGGTAAAGTTGCATATTATTGGATAAAATTTTTGACTATAAATAAATACTTAAAATCCTAATCGTGTAAGTTTACATCTTGAAATCCTAACTAGTTGAGAAGTTCTTCCCTGGTAATATGAACAGTCTAGATTTAGACTAGAATACTTTGTGGTCAGAGATATTTACCTTTTCCTGCTAATTGCAGTAGCCAATTAAATATGAGAAAATGTTCTCATGTACCTTCTCTTCTCTGATAATCTGTATCAGAAGCATAGCTGGAGATGCTTTAATAAGACAAGGAGTATTTCATGTTTTGTCAAGATAATTTGAGAGAGTTACACTGTCTTCAGCACTCTGCATTGCAGAATTCAGATCAGAAGCCAGTTAGAGTTCCTATAGTCTGTTTTTAAATATATCTTTTCACCATATTTTTTTCTAACCCCTCTGTTGAGAAAGCTGTGCATTTTAAAAATAAGTTGCTCAGTCTTTTAAATAGCAGGCTTGCTTTATGAAGCAATCTTTTAGATGCCTTTAAATGTGTCTTTCAGGAAAGTTCTTAGCAGATTATCACTTCAAAAACTAAGATGAATGAAAAAAGGGCAAGTGCAAAACTTGGGATAATTTCACAGCAGGCACTAAGTAGGACATCTCAGTGTGTACTAGATTGTCTGGGCACAGAAGTCACAGTTCAGCTGTACTGTTTGTACACAGTAGTAATCACAGCTCAGATGTCTGTTAATTATGTGGAAATTATTATTCCTTGTGGATAATCTTTCTAGTATTTGATCCCTAGGACACGTCTGTGTGCTAAATAACCATGTTTTTGTCATGGTATGTAGTTATGTGGGTTTCCTAGATTTCGTTTACAGATATCTAGGTGTGTATTTTCTTAACTGTGCAGCAAGAGCTACTTATGAGTGTTAAGTCTGCTAATATGTGTATTACAATTTTTCCTCGTTACAAAATAGGCTTGTGCTATCGTTTCCAGTTTTAGGAAGCCAGTCTATTTAGGCAATATAGAATTAACCATTGTCCTCCTTAAATTAATCTAAAGAAGAAACCTGAATAAATTTAACACACCTGAAGGATGTGTGAGTGATCTAATGAATCTTCAGATGGACTGTTAGTCTTAAACCTGTGTAGAGGTCTTGTCCTCTGACATCAGCCGTATCTCTAGGCTGCCATGTCAGTGGTTTGTGTTTGTGTTTTAGAAATGCGTGCTGAAGTTCAGGACAGGTCTTTGATATTTTTACAACTTTTTAAAATTGAGCTGTGTTGTGGAATTTATTTTGTTTGATTTGTAAAACTTGAGGTGTTAAACTCTGGTGGAAGCTGAGCCAGGGTAACTGGATTGAACTAACATTGTGTATGTGGTGTCCTTGACAAATTTTGCCTTTCAGAAGTTCATCTTCAATTTTTGTTTGAAATTGCAAGTAGAAACATTGCAGAAAAAGTCACTTTCCCATGACAGTGTGTAAAATAGAGAAGGAAGAATGAGCAGTAAGGTAACTAGAAGGTGTCATAGTAATTACAGTATATTAGGCTGACATCCTGGTGAATGCTTCAAAAAGTTTGTCACACAAAGTTAGGAAGAATGAGATCTTCTATATTCCTTGAAACAATCCAATAAAAAGATATTATAAAAAGAAATTATTACTCATGTGGTTAATGTGATAGTCAAGAATTAGAAATGATCTCTAGGAGCATATGTTTACAGTTTGGACTTTGTTGAGTTTGTGGATTTTCTCCATTGAATTCCATGTATTCACTGCTTGTTTAGCTGGGCTTTAAAATGTCTTGTTGTCCTACTGCACAAATAATGAAAAAACAACACTTCATGCATGTGAACTTTTAACACTGAATTATCCAAAAAAATCATATGCAGCTGTCACGTGTTCATATTTGAACTGAAAATAGTCTAGGGTTAAACTGATGATGTGCACGACCAGTTTATCAGACAAGTTGTTGTTGCAGAATACTAATGTGGCAGGGCAACAAAAAAAGTCAAAGAAAGCCATCTATTTATTTTTTTTTAAATTTCTGTGCTGCCTGGAGTTGGGGGGGATGTAGAGAGACCTTTTTTTGTTTCACATTTCTTATTGAGATGAGGTAATGGAATCTTTGTATCAATTCCATAATCCAGGCATGCCTGCACTTTTAAGCCAGCTCAGCGTTTTTTATGAGTTTCTTCCCTGTAGTGGAAGAAAAATGAATGCTCTCAGGAATTATGAATTATTCTGTTTCTTTAAAATCTAGAAAGAAGATGCTGGCAACAGTGGGAATGGAAAATATTTATGTGATGTTAGCTGTTGTTAGAAACTTGCTGTGGGGAATATCTTGAAATTCTCTTAATTTGTAGCTAAGGATTACAGGTTTTAATGTTAAATCCTTTATTATAATTCTCTGTAATTTATAGATTTTTTTTTGTTAGAGATTAATTTTAGGGAAGATTTCTTTTATTCTAACTTGTCAGATATTGCTTCTCAATGTCCCTGTGTTGTTTTTTTTTAACTGCAAAGTTGTAGTTAAAATTCATGTTTCTTTAATTATCAAGGCTCATATTAAATATACAACACTTCAAACAAAAAAAGTTGATGCTGAAGGGGTTTTTTTTATTTTTCAATTTTCATATTTTGTAGATTTTAGGAACACGGTAGATGTAATGCTGTAGATGTTAGTGAATTAATATTTAGCAGCTTGTAGCATAAAGTCCTCCTATCTGTACCCCTGCTCCAGAACAGGCAGCTGAGATCTGCCAGCTATTTAGTCTCTTTCTCAAGGTACCAGATTAAAGAATATCAGACAGAACATAAACATGGAGCAGCGTGATCTGAAGCCCTGGAGAGCATCCAAAGAACCTTTGTGTGCTGAAGAAGAGGAGGTGGATGAAGACAGAGGGTCCCAACGACCCCAGCCCCAATTCAACAGGGGTAGGAACTGACAGGGGACAGAAGTGGAACTGGACATGTGGACAGTAGTGATTGGATAGGTTATATTATAAAAGCTATAGAACTTAGAGCTTGCAAGAGCGCGCATCTATGTATTCCTGGATGAGCGGGGTTGCTCATTAAAGTGCCTGCCCTTTATCTTATCTCCTACAAAACTTGGCTCGGAGTCTTATTTACAGACTTTTATGGCAACAAAGTAGTATCTTTACATGTAAAGTCACTTTTGTGTAAGTATACTTTTATATAGTATGTGCAGTGGGATGCAACAAGTTAAATATACAATATATGAAACATTTTCTGAGCAAATATTTGTAAGTAACTCAATGAATATACTTACAGAGTATCACGTGATTGTTTTTGTCTGTTTGTCTTTCAATGCAATAGCATATTTACTGATCTCTGTGATGACACTGCCACATGTGAGGACAGAGTTGGGGATACAAAAATGTGTATCTTGGAGTTTAACTTTTTTTAAAATTGCGGTTTGTTAGAGACCTGGCAGATAGGAAAGGGTAGTTTAAAAAAAATAAATTTATTTTTCCTCAGCAGAAGTTCCCTACTTAAAGAATCCTCCGGGTTTCATTTTCTAGTAAAGGGCAAAAAATGCCTGCAGTACAGAATTATGTCAAATCAGCTTGTTCAGTCTCAGCATGATACAACACATACATTATCTTTCTATCTTCTAGCTCTTTCCAGAGTAAAAATCCATTATAATTGATTTCCAGACATTGTTGCCCAAAAGTACATTTCATGAGGTAAGAGACTTTTCTAATGAGGTGTTGTGATTTATACACTGCAGTTTAAGCTGTTGTCTTAAATGCATCTAGGAAGATCCTGTGCAGAGTTCCTGTAATGAAACTAAAAATTACCTGATGGTGAGACACTTACTGTAATGGTCCTGTCATCAAGTTCCCTAAGCCTTAACTGCTTGATTGTAAATATTGCTCAATTTTATTAAAAGAAGGGTTTAACACTTAACTACTTACCTGCTATAAATAAAAAATAAAACTAATTAAACTATTAAGCTATTAGACAAAAATGCCAGCATTACTTTAAAAACTGAAGCATTTTTAAATAAATACACAAAAGTGGAAGCATCTTACTAATGTAGGCTCATATTCAATTTCACACATTATCAACCAAGACAGTACTGTGCCAATTTGAAAACTGATAAAGTGACGATGACCATTGCTAAGATATGAAGTGCTCGAAAAATCTTACCCATACTTCTTAATGAAATATTCTCCTTTTTCTCTAGCTCTCAAAATTTGCTAGCAAACCGAGAGGTGAAGTGGGTCTTGAAGATTCAAAAAAGCTTTTGCCAGAACTTCTGGAGTGACTTTTTTGACTGTATCTTCAGGACTCATGTAAAAGTCTTTATTTTGAGAGCTATTAGGACTTGGTTGGTTTGTTGTTCTTTTCTGAGTTTAAATCTTGCTACTTTACTTTTCCCTTCTATGCTGTTTGTGAGCCTCTATTAAATTTTGTGTAGGTCATGTTCATCTTGTACCCAGGCATATGCATACACAGATGTAATGATCCATGTTTCATTATAGATGTATTCCTCAAATTAATTCATAATTTAGTTAACACACTTAAAATTACTGTGACCTGTCTTTGCTTTTCATTTGGAATAGTGCTGATTATTGTAGTTTCATGTATATTACTTTTTATGTGTTTGTTTTTTTTTAAAAAAGGAAGCTCTGTGTTTCAGTGAACATCAGTTCTAAGTATTTGCAAGTACTAGAAGGGCAAGTTTGTCCCACACTCTGCAGCAGACTGGAATCCTTCTGTTCTCAGTCAAGGTTATTTTCTGAGCTCCATGTCACAGGCAGTGGAAATTTGGTACACTAGTCAAAGTACTTTAGGTGCTTTTCATTAACTGACAATTTCTTTGACTTCTAGGAAAGCTCATGCAGAACAGCCTCAATACTTTACTGGCCAAGCTGGGGAGGGGTGTGTGTGTGTGTGTGTGTAGTTTGGTGTGAGTAAATACCACATAGCACATTTCCTTGCTTATGTGTAGACAGACATCAGACGAAACAGAAACATGTTTTGTATTCTAATACTACCTCTCACCAAGCAACTGATGGGAAAAGCAAAAAGGCATAGGGACCTATAGCTCTGTTCTCTTAATTCAGAAACTAAATTTGCCTCCACTTTTCCATATGCTAGCAAATGGAAATTAATATATCTGTATTACTATAATTTCTTTGGTCATGCTGTTTCTCCTGTATTATATCTTGTAGGGTTTGTAAATCATTTACACAGTGAACAAATTAAGGCACCTTTAACAAAATAACAAGTAGTTGGCCTTGGATGCAGGGAATGTAATTTGTTAGAGGCCTTCCTCTAGGTTTTGAATATATATTCTTATCAGTTATCAGCCATATGTTGACTAACTCCAGCTAGAATTGTCATGTTTCGAAACAGCCCACTCTCTCCCCAGCTGACCATGTAGGAGAAAGATAAGGGATAGGTGGCTACAAACCTCTGTAGAAAACTAAATTTGTTCCTTGGTTGGAACACACTGTATTCGTCAGAGTAGGATGCTTTCTTTGGTTTTATAACTGACAAAGTACACAGGCTTTTCTATAATATGAACATGTAATATTTCATCTCATTAAAAACCCCCAAATCTTTAAGATTTTTGGAAAAGGAGAAAATCATACAAAGTAAAAGTCTAAAATTATAGAAAAGGGAATAAGATCCATTTTGACAGCCTGAGGTGGGATTAGCTTTTAAAGTATTTAACTGTCCAGCCCATCTTTAACGCTTTCTACCATTGGATATTCCAAAATCACTATAACAAACAGTTCGTTCCAAAGCTCTGCTTTCCTTAGGGACCTTTCTTCCTCTTACCTTCCTGGTGATGAAACCCAGTACTAGTTGTCCATTACGCTATGGATGTAAAACTATTTGCTTTCTGGGAGCTCTTCATAGAGTGGAAGTCTGCAAAGTAAGCAACCATAGTTCAAGTGGTTTTGTACCAGGAGGTATTTTCCTGAGCGTTCTGTCAAGGCGTGGTACCCAAAAGAAGCCCCTGGTAGCTAGCAGGTTTATCAGGATTAAGTATGCAGCTGAGTATATTGCTTACTGTAATGGTTTGACCCATGGCTTCCTCAGTAACCATTGTATCTAAGGAAGTTACAAGTATTCCACACGTGTCTTCCGCGTAGCAGTGGGGGAGTGGTTTTTGTTTCGGCTTCCCTTCCTTGGCTGAGGAGCTGGAGGGAGGTGGTTGAAGCCTGGTCCCTCCGGTGCCTGGTGTTTCTCCTGTCCTGGGTGAGATTGTTTCATTCTTGTTCCCCTTCCTTGAGGTTTTTAATTGTGTTTCTTTTGATTCATTCGGTTTCTTTGGGTTGGGTTGGTGTCTTCCCTATTTCCCAGCTAATCAATCCCCTTTTCTCCCTTCCCCTCTCCCCTGGGAGGTGGGATCCTATGTGTTGTGTATACAGTGTGGTTTGTAAATGTTAGTAAATATAATTTATTCTTTTTATTCAGTTCAGTTTCTTTAAAGTGCGTTTCTTTTCAGTTTTTTTTCCCTTTCCTTTGCTGGGAAGGTTCTGGGAGGGGGAAGGGGGGAGCCAGTCCAGGGTTGGCAACAGCTAGGCCAAACCTGCGACATTATTGGAGGTTCCACCGAGATACTGACCTTGAGTTGTTTGGTAAACAATTCTCTGTTTAGAGAACAGTGGCCGGGAGAACTGCCAACTGGAGTGGTATTATCAAAAGAGTATCTTTTTGTTATAAACAAGGTTTTTGTTTGGGAACAGAGGACTCAGGCATAAGGTAAACAATAGAAAGAATGGTTTTCACCCTTTTTAGCAAATACCTGAGAGGTACCAGAGGAGGTCAGTCCAACCATGCTGGCATGGCCTGGCAGTCTCTTGTAGTGAAAGGCCTCCTGTTAAGTGTCTTTCTATTCTTTTACATACTGATGGTGCTAATGCTTACTCCCACTCTGAGAGGTCTCCTAGGGACATACCTAGGTCTGCCTGATAATTGTCATCCATGTAAGGCCCTCCTGAATCTTGACATTAAAGGTCTGTTAAATTATGACATTAATGGACTATTGAGAGAGATCCCTACTGTTACAATTGGTCCCAGTTATTACCTAAATTGTATTGTAACAGCACTAGTGTTTATGAAGGTAATGAAACTGTTGTATAAGATTGGAAGAATGCTGGCACTTTGTTGCTTCCCTTGTTTCAGACCTAAGAAAGGCTATGCCTCTGGGGGACTCGCTGGAACTTTGGAAGGGGCTTCGGACAGGCCAGTCCCTGGGTGGGATGGGCCTTGGTCGGATCTCGGTAAAGTGCTAGGGCGTATCTCACCCTCCGTTTTTTGGAAGTTCACGTCAGAACAAGTGTGTGACTCTGCTGAGGTGGCCCGCTGTTTATCAGAAGAGTGTTTTTCCTACGAGGACCCGTATACGCGAGTCTCTGCTTTGTGTTGGGGCCTGGCTAGTGCTTATCGATGTGCCATAGACTACTGTCAATGGCTTGAGGACAGGATAGAATATGGAGATATGCCATCCGAGACCCGTGCAGTCCCTGTTCAGACTACCGAAAGCGGAGTCCAAACACAGCATGAGGTCAAGGCTGTTTCTGTAGAGACCCAAGCTCAAGCAGCTGAAACTAATACAGTCTCCGTCCGCTCTGTAGAAACCCAAACTCAAGCTGCAGACCCGGACATGGCTACCTCCGCTGTCCCTGCTAAAACTACAGTTGAGACTCAGACTCAAACAGAGGCCAACAAAGCCCCCATTCACTCTGTAGGGACCCAAACTCAAGTTTCAGCCTCTGTTTGCTCAGTAGAAACCCAAACTCAGGTTTCAAATCTGGACAAGGCCATTTCTGCTGTCCCTTCTACAACCACAGCTGAAACTCAGACGCAGGCTGAAGCAAATACAGTCTCTGTTTGCTCGACAGAAACCCAGACCCAGGCTGCAAATCCGGACAAGGCCGTTTCTGCTGTCCCTGCTACAACCACGGCTGAAACCCAGACGCAAGCTGAAGCTAATACAGCTTCCAGTTGTTCCGTAGAAATTCAGACTCAAGCCGTAGATCTGGAGGTTGCCATCTCTATTAAGCCTGCTAAGACCACAGTTGAAGCTCAGACTCAGGCCGACGTCAATACAGTTTCTATTCGCTCTGTGGAAACTCAGACTCAAGCTGCAGATCTGGAAGCGGCCATTCCTACTAAACCCACCAAGACCACAGTTGAAGCTCAAACTCAAGCCGACGCGGATACAGTTCCTATTCGCTCTGTGGGAACTCAAACTGAAGTTATGGACCGGAAGATTATCATTGCCCCCATAAAGAAGAAAACAACGAGGACAAAGGAGACTACAAAACCCATAGAGCCACCTCCGCAATTGGAACAAGAAGAAGAAGAAGAGGAACAAGAAGAAGAAGAAAAAGGAGAAGAAGAAGAAGTAGATGAAGAAGCAGCTGCGAGAGAGGAAGAAACTACTGTGACGATGGAAGGAGCGACGGCACAAGAGGAAAGAATAGTCACAGTAGAAGAGGGAGCAGCCGCCAGAGAGGGAGGAGTGGTCACAAGGGATGGGGCACACCTAATGGGACTGGGGGCACGCCCAAAAGAGACCAGAGGTATGCCTGGAGAAAGGAAAGGAATGGTGCGAGCATCCTGGGATAGAAGAACATTCGACGATTGGTGCTCTGACTACACACGCAAGTACCCAGTGGAGGAAGAGAGGAGGTCAACGCGCTTCCGTCAGCCTGAGGAAGGACCGTTTCAGCCTCTCCAAAGGCAACCCTCCCTTGGAAGTATGATTCCGCCTCCCCATGCTAGACCTACATTTGAGGGAATAGATGACCGGGGAAGGCCCTTACCCCGGCCTTCCAAGGACTATGTGCTACCTCCATTCATCAGACCTGATGAACAACGCAGGAGCTCCCTTTCACGGGGTGCACGAGCTAGGAGTCTTTCCCCACGGCTCGAACGAAGTAGAAGTCTCTCTCCACAGCGTGGGCGACGTAGGAGCCCATCCTCCCGGAGTGAACACCATAGAAGCTCATCTTCACGGCCTGAACAATCCCCATCTTCGCGTGAGAGGGTCAGAAAGGAAGTGAGAGAGGTTCCACGAAGGAGTGGAAGAGTAAAAACACAGGTAGAGAGAATAGTACGTGGAAGAGATGGACAGGAAATAATGAGGGAAAGTGAAATTATACGATCATTGACCCCAAAGGAGATTCGAGATATACGAAGGGATTACAGTCGGTGGCCTGATGAACGCATCCTCACCTGGCTGGTGCGATGTTGGGACCAGGGGGCCAGTAGTCATGTGCTGGAAGGTCATGAAGCACAACAATTGGGATCTCTTGCCCGAGACCGTGAAATAGAACAGGAAATGGGACAGGGGGAGATGGCATCCAGTCTCTGGACCCGAATCCTCCGTGCCGTGAGGGCAAGATACCCATTTAAAGAGTATTTGGTGAGTGCTCCGAGAGAGTGGAATACTGCAGAAGAAGGCATCCAGTATCTGCGGGAACTGGCCATGCTGGAGATTATATACTCCGATCCAAATTACTATAACATCTTGGTCCCAGAGAAGATGCCATGCACACAGCCGATGTGGGATAAGGTGATGAATGGGGCCCCTAAGTCTTATATGCCATGTCTGATATCTGCATACCCTCTAAGTATGGACGAGAATGAGATACACGTTGACAGAATGTGTCACTGGATACGGAGAATATCAGAAACCATGAGGGTCCCCTCTAACTACCAGCATTCGTCCCTCTACAGTGGGGAAAGGGTAGGGAGGAATCCTAGACGCTCTGTGTATGAAGAAGAACCTAGAGGCAAAGGTTCCAGAGGTCACAAAGAAAGGTCTCGTTCTCATTCTCGTTCAAGTTCCTGTTCCCGTTCTCGGTCCCGTTCCCGTTCTTGGTCACCTCATGCAGCACGAGGGAGAACTAGAGGCCACCAGAGGAATACTAGACGCTCTGTATATGAAGAAGAACCTAGACACAGACGTTCTAGAGGTCGCAAAGAAAGGTCTCGTTCTTATTCTCGTTCCAGTTCTTGTTCTCATTCCCGCTCCCGTTCTCGGTCATCTCATGCAGCACGAGAGAAAACTGGAAGCCCCAGGAGTAAGACACAGAGTGAGCGTGGTTTCTTGTGGGCCCTTCTGCGCGAACTAGGGGAAAACATGAAAAAATGGCACGGTGAACCCACCTCTAAACTTAAAGCCCGAGTGCAAGAATTAAAACGGAAAGTAGCTGGCAAGAAAGCTGTCCACATAGTTGAAGCAAAGACCCCGGAAAAGAAACATCGATCTCCAAGACGCAAAAGAAACAACTCCCCCCATGCTGATGAAGGAGCCTCTGACAGAGCATCGCACACGTCAGATGGAGAATGCTCCGACCAGGAACAACAATAGAGGGGCCCTGCCTCCTGCCAGGAGGAGGAGAGGGATGAGGATGATAATCGGGTTTACTGGGCTGTGTGGGTTCGATGGCCTGGCACATCGGATCCTCAGAAATATCGAGCTTTGGTAGATACTGGTGCCCAATGTACATTAATGCCATCAGAACATGAGAGTACAGAGACTGTGTCTATTTCTGGAGTAACCGGAGGGTCTCAGGACCTGTCGGTGGTAGAGGCTGACATGAGCCTAACAGGAGACCAATGGGAAAAGCATTCCATTGTGACAGGACCAGAAGCCCCTAGCATCCTTGGTATGGACTATTTAAAAAGAGGACACTTTAAGGACCCGAAGGGGTACCGGTGGGCTTTTGGTGTAGCCACAGTGATTGAAGGAGAGTCCAAACAGTTGTCTACTCTCCCTGGTCTCTCAGAAGACCCTTCTGCTGTGGGATTACTCCGTGTCAAAGATCAAGAAGTACCGATGGCCACTGCAACTGTACATAGGCGACAGTATCGTACAAACCGAGATGCTGTGATTCCCATCCATAAAATGATCAGGAAGCTGGAGAGCCAAGGGGTGGTCAGCAGAACACACTCACCCTTCAACAGCCCTATCTGGCCTGTACGTAAATCAGATGGAGAATGGAGACTGACTGTGGACTATCGTGGCTTGAATGAAGTTACGCCACCGTTGAGTGCTGCTGTGCCAGATATGTTGGAGCTCCAGTATGAGTTGGAGTCCAAAGCAGCAAAGTGGTATGCCACTATTGACATTGCTAATGCATTCTTCTCCATTCCTCTGGCTCCAGAGTGCAGGCCACAGTTTGCTTTCACCTGGAGGGGCGTGCAGTACACCTGGAACCGACTGCCCCAGGGGTGGAAACACAGTCCAACCATTTGTCATGGGCTGATCCAGGCCACATTGGAGAAGGGTGAGGCCCCAGAACACATCCAGTATATTGATGATGTCATTGTATGGGGAGACACAGCAGAAGAAGTTTTCGGAAAAGGACGAAAGATTATTCAGATTCTCCTCAAAGCCGGTTTTGCCATCAAAAAGAGCAAGGTCAAGGGACCTGCCAGAGAGATTCAGTTCCTTGGGGTGAAATGGCAAGATGGACGTCGCCAGATTCCAACCGACGTCATCAATAAGATTGTAGCAATGGCTCCACCGACTAACAAGAAGGAGACCCAAGCATTTCTGGGAGCCATAGGCTTCTGGCGAATGCACATCCCAGAGTACAGCCAGATCGTGAGCCCTCTCTATTTCGTGACCCGTAAAAAGAACATTTTCCAATGGGGTCCTGAACAACAACAGGCTTTCAAGCAGATCAAGCAAGAAATCGCACATGCCGTGGCTCTTGGACCAGTCAGGACGGGACCAGATGTGAAGAATGTACTTTATTCCACTGCTGGAGATAAAGGTCCCTCCTGGAGCCTCTGGCAAAAGGTGCCTGGTGAGACACGAGGGCGACCACTTGGTTTCTGGAGCCGAAGCTACAGAGGCTCTGAGGCCAATTACACCCCTATGGAGAAGGAAATCCTAGCGGCATATGAAGGCATACGAGCAGCCTCAGAGGTAATTGGTACTGAAGCCCAGCTTTTCCTGGCACCTCGACTACCAGTGCTAAGCTGGATGTTCAAAGGAAAAGTGCCCCCTACACACCATGCCACCGATGCCACGTGGAGCAAGTGGATTGCTTTGATTACACAACGTGTTCGAATTGGGAGCTCGAATCGCCCTGGAATTCTAGAAATTATAACCAATTGGCCTGAAGGTGGGGACTTCAGCCTGGCAGATGAAGAAGAGGAAGAGTCAGTGAGTCGAGCTGAAGAGGCTCCACCATATAATCAGCTGCCAGATGAAGAGACGCGCTACGCCCTTTTCACTGATGGTTCTTGCCGTATCATAGGAAAGAGCCGGAAGTGGAAAGCAGCTGTGTGGAGTCCCACCCGACGGGTGGCAGAAGCCACTGAGGGGAAAGGCGAATCGAGTCAGTTCGCAGAACTCAAAGCTGTCCAATTGGCCCTAGACATTGCAGAAAGAGAAGGATGGCCAAGGCTTTACTTGTACACCGACTCATGGATGATAACAAATGCTCTCTGGGGATGGCTAGATCGGTGGGAGAAGATGAATTGGAGGCGTAGAGGGAAGCCCATCTGGGCTGCAGATCTGTGGCAAGACATTGCTGCCAGAGTAAAGAAATTGAACGTGAGAGTCCGCCATGTAGATGCCCATGTGCCCAAAAGTCGAGCTAATGAGGAACAAGATAATAACAGACAGGCAGACCGAGCTGCACAGATTGAGGTGTCACAAGTAGACCTCGATTGGCAGCAAAAGGGAGAATTGTTCCTAGCTCAATGGGCCCATGATGCTTCAGGCCATCAAGGCCGGGATGCAACCTACAAATGGGCGCGAGACCGAGGGGTGGATTTAACTATAGACACTATTTCCCAGGTTATCCGCGATTGTGAAACCTGTGCTGCCATTAAGCAGGCAAAAAGGTTGAAGCCCCTTTGGTATGGTGGACGCTGGGACAAGTATAAATACGGAGAGGCCTGGCAGGTTGACTACATCACATTGCCACAGACTAGCCAAGGTAAGCGCTATGTGCTTACCATGGTTGAAGCGACCACCGGATGGTTGGAGACATATTCAGTACCACATGCAACAGCCCGGAATACTATCTTGGGCCTTGAGAAACAGGTCTTGTGGAGGCATGGCACTCCAGATCGCATTGAGTCAGATAATGGGACTCATTTCAAGAACAATCTAGTGGCCACTTGGGCACGGGAGCATGGTATTGAATGGGTATATCACATTCCATATCATGCACCTGCTGCTGGAAAGGTTGAAAGGTGCAATGGACTGTTAAAAACAACTCTGAAGGCACTAGGTGGAGGAACCTTCAAGAACTGGGATAAGCATTTAGCCAAGGCCACCTGGTTGGTTAACACCAGAGGCTCTGTCAATCGAGCTGGTCCTGCCCAAGCAGAATCCCTCCACACGGTAGATGGAGACAAAGTTCCAGCGATTCACTTGAGAGGCATGTTAGGGAAATCTGTCTGGATTACCCCTCCCTCGGGCCAAGACAAACCCATTCGTGGGATTGTTTTTGCCCAAGGGTCCGGAAACACCTGGTGGGTAATGAGGAAAGATGGTGAGATCCAGTGTGTGCCCCAAGGCAATCTAGCCTTGGGGAAGAACTAATGTTGTGCTTTGAGTTGTGTTTTGCAGGAAACCAGACACGAGATGAGAAAAACCCAAACAAAGCCGGTACTGGTATCCCATGATGTCCAACGATAAGGCAGCCCTGTGGACTAGGCCTCAACTTGGAACTGTGACTCTAACCAAAAGGCAATGGACTAAAGCTGAACTGATGCTGGTGTTGATCCTTGATGACAAGACATCTGCCTTGAAGGACTGCATATGGACTATATATATATATATATGTGTGTGGGATATAAGCAAATGCAATAATACGAAGATTGCGTGGAAAGACCAGTGTGGAATAAGGGGTGGAGAATGTAATGGTTTGACCCATGGCTTCCTCAGTAACCATTGTATCTAAGGAAGTTACAAGTATTCCACACGTGTCTTCCGCGTAGCAGTGGGGGAGTGGTTTTTGTTTCGGCTTCCCTTCCTTGGCTGAGGAGCTGGAGGGAGGTGGTTGAAGCCTGGTCCCTCCGGTGCCTGGTGTTTCTCCTGTCCTGGGTGAGATTGTTTCATTCTTGTTCCCCTTCCTTGAGGTTTTTAATTGTGTTTCTTTTGATTCATTCGGTTTCTTTGGGTTGGGTTGGTGTCTTCCCTATTTCCCAGCTAATCAATCCCCTTTTCTCCCTTCCCCTCTCCCCTGGGAGGTGGGATCCTATGTGTTGTGTATACAGTGTGGTTTGTAAATGTTAGTAAATATAATTTATTCTTTTTATTCAGTTCAGTTTCTTTAAAGTGCGTTTCTTTTCAGTTTTTTTTCCCTTTCCTTTGCTGGGAAGGTTCTGGGAGGGGGAAGGGGGGAGCCAGTCCAGGGTTGGCAACAGCTAGGCCAAACCTGCGACACTTACCTTTTTTGCAAGTGAGGTCTTGCCAGCTCATGTTCAGCATGTGTTGCTTTATATAACAAAGTGACAAAGGTAGAATACTACAGTAATTTGAGTCATTCGTTTAATACAAATACATTTTTTTCACAACAATAAGCAGATACATTGCTTTTGTGTCCCTTGCCTTCTGTCTTTCAGTACACATTCACCCACAAAAACATACACTTTTTCTTTTGCAAAAGAGAGGGAGAAACAAGTAACACAAACTTGTAGTTCTGAATATTATATACAGTAAAGTATTTTCATCGTAGAGTAAGTTTCATTGCATTATTAGAAATTATAAACTGTTTATTCTGGTGATGGGGAATGACTATTTTTTTCCTGCCTTCAGACAGAGCAGTGTGTGAATGACACAATTGGACTAGTTGAGAGTCTTTGTAATGCTAATAATAGTCAAAAGTGGCATGTTTGCCAGTTTGAAATAAACTTTATAATGCTTATAACTTAAAACCAGGAAAAGCAATGTGCGTGTTCACAGATTAGGAGTATCTTGTTTAAACTTCCAGATCTGACCTGACACCAGATTACTTCTCTCTACTTTCAATAAAACTTTGTTTAAACAAGAATGCACATTAAGCCCTACTTGGTAATGGCAACTCAGAGCAAGGTTCTGCCCTTGTGGGTTTAATCAGGCCAAATTCCACCATCAGCTTGTTTGCCTGAGATCCACTGTGGCTACACAAGCAGTTTGATATGGTTTGTTATTTGATATGGCATCTTCATTAAAAAGTCTTAGTCTGGATCTTAAAACTTTCAGTATACTTTTTTGTTGTTTGGGTTTTTTTTCACGATCCCATGGTTATTAAATTAATACAGAAAATTTTACTTTGTGTGGGAATGAAAAAAACATTGGTTGATAAGCATCTGTCTAGTGTCTGTATTCATGCATTTTCCTTATTAATGAAGACCTGAATCCAAGGCATGGCGGTGTGAATAGCTCCTTGCCCTCTTGAAGAAGGGGTAAATTCCAATCCTGGATGAAATCCCTGAAAGCTCTAAAATATCCAGCGCACCTAATAGGAGAAAGGGATGCACAAGCTAATAACTGTAATGCTTTAAAAGGTTAAAGACTGCATCAGGCCTGCTGAAATCTCTCTTGCTGATGACTTGGCTCATCCATCTCACCACATTGTCCCATTTTGCTCTCTTCATGCTGTCCACATTAAATATTTCAAAGGGAGAGGAGGAATTTCAATTCAAGTCTTCCTCCATTCTTTTATTTAACTAACTGTAAACACAGATGTAGATATGATTGAATGCCAGAACAGTGTTTTGAAGGGGAAGGCATTAGTATAAAATTTTGCACATTGTCTGTTCTGTTGTTGACTGTTAAGTGTATTTTTAAAAACGTACAATAATTCTGTTGGATGCTATAATTCTCCTTTCAGAAGCCTCAGGTATTTTCTTATTTGAGTTAAAATTTATACTTGTTCAAGTAAAAAAAAACAATGTGAATCCGACTGAAAAAACAGGGGATAAAATACTTTCAGTGGGGTTATGATGCTACAGCAGGTCAAAGAACAAGCTGCCTAAAGGAGCAGGGTTACTGTCAGTTAGTAAGAAACTATTATTATTTCAGAAGGCTTTTAATTATCCTTCGTAGTAATGTTCCTTGTCAATGAATTTTGCTATGATTCATCAGGTTTACTGTAAACATCCTTCCAAACTTTCAGATGCAATTAGTAATTTTAAGTGTCTAACTGGAGATATTATGAGATTTACCTTTTAGCAACTACCTTTTACATTTTTTGAAACCTGTGCCATTGCAGACTGTCTTAAAAACATGTGCAGTTATGAGACATTCATTAAGACTGTCATCATTCTCTGAAGATCTTTTGAAGTTTCCTCCACAATTTTAAATGGAGAAATGATTTGGTTTCTCTTGTATGTCATTTCAAATGACAAACTGCTACAATCGTGATTTGCGTCTGTACAAACTGGAACGTCTATAAAAAAAGTGCATGCCATTTACTAAAAAAAAAATCAATCCAACTCACCTGGAGTAATTTACAGCAAATATTGACATGTGTTTAGGACACATTCAAGCACCAAGATTTTGTGTCCTGTCTAGCCAAATTGCAATCAGTTACAGCCAAATTACGTGATCAATTCCAATACCAAAGAACATAGTGACCTGATTCAAGACACATTTCTTGCTAATACTGCTACTTCCAGTATTCCCTGAGCCTTAAGCCAGTAAACATTCATAAAGGAGTACTTAGTATATAAATTTCCATGCATCTTAGGCCCAGCATCCTGGATTGTGTTATTTCATTGTAAATACTTGAGAGTATAAAGAGGAATTTTACCATTAGAAACTTCAAGGCTTCTGTAGAACTTCAGTTTACGTGCAGTTGTGGCAGATACTCCCCTTTGAATGAACCTGTGCTCTCCTATATGCCTTACTCTGATTCTTTATCTGCTTGTTTGCTTTTCCTCCTTTACCTAAATACAAGATTAAAAAAAAACCTCACTTTTAACATTTTTTTTAAATATACATTGTGTTCAGGCCCCACACTTGTCCACACCAATATATAACTACTCCAAGTCAATACTTGCTCTTGTGTCCTGTTGTAAACACCACAGGTATGCAAAGTGAATCACAAAATTGGTTCTTAATATATAATTCACCCTGTTGGACAGAGTATTATATCTACATTCATTTATCTATTGCACCTTTTAATGCTATTCACACTTCATTTTTATACGACAATGCTAAAAACATGACGTTAACAACTGAACTGTTGAATCTCTAACACCTCAAGTTTACCTGTACAGAAGGAAACCATTGATTTGTCTTTTTTTTTTTTGAGTCAGGAAGATAAAAACTCACTTTCAGAACAAGGAGATAAAACCTAATGTTTTCTTAAGATATGTAGGTAGGTATCTTTTCTTACATCTACCTTTCTGTGGCATGAATCTTAAAAAATAGCACCCCAAATGGCTTCCATCTTCACTATGTGTCATCCCTTTTCAGACTTTTGATAAGAGTCAATTTACTTTGGTGCGATTGCACAGTTAACTGCTTTTTTTTCATTTACAATTCTGCCTCAATACTTTGCATATCCAGTTTACGTCTAATTCACTCTTATGAAGTAAAATAAACAGCTGAACTGCTCTTCTAAATGCGTATCTACATATTCTCTCTCTCCTTCCTGTACTTATTTTGTTGACAGCTGTATTTAAAAAAATAACCTGTAAGGTTATGGTGACATGAGTTTATACTGGTTGGAATTGCTTACTTTTCAAAACTTCAAGCATAGTTAAAATACTCTTAGCTGACACAGCTGCCCCAGCACTGAGGCTCCTCTACAGTCACATGAACATGTGTTCCCATATGAGACTTAGAGGGTGAGCTTAGAGCTCTCTATGCTTTGATTCTGTTAATGCATATGATTGGATTAGTAACCTTTGAAGCATATCTTTAAAAATATAAATAGGAAATACAACTTTTGGTAGTAAACAGATGAAAGATTTTGGTTTTCAGTAAACAAAATTATATCAGGTCTGTTTCTACTTTCCCATCCATCCCAGTTAAAAAAAAAAAAAAGTACTCTTGTCACATTGGTTTGGCATTGTCTGTTAAACCTGTTCTCTATTGCACTTTCTACACTTCCACCACTTTCACTATACTTGCTGACTAGTTGCGAAACTACTTCACGAACAGTCACATTCCATACAGTAGTAACAAGTTGCTTTGCTGAATCCATTATCCTTGTAAGGTTTTGGTTTTTGTATGGGTTTTTTTCGTTGTTTTTCTTTTAACTGAAAAAATGCACAGTCATTTCTACTTTCTTGTAGCATTTGTAGTGTAGCAAACACTACACCTTACTCCGCAAGGAAGAAACAATGCTGTCTCTGTCAAACTGGCATGACCTCAGATGTTGTTCCTTCCGCTGCCGGCTGACAGTTTGTACCTGTCTGTGCTACTGGCACCACCACTGTGTCCTTGACGTCCGAGGTTTGTGTGCACAAGGAGTTTTTCTCCTCCAGTTTTTTGATGGTGTCTGGGCAGTTCTGAACAAAGATCACTCTGTTGTAGGCTTTCAACCTGCGCCACAGCTGGACGTAAACCTTACACTGCACATACATGAAGACCAGGCCTCCCGTGAATCCAATGGCCACTACGACGAGTTTTGTCCAAAATGGCCATTCCAGGACACCTTTGAATAGAAAGTGTATATTTATTACCACCGTTACTGAGTATCAAGCACTGAGTTTCAGTCAAATATTTTGAAGCCATTTGCTAAGAATTCCCAGGTATGTGCATCCTATTGGGGCAGTTGTGGCTCAAGTAGAAAACAGAAGGGGTTTCCTGTTCCATAGGCCAGTCAAGAAACTGTCTCCCATTTCTAAGTGATTTCACCACAACTTGGTCAAATAGGAAATGCAAGGTTACTCTCACAAAGTAAACATAATGCTCAGTACAGTTAAAACCAAAACTTTTTATTGTTCTTCAGTACAATTCCCATATTCAATAGCTTGCTTATGCTAAAATACAAGTATGAAAACTGAGATAACTGGATACATAGAAATAATATCTAGTAATAGTATTGCATATCTTCAACTGGGGTTTTTTTCAGTCATGCTTAGAAGCATGACACTGTTCAGGCTACCTGGAACACCAGCATTTACAATACTATTACCTGATCCTAGCTTCATCCAGAAGTCAGGGTATTGTAAAAAATAAAAGTAGTGGTAAGGGCTCTTCTTTCCTGCAACACCTGCCTTAACTGACCTCTTTTTCCTGCTGTCTGTGCAAACCCTCTGAACACACCTTTGTTAGAAAGCAGACCTTACATTTCTATGTACTAAAAAAATTAACAGGTTTTGGCTTATCTGTTCTTACTTTTCTGATTGCATTGAACAATCATGGTGATATTTACAGAAAAATACATGGCTGCTAACACAGAAAAGATGAAGATGAGAGTATTTGAACTTGATTATGATATGAATAATTTTAAAATAATTTGTTTTGGCCTAAGTGTGGTCTTAAGACTGCAATGGGCTTCTCATTAATTCATAGCACTTCATCTGCTTTTTTCAACCTCAGCCATTCAGGAGCTTAATGTAAAGGAACATCTGTCAGCCTTCTCATTACACATTGCCTCATTGTATTTAAAGATTAAATGCTATACGCAAAAGTCAGACCTCTGGATCAGTGCTCTTACACTGTCAGCTGGAACAGCCTGAGTAGGTTTGTAGGTCCTACGTGGAAGGACTTTTCCTCACTCACTGTAGTATTCACGGTGGATTGCAGATGCTGCATTCTACTAATGGTGATATACTACAACAATTTGGTGATGTTTGTGAGTTTTACACAAATTCTACACCTGAAAGAATTTTTTGCAGGAAATCTGTATTCCTTTGGGACCCAGCAGAAGAGCTTCAGTGAGGAGCCAGTATCCCCTTTACTCTTACGCACATAGGAATTGGGCTTTTAATTAAACACACAAACAGGGATCAGGAGAATAACAATTATTGCAAAGCACACAAAATGTTTAAAGTAGCTGTAGTATTCTCTGTCATAGTACTTAGAAAAGGCAATAATGTTTTAAGTGATGGTGCTAGCCAATTACTATGTTTAGTTTGCTGAAAAATGAAAGCATACCAGACCACATAAATCTCTTTTTATCTCCTTAAAGTGAACTTGCCAGTGACAAATCCTTTTATATTTGCCAAACTTGTTCACAAGAAGTTTTGATTCCCTACCACTGTTGCCGTAATTTTTTAAATATATTTTAAAAGTGCCCTTTCCATAGACAGACCAATGTCGGGTATAGCAGTTAAAAGGTTTGTATCATACACCTCCATCAGGAGGAAAAAAACCCCAATCCTTTAAATCTACAGAATATTAACAAACAGTACTAGTCTTATTCCAAGTTTTCAGTTTTTCTCCTTTTCAATATTTATAAAGTATTTTTTCTCCAGTCCTAACTCTTTTTCCCAGCAATTCCCATTTAGAGAATGGAGAAGAAATCAAACTACACAGATGTTTCTTCCTACTCTCCTCAAATACATGTTTGCTTTTGTAAAAGTACTCGTCCCTGGAACAATCAAATTTAGGAGCAAAAGGGTTCTCTTCACAAACACTTATTTTTGCATGTTGTAAATAACTCCAAGGCATCTCTTTGTCCAATTTTTAATGTAAAAAATCAGCCACTGTATTTAGCAAACACTGACTTCTATACAAATCATAAATACTTTTTGTTATTCTTTTGCACTGTGTATAACAACAAAAATTCATGTTAGCTGTTTTGTTATTGAAATTCAGCTAATCCACAGAAATAGTTTCCCCCTTGTAATAAATAGGGTGATGTAGTTGTAGTCAGAAGTTCAAAGCCATTCCTATTACTGTCCTCCAGGCCAGGTTTTTTGAGATAAAAAACAGGGTTACCCAATTTCAAAGGAATGCAAAACAAGACTGTAGTATATATTCATCTGTAACTTACTGAGGCTTGTTATGTATTTTCCCCTCATAGGCAAGAAGGACAAGCATTAGGAGTATTATAAAATATTTATCTAACTAGCAAGGCACAAATCTCCACTTGTTTTGTTTTCCATGTTAACTTCAGAATATAGCACAAAGCTAGAGATCTTTATTCCCCTACTGTGCTTAAAGTCAATTCAGATCAAAACTCAAAAGTTTTTTTATCATCATGATCACATTTAAGACCAACTAGACTTCAAATAGAAAACATTAGCTTGGTTTAGGATATATTTTTCACATATGCTAAGTATGGCCCAAAAAGAAACCTACTTAAATTTAACATGCATTTTGTTACACCTGTCCAATTGGGTTTTCAATATCTCCATAGATGGAGACTCCACGACCTCTCTGTTCCAGTGTTTAACCAGCCTCACAATGAACACATCTGGAACAAGGACATTCACAGTGAAAATCTATTTGAAAAGATGCAGGAATAGCTCTCCATGCTACTTAAGTTCCACATGAAGGACTAACACAACTGGAACACAGTCTCTTGGAAGTTCTCATTAGGAGGCTTGTTAATGAAAAGGCTCTATCATGTTTTATTTGATATCAAGGTTCAAGTGAGTAATATAAATAAATTGCTATTTTAATGACCTGAACTTGCATTGAGCTGTTTGAACTTGACTCATCTCTTTGCCTGAGCCTTAGAAATATCCACATAATAGGAGATTAACCTAGGAAGAACCAGCAGCTCAGTTAAGCTGTTGTAATGATCACACAAAGTAGAGTTCTCTCTGCAGGGGCATAACATAAGCTTTAAATGCTGATGCATTCAGAACTTCTGCAGTAAAGCATTTGATGTAAGCTGTGAGCTGTTATTTAAGAATGGAATGTGACTGGTTCCATAGCTGCCTTTCAAAGCCAGCCACTGCATTGTCAGCAATGCCGAAGAAGGTAAAAGATACTTACCGTTATCATTGCCTTGTTTAATTTCTTCAGCGGTTCTGTCAATTAAAACATACAATGACCAAACAACACAGGTGATTGCAATTACATGGAATGTGACTGAACACACTATTTTCCTCCTTTCACTTGTTGTCATCTGTAGTTTCTCCCACTGGAAAAAAAAAAAAAAGGATAGTTGAAAATATCATACTTGTAAAGTTTTACAATAAACTGATTAGGCCATTTTGGCTTTTTCTACCAAAACTCCAAGCAGTAATAAAAATTAACAAATTATTTTATTTTGGTAACACGCATTACAGGAGTATGTGCATTGTCACTGTAAAATCTCATTTTCACAGATTCACAGGAATGAAGAGTTCTGTTTCTGCCTGTTTGTGAATGATATCTTAAGTAATTTCATTGGAGTAAAGCCATAACATGTTAAAAAACAGGTAAAAAGATGAATATTTATTTTAAATCTGCACTTCTGGTGATGAGAGAAGAAAAAGCCGAAATATTAGTTTGTGGTACTTATTAAAATTAGAGTAGCATGGTTATGTAACAGTCTCCCCATAAAATAAAAGCACAGGAAATGTTACTACATTGAGGATTAAATTCAATAAACTTGAAAAGATGATTATGTGGAAATGATTGTACATGATAGCACTCAAACAGCCTCAGTAATGCAAGAAGGATCTTCCAGGCATATGTTTCCGAGTTATGGCACTAAATCCTACATTAGGTTAAGGCTATTTTAAGATGAAATAGGCTATTTCCCTGCATTTGAAAATGCAACTCTTGAGGCGATTTTTTTCTAATCTTCCTTGTGAAGACACAATTTTTTTAGCACTTCTGCAAAACAAAACCTCAACGAAAACATTTATCTTTGAAAACAGATGAAAGAATATCACATTTAAAAGCGAAACGCCCCATTTCTGATGCATAATCTTGGAGTCGGTCACTAGCACCTGAGAAAGGAAAGCGGTAGAAAGCACAGGGCGCGATTGCCACCTCCCTGTGGCTCTGCGAACAGCAGGCGGAGCTGCTCTCTGAGCGCCCAGCCTTGGCAGCTTAAGGCTGGGACAGAAACCCTGGCCACGGCAGAGCACTCAGGTGGCATATATTTACTTCAAAGACATAAGCTTGGTTTTGTTTTCCTTGTTTAGGTTTCTGTATTGTTTTGGGGTTTGATGGCTGTTTTCTTTGGGGTGGGTTTGTTGGTTGTTTTTTTTTTTTTTTGGGGGGGGGTGTTATTTAATTCTTTTTCCTGGGAAGTAATAAATTTCCCTAAATTCTTTATGGCTAGGGTTGGAGATGCCATGTAAGCTAGATACTTAGCCTTTCACCTGAACCAATATGGCCATTCTACTCTGAACACTTTGCTGTCAGGTTGTGTTTCAAAGGAGCACCACTGCAGTAAAAGCAAAGGGGAGGGGGGTGGTCAATGACATGTCACCAAAAGGAACACCTCTGGGAGAGACTTCTTCTTGACACTGGTTTTACAGCAGGACATACCAGGACAAACAAATTTCAGTCTTTAATGGCAGTTAAAGCTTGCATGTGTCTGAGCTGTTGCCTCAAAACATGATCTCTAGAACATTTTCTAGCCCTTGCCAAAATTTTATGGATCATAGGATATTTTGAGTTGGAAGAGACCTTTAAAGATCATCCAGTCCAAACCCTCTGTATTGAGCAGGTACATATTCAATTAGACCAGGTTGCTCAGAGCACCATTCAACCTGACCTTAATGGTTCCTGGGATGGGGCACCTCCCTGGGCAATTTGTTCTAGTGTTTCACCACCCTCATTATAAAACGTTTCTTCCTAAATGTAGTCTAGATCTAGCTTTTTTTTTTGTTTAAAATAATTTCCCCTTGTCCTGTTGAAACAACCCTGCTCTATCTTTCTTATAGGCCCCATTTACGTACTGGAAGGTTGCAATAAGGTCTTGGAGCCGTCTCTTTTCCAGGCTGAACAACCCCTACTCTCTCAGCCTTTCCTCAGAGGAGACGTGCTCCAGCCCTCTGATGATTTCTTGTGGCCTGCTTCTGAACTCATTCCAACATGTCTTGGGGACACCAGAGCTGGATGCACCACTCCACAAGAGAAGACTAGAGGGGCAGAATCACCTCCCCTAACCTGTTGATCACACTGAATGAACACAACACTTAAATAACTGCTTAGAAAATACTTCCTGAGTAATATACAAAGAGTTGGAGCTATCGGTATATTTCTTGGCTGAGACATCATTTCAGTTTCTGATACATCTACTTAGGAGTACAAACTTTCTGGGTTTTGTATGGCAGTTTGGAAAAATGGGAGATTTTTTTTTTAAAGTAATAAACCCCCAACATTTAATAGTCATTGTAGTTCATGTATTCAGTGGCCAGGTCAGACAGTCTGAGGCATTATTATCACAGTCTTGTATCATTACAGTCACAAGACTCCATGCCTGCCTGCCCCGGTATTCCATCCATACATGCATTAAGAAATAAGCTGGATAGCAGGAGACTGGGAGAGGCCACTGTGGCATAGGTGGTTATGGAACTGGAAGACTGTGCAGAGTACCTCCTACTCCTAGTTTGGGGTACAAGAAAGGAAAAAGGTCCAAGGAGAGACTGTCTCCTACAGACAGACAACCAGGAGCATTTTACAGCTCTTAGTGTATCCCAGAGCTGTGCTTTGGTTTTGTCCTGTCCTAGCTGCAGTCCCAGTTCTCTTAACTACAGTCATGATGGACTGAACTCAGAAGGGGAAATTCAATTAAACTTTGTGTTGTACTCCTGGCAATCCCAGTGATAGCTGATATAATTTTCGTGTCCTACTCATATATTTCAGATTGGCTGAACAGAAAGTACTGTATGAGTACTGTCACTCTGTACAAAACAAGTCATATTAGTAGATGTGCCAGCAAATTATGTTGTCCTGCAGCAGAAAAGTGCAATTCACTACTTTAGGATTTTTTCAGTAGGCTTATGTCAGAAATTTAACTGATAGTTTTAGCACAGACTTGCCTGGAAAAAACCACAGTGAAATAAAAATTCCTTGAAAATCCATAGCAAAGGATGAGACAACAATATATGGAGCAATGAAAGCATCAGCCCCTTTACTTGTGCTTTACAGTCCAGGACTTCATACAGCCTAAAGTTGTGTGAGGAAGTTTGGCAGGTGCTACCTTTCATGTCACACAGCACTTTAATGCCCCCTTAACCACTGATAAATTCATCCCTGCTGTGTTTTGAAGCTTCTGCAGTTCTCACAGCTTTTCATATTGTGATGGCAAGGTAAAAGTAAATTGCATCATGTTTTGATATGTTCATCAGTGATCTAGAAAAAAATACAACCGTCAGGTTGATGACACTGTGACATGCCATGCATAGAATATCAGATGCACCAAGAACAGAAAAATAACACAAAATTAAATACACAGATGCATTTTATTTTTTTTAAACTTACATGTCAATACTCCTAAGGTGCTCTGAAGACTGTAAGGAGAGAAAGAAATGGAAGACTAACAGCCCGAGGAGACATATATGACTTGCAGATTATTGAGTCACTAAACTGATAAACAAACTGTAGTTTTTGCCCAACCCCCTGGGAAGCACCCCTTCACTGCTGTACATCCAAGTGTCACCATGCACAGATTCATTAATCCTGGCAGCAATACAAACACAGACTGGAAATCATCACAGATGCAGATGGTTTAATGTCCTGCAAATGCAAGCAATTGCATTGATATCATTGTGTTTCACCAAACAGGTGTGCTGAAACATTTTGTAATATCTAACAACAATCAAAAGACACCAGTGACCAAACAAATGCAACGTGTAACAATATGTATCCCCAGCGGAAAACTTGGAATATCCCCAGCCCCCTTTTTATTTTGCCGGTAAGCTTTCTGAACATGACACTTGCGCTCTGCTCTGCAAACCACTGGAGGGTGGTAGGAGACCGTCTGCCCGCCTTAGAGGTTCCTATCAATAAACCAGAATAAACTGCCAAAGAAAAGAAGCTGGATTACAAATGTGATTAGAAACACTCCTCCCACACCAGCTACTACTTACAGCTGCTTCTAAAACACGATGTGCACCTCAGGCTGAATTCTATGCTTTACTGCCATAGAAGTTTGGAATAATCTTGAAAGTGGCAGCTGCAAAACTGTACTTTGTTCTTCCTTGTTTCTACCTCACATTTTGCTTTTGTTTCTTAAAGATTATTTCATTCAAAAACTTCAAGAGAACAGTTACTGGTTTCATAACCCGCTCTTGTAATTACAAAATGTAGTCATGAGTCTTCTGGGGAAATAAGCAAAAAAAAAAAAATTAAAGAAAAACAATTAATAATATAAGGAACTACTAAATCTTATGTAGCCAACCACCTCCCTTTCCTGTAACATAGTCTGAGAAAATTGCTGATACTTATTTTAAAGAACAAAAATTTGCCTCCTTGCATGTCGCTTCCAATTAAAGCTTGATTAACCAATATGCACTAAATAAATATGGATTTTTTAAATATCTTCTGAAAACATTGCCTATTAGTATGGGTATGCTGCTTCATATCCTAGATTCCAACACAGCCTCTCTTAACAGAAACAAATTTGCAATTTTAATTCTCTCCCATACCTTAAGCTTTCTGCAAAGCGGTTTCATGATGGCCCAATGCAGAACTGAAAGCTTCACACTGCTCGCACAAAAGCTGTTTCCACACCTCAGAATGGCACTCTGCAAACTCCGCTGCTTGTGTTTCTTTTCCCCACCGCCTCATTGCAGATTTACTGCCGCCCCCTACTCTTGCTTATCTGCTGTCACACTGGCCACAGATTTTGTCTACGTAGATTTTTCTGAAGCAACTGTAGATCTACTGCAGGTTTGCAGATTCACACCTCCACAACTGAAAGTCTCTCTCTCCTGCAGGAGCTCAGCACTGAGGATGCCAGACATTGAAGGTCAAGTTAATAGGCTGCTTTGCACCATGCTATGAATGCTTGGACTTTTAACTTCTGGGTATTTTCAGAAACTCGATTTTTAAAAATTGCACGTAAGGAGGTCTGACAGGGTAAGGGTATGACAATTGCTGATGTTAAATATTTTTCCTGTTCTGACATTTTTCTCTCCCTCCATCATTTAGCAAAAAAAAAAAAAGGAAAAAAAAGACTATGTTATGTAAACAGTACCCACAGTTGGAAAGACTTCCTTCTGCTCTTGCCTAGAGCTAAAGTGATCCTTCAACATTTTCTGAATTCTTTTTGCAATCTGAAGAAATACTTTGAGCCAACCTTTATCTGGAAGTACTTATACCTGCAAAAAAAGGCTACAATTATTTATCAGGGGTTGTTGTAGAAATTGCACTGTGCACACAGTCTAAAAACCACACAGAAGATCTTATCTGAAACCAGACCCAAAGAATCTAGCTAGCATTTTTGAAAAAGGACTGTAGCAGGACATGCTGCAGTGAGCTGAGCAGCAAAAATATGTCAATATTCTGAATATATAGCTTAGAGTGAGATCTTATTTTGTATCCTGTAAAGGAAAAATATCATTAACTTGCTCTTGAAGAGGAGCGAGCTCCTCTTAAGGACGGTTTTCTGGTCACTTGTTGCAATACTAATTGGCTCAGGCTCCACAGTAAGCTGTTCACTGCCATCAACCTACCAGCTGGAGGAAAGCAGCTGGCACGGTAGTTTGCCGGAATGGATTTTGTGCAGTGGGTGGAAGAGGAAGAAATAATAGTAATAAAGGACAACAGGGTTCCCACACATGTTGAGAGAATAACATATCCTTGTGCAGAGTTGAAGTGTTCATTAGAGATGAGCCTTCAAACTTTGTTATTTGAATAAAATCATTCTGGGCCACTCTGTGCCATCTAAACCACATATGGTTATAGCCTGTACCTGGGGGACTTCATCTTAAGGAAGGACAAGGCATGCCTCAATGCATCCTGCTCCAAGATGAGAAGTGCCTCTCAGACAGTCCAACAGAATGTGCCAGGTCTCATGACTGACAAGGGAAGGGTCTGGGCTATGAAAACACCTATGCTGTGTGGTTTTTTCCCCAAACACATTCCAGAGCACATCCAGAGACAAAGAACTGAACAGGTTCACAGAAAATACAGAAAACATATTGTCATTGCCTTTTGTCAAAAGATACATCTCAGAGAAAAAATATCCTGTAAGGATCAAGAATAGAAGGCCATAATTAGTCCCCTGCTACACTCATCACAGAACAGGGAAATAAAATAAATTTTAAAAATCCCATGTCACATGGTGCATCATATGGCCCTATCTATACACAACCTTACCTTGATCTAGTTAACTCATTGGATGAGCTTGGACAAATAATTCTTTGGCAAACCTGTCCGAGGTTTACCTAAAACCTATTTCTGTCTCTAGGAGACACTAAGCAAAATCTGTCTGAAATTCAAAAGAATGTTTATGGTGTATTTTAAACACCTATTAAACATTTAAAGCTGAACCAGAAATGGGTGCATTTCTAAAGTCACACAGTTAATTCACTTTTATGTGTGATATGCATACCTAGAGTAATAAAAGTAATACATAATGAAAAATCTCACTTTGATAAACATCTTAAGATTATCATCTACAAAGAACTAATTATTCAGTTTTATAAAAATCAAGACAACATGCTATTTCTTTTTTAAGTGACAGCTGAAACAGTTGGACTTAAGTGATATAATTAGTATGCACTCTTCACAAACATGCAGTTTTTAGCTGTGTATGACATTAATTAACAAACACTTAAAAAGTGTAAAATAGAAATGTAGACATTAAAAAGTGTAAAAATTAAGTAATTTAAGAATATAATTTCTAAAATCAAGTAGCTGTTTTTGCAATATGGAAGCAATATTGAGAATACTTGTCATTTACCAACTAAATGCATTTACCTGATCCTAATCATCCCAACATAGACTAAACAGGACAAAAAAAAAGGCAAAAAAAAAAGCTATGTTTTGGAAATATAGGAATAAGCCAGACCTTATGTCCCTCTCATCCAATGCTCTGTCTTGGGCAGCAGCCATCACTAGATGGTTCAGAGAGACACACAAGAAAACTCCATGGCAAATAGTTACAGCATAATCTCTCCATATTGGAAGCCCCTTTTAGCTTCCATCTGCTAGAAAAAGTTTCACATCAATACATAGAATGCAAAAGTACTGGACATAAGTATCCTCTTTGAATGCTGAAAAAGCATTACCCAATTTTTTGTTCAATAGAGTCTTCAGTACTTTCATTAACTTCTCTTTTACAATTGCTTTTTCTTCTCTTGCCCTGTAAGATATTTAAGAAAAAGATCTTTATGTCCCAGCACAGTAGCTTCAGCTACCTTATCTAAAAAGATAATCTTGACAGATAAACCGCAGGTAAAACATTAAACCACTGATCAGCACTGAACTATCATCATAATGAAAAACTATGGGGAATGTCTGGTACTAAGAACAAGCAGTCCACATCTAGAACTCTAGAAAAGGTTTACTTAAGGTGCTGATGTATATGTCTGTATTACTCAAAAAACGAGCTACATGTGGCCAACCCATAAAGAAACAAGGGGTAAAATCAGTGTCTCCACTAACTTTTATCACAGTTAGTCAAGAACAGAAACAGATGCTACTGTTGTCTGCTCTCCTCCCTACAGTATTTCTACAATCATTCTATCCAGAGGATCTCAGAGGATCTAGTTTGCAGCTTGTTGACTCCCACCTCTGTCTACTCTGCATTTCTGAAAGAGCAACACATCTAATTGAAGGCATGACATTTCTTCCAGTCACTAATTAGCAAATGCCTTTAAATCACAGTCCAGTTCTCAAACAACTTACAAATACACACACACAAAGAAAACCATAATAAAAAAGAACCTATCAATCTAACTGCCATACCACAGGAGCACAGACCATAATTTTGCTGCAAGGTCAGTTATGCTGAGACTTCACTTTCCAAGCAAAGCAGGGTGAGGTGCTGCATTTTGCAGTATGTATTCAAGAGACAATACAAAAGCAGCCATGACACATGCTCAGTGGTGGATTGGAGATGGATTGTGCTAAGGTCAAAGCAACCACAGATTCTTCCTCCAGTATAGTCGTCATAAAAAAAAAAACATGTCCCAAGAGCCTCTGCCTGAGTCTGTCTTTGAACACCAAGTAAGATGGGTTCCCTTTGTACATCTCAGTGAATTTTAGTCTGAAGTAGGATGATGGATGTGGACAGAAGGCTGGATAGCGTGGTGCAAATAGGAAAAGGAGAGAAATTAGAGCACAAAGTGGATATAGCAACAGGCTAGAGCCCAAGATTGCATTACATAGTCTCATACACAGTCCTTCAGTCTTGTCCACTTGAAGTGAAATTCCTCTGAAGATTTGTTGCTTTAGGCACTCAAAACATAGTCATAGTATATGATCACAGTTTTGTTAGAGAGTCTTTGTTTCAATCACCTTTCAAGTACTCATCACGCTTAATTTCTTCAGTGTCACATTATCTGGACTTCTGAGGATCAGTCCGAATTGCTACAAAGATGTGGCTTGGTTTAAATGTCTTTGTATACCAAACCCCTGGTATTTTTAAATACATTGTTGTTTAAACATACCTAGTCATATCTTATTTTTGCAGCTATATATATATTATATACTCATATGTCTGAATTGCCATGCAACAAATATTAGAAAAAGGAGCTGATGCTCTTAGTTATCTATAAAAGTGGCTTTAGCAAGAATACTGACTTCTCGATGAATAGCTACAGTTACTTTCTCTTTTAATTTTCCCACAAGAGAGATTCTTTTGATGCAATTAAATAAAAATAAACTAGAGGAAATTTGTACTGAAGAAAGCTACAGTAATTAACATAAAACTACAGCCTAGTACTCTGGTAAAGAGCTGAGGGAACTATTCATTCTGAAAAACCTCCAACTAATGCCATATATTCCAATTTTGGCACATACAAGCTGGAGCAGATGAATAAAGATCTGAATAACTCCTGGGGAAAAATTTCTTTTTTTTTTCCAAGCAATTTTAATAAAATGCTACAGGAATAAAATTAAATTAACAACAACAAAAAAAATATACTGAATAAACTAATAATTATCCCATTTGATTATAAATTAGATAAAGTACTGGAATTTCTGTGTGCAAGAGAACATCTCTGTGTTAAAGAGAAGCCATTTTTAGCATGTATTCATTCCACCAACAACCAAGAATCAGTCTGTGAACAGATCATTCTCACATCAGTAAATCCCAGACAAAATAAATTTGAGGCAAATGACAACTTTAAAATCGTATGTGTTAGTTACGTGACACATAATTACATACATTAATCTGATCATGAATAGCAGCCCACTCCCATTAGAGCTGGTAAAATTATTAACTTCAAAAATAAAAGTGGCAATTTTACAAAACTCCATGAATAAAAATGACTGGTTTAGGTCAATGCTTGGGTTGATTATGCTCTTTACATTTCATATTACTAGCTATACACTTTGTGCCAGGGTACCAATCCATTTACATTTTCATTATTTGTAAAGCCAGTATCAAGAGATTTTCTTAATTATTTTCAATGCTTTAGCTACCCAGCCCCTCCTTGGTTATAACTGTTGATGAGGTCAAGCTGTAAAACAAAACACTGAAAGGGCTGAAATAAAAAAAATGAAAAGGAGACCCAAAGTTCTTCAAAAATAAGTGAGAGGCTGATGAACTACAGGATGGAGTAGGACTCTCCAACTAAAATCGAAATTAAATCTTTTGATGCAAGTTGCATCTCAAAAGCAGCTCAGATCAAACTGTTTATTTCAGCCTCAGAAAGCACAGATTTGTGCTTCCCAGACCTCATGTTCATGGTTCTGTGCAATAGTGGATAACATGACTAATACCCAGAACTGAGCAATCTCCCAAATTCCCTTTGCTTTCATAAATGCTGTGAACACCGAAGTAGCCAATTTAGGTTCTAGCAACTAATTAGAAGAGCACACAGTTTTCATTTAATTTTCTGGCATAAGATTTTTCATTTGCTTCTTAAAAGAATGCAAGTTCAAACAATGACAGTAAAAACAGAGGCAAAAGAATTTCTTGTCAGAAGTCCATGGGAACTGCAACAGCTATGTTGATTAACCTGTGTTTTGAATGGAAGAGAAAGACATGTGAAGATGACAAGCTGGCACAAATTCTACCACTATGAGAAAGCTAAGAACTAGTATTCTTGTTGTGGCACAAAATGCAAGACAACATTACTCTGCAAACTACAGCATTCTCTATATACAGATAAATTAGCAGTAATGTTCTATTACTCTCAAAATTTAAGAATACAACTGTCTGAACAAAGTATTCCCCTGCATTCCCAAGGTATCACAATAGGATATAAATGCTATAAAATTATTTTTACTTTAAAAGCTTTAATATACACATTCTCCCTTGAGCCCAAAGTTATTCACTATAATGACATGACAGCTGACAAGAAAGTAATAGCTTTGTGCCTTGGTGCATACTGGTGATTTGTCTGACCTCACATATTGCAAGAAATGATTTGAGGCTACTGATGTTTTGAGACAGTTTACTGGAAGAAAGCTGAAACTGGAGCAGCTGCATCAGAAATCAAAAGCAAATGTGGGATCTTCTTATATATTAAGGAGTGCAAAGTATTCAACAAATTGGGTTAAAAAGGAACAAATGCCACAGCAAGTCAGTGATACCAGACCTATACAATATTTGCTCTCACTTCTTATCATTAGCCTTATTAGAGAACTGATGAAAAAGCCAGATGGTTCATACTTCACAGCACAGGGCAATAAGAATCAAACAGTAAGCAATATGGTAATGACTGCTTAAAGTTTGGGTTGGTTGGTTGGGTTTTTTTAGTTGGTCGGGTTTTTGTTTGTTTTTTTGTTGTTCGTTTTGTTTTGTTCTGCTTTGTTTTGTTTTTCCTTGGACACTCTGCATGTTGCTTCTGGCTCAGAGTCTGCTTTGTTAGGATTAGTTTCTAATGATGACCACTTTTGATTTCATAGCTGCATATAACAAAGATTCCTCTGCTGGCTATATCACTTTTGGCAGTGATAATCATACTCGTAAATAAGGAATGTAAATATGAATTACCAAGCTACAATTGAACCAAAAATAAACCAACACTCTGCATATATTTTGCCATCACTGAATTTTTCATGGATGCTGCCAGATTTTATGTGGAGTTACCCACAAAGCACCCCATTATGAATTAATTCCTCCAGTCATTTTTTTTTTTTTTTAGATTTACTCTTTCGGTAGAACTGCATTGAGCACAGAGAAGGGAGTTGAATCGCTCTCCTTCACACATTAGGTAAGAGCTCCAACAACTGAATTTTGAGTAGTGCAGGTGAAGACTGTTTTGTAAAAAAAGGCACCCTATGAAGCAATAACTGCTATAGGGAGGAGAAGAAGATGTAGCCCTAGTGATACACAAAGTTTGAGACTTAAAAGGGACTTAGAGATTCACTTCAGACTTTCCTTTTGTCTATCACAGCTCAAAGCAGCATTCTGATTTTTTTCTGTTGCTTTCATAGAGGATTCACTTTTTTCTAAGGAGCCTGTGAAATTGCTCAATCTCTGCCTTACATCTGGGCATTACATACAAGTTGTCTGTTGGCTCAAACCCTATATTTGAATTGGTTATACAGCTTCTGCTCATCCGCTGGTCATGGAGCAAACAGAGTATCTTTAACCTACTCAATATTTGCTTTTGATCCAGTAGTTAAATCAGCGTCTTATCAAACAGTTAAAATCTTCCCCAAACTGATTTAACTTGCTAATCACTAATTTGACAACAAAAGGGCTGATACGCTTGAACTGACTTTTACTTGGTATGGAAATTTGAGCTAGCCTGTTCCCTAACTTCTCTCCAGGACCTAAATGCCCAGCTCTGGTCAGTCGTGACACATATATTTTGAAATGGGACTTAAATCTTTGAATCTTGTATGGGAGTTAAAGCTGGCATGTATGTTTTATCAGTCTTGTTACAATAAAATGATACCAAGCAGATAGAAAACATTCTGTGCTTCTCTAATGACAGTAGCTGGATACAGAAGAAGTTTCCCAGAGTTCAAGTGTGTCAAACTCAAGAGAGGGACCTTGTATCACATTTTCAGTATATAGGCAAATACAGACTATAAGAGAAGCAAACACTTAGAAGATATACGTAGACCTTCAAAATTAAGATCAAGTTCCTTTCACTATCAGCATTTGGTTTTGGTTTTTTACAGAAAAAAGCTTCCCCCTCCTCCCCCCCTCCCCCCCCCCCAAATATGACACTTTGTTTTAAAAGAACATTCCCAGTCCTCTATTTTTAAAAATAGTTAATTCAGATACCTTCTTTACCAGAAAGAAAATTAACCTCAACTGATACAAAATGCTTCTCTAAACAAAAAATTGACCTGGTCTTCCTTAATGACCAAGAGCAACAACATGGTAACAATGTGCAATATTGCTTATGTCTCACATAAATAAGACATTATTTATAAATCATTTCAAAAATAAAATTGGGAGAGAAAATACACATCTTCAACACCGCAGAATAATCTGTTGGGATAATGCATCAAAGCAAAACCTCTCATCAGATCCCAAATATCTCAAAGAGATAGCAAAATTTAAATATGAAAAGCATTTTGAAGTATAGCAAGACACTGTTGAGAAATCTCCATTTGAAGGCATTTCTGCATTTGAAGCTCCTTTTGACACTTTAATCCATTTCATACTCACAGTATTTCCGTTCAATTCCTGCTTCTACTATGCTTCAAACCAAATGTAAGAGTTATGAAATGGAGATGCTAATTTACCAGGATTGCATCCTTTTAAAGAAGAACTGGTTTTCTCAAGGTGAAGCTATTACCTGAGAGAGTTCAATAAGGAACCCACTCAAGCTTCTTGCCACTAATTCCTTCTATGATAAAGTGACTTTATAAATTCTATATTATGGATTGCAAAGGCTGAGACGTAAAGATACAAATGCAACTGTATTATTTATAACCACAGATAGATGCAACAGAGATCATGAGAAATAGACCAGACACACTAAGCAATACTTAATATTTAATCTCTAAATTTATATTGAGCAGAGTCATTAGACCTACTCAAATATCTGAAACGCTTGCAATGCCTGTTGATCAATGGTTAATAGGATTATTTTAATGCAAAGACACACTAAAATGATTAAGTTTTATTTGCTGTCTGGTGCTTTCAGGGATTCTCTAATTAAATACCTGTTGCACATGGGCACAAACTTATTGATTTAATAGTGATTATGTTAATTTATGTTAACTTAGTATGCTCCACACTATTACTTATGGGCACAACAGTTGCATGACATGATATTCCAACATGATTCTGCTATAAAACCCTAGACCCTGATAAAAAATCTGTTATACAACATTAAGGGTGCATGAAAGGCTGAGGCATAAATAAATATGGTAATTCACAGTTAAACCAGATAGTTTGTTTTATATTTAAATCATGCTTTTGTGATACTGCAAAAAGCAAAAGTACAGATAGCTGTAAGCAAGTTTGGTTGTCCGTATTTTTTTTCCTTCAGGAGACAAGCAATAGGAAAGTTACAAAGGTATTATGATAAAATTCATCATAATGAAACTATGCACCATCAAGAACCAAACTTTAGAATTTCATATCATGAGTGATGAGAGATTAAAAATAAAAAAAAATCAGACCTGGTTGAGAGATGCAACACTTAGACTTTTAGAATGTCTCTTCAAATGGATGTCTAATGGCCATGGAAATGGCATCATCTGGAGCTGGGCAGAAACTGTCACTTTAGGGGAAATAATTTCCTTTCTATTTTTTAATAAATGAGGTTTTAATGGAATTGAATAGGTACTCTTGAAACAAAATCTGTGGTCTTTGGTTTAGGAAACATTTAAATGAAATCTTTTTTTTTCAGAATTCCTCAAAGTTTATTAGCAAACTCAATAATTTTTTTTGTCAGTTTGGCTGTTTCCACTCATCATACAACAAAGTTGACAAGAATTGCATTGTTTTCAGGTATAACTGCTCATAATGCCCTTGCCATTATGACCAAAGAATTCCAGGCATTTGGAAATTTTGAGTTGCCATTGCCAGGCCAGACTTAGTGCTGGAGACTGAAGGCTCCGAGGTCTAGTACAAAGTCAAGCCTTAGGAAAACACAAAGCTCTGAAGTTCTGTAGTGATTTTCAGGTCCTGCATTAAGGAGACTGGATTGTGGAGATCTTTGGTGTTAGGAGCTGCCTGTCTCATAGCACTTTGGTCTCTGGTAACCACCCTTTGTGCCAACCTTCTGAAAACATGGACTCCCAGAGAATGCCCCACAGGTGAAGTTTTGAGCTTCATAAAAGCTTCCAAGAAATATGACAGTGTTTCACTGGAACTTTCCACTTTTGCAAAATATATAGGTTTTGACCAAAAAAAGCACTTTCGGTGATTTTTATAAAAGATGTTTAGATGGAAAGTTAACAGACAGCTCTACTCACATGGCAGGTCTCATGATCACTCCTTCCTCCCTTGCTTTGTCTTTGCTATAGCTGTCAAAATACTTAGCTTACAAAACTGTTTCTCATAAATTCTTTAGTGTGTCACAATTTTTTTAACAATAGTGATGATAGCACACACACTTAATAGGGATAATATGTTTAGTTTAATGTAACACGTGAAGGGTTTCACAGTTGAATGTTATAAATTCCAAAGGATAAGTAATTTTGAATTTGAAATATTTGGAAACTTTGGTTTTGGTTTATGAAATAGGTGTGACTTATGAGAAAGGATCTATAATTAGATGCTGCGTCCATACTACACAGACAAATATTTTTTATTAACATTGCATTTGAAGGGAGGGTTGTTGCCAGCATACACTGCCAGACAGATAAACTACATTTGAGCACTGCTTTGAGCAGAAACAAAAGTATCCTACCTGAGAGAAGGGGCTAATCTTTCCTATGTCAGAAATCAAAAACATACCTGAGAACCAATGATAAGATGGTAATCATTCAATTAAGGAATTACAGACTTGCAGTAATTACATTACCACTCTAAATCTGCTAGTACTCCATTAGTTTCTTTCAATTAAAAAAAAAAGGGGGGGGGGCAGGGGGAGGAGAAGGTGTCAATGGCCACACACAGAAAATTAAAAGTGCCTACTTTTGATACCAAGTTATGCACATTTTTCATTCCTTTTCTCCTTGGTTGCTATAAGGTTTGTTTAACTTTTTAAAAGATGCTGTATTATCTAACATAACCAGGAAAAGGCTTTTGTTAAAAATACTGCTATCTCTATATTCTCTTGAGGAAAGTAGCTGTTTTGAGAGTACTTGTTAGATGAAAGGTTGAAACAACTTGGGTTGAAAATAGAAACATATATATAGAAAAAATACCCCAATGATATCTAAGAGGCAGGGGGGTTTAAACAATTACCTCCTTCCTGTCACATTAGTTTAAACTTATCTGCAATTACTAAAACCTAAGTCCATATAATTAAGTTTTTAGCTATCTTTTTAACTATTTACATCTGTTTTGATTTCGAGCCTACCTGGCCAGATCTACCAAGCATTTGAGAATATTGTCTTTTCCTATCACAAGCTTTGTTTGTCAAATCAACTCAAATTCTCTCTTCAGAAGTGGTTTATCATCAGGGACTTACTGGAACATTTTTCTGAATGGGAAATGTGAAGAAATTCCATTTGCTCTCATTTCTCTGAACTGTTGCTACCTGTGCAAGGCTGACAAAACCAAAATATCTTTTGCCATTAAAATACTACAATGTATGCATATGCTAGTCATAAATAATAGTTTCTACATGTTTTTCAAGGGCTCTCACACTGAAATTTATTTTAAATCAAAACTTGCCCAGTTCTAGATTGACTCAAACTTCAAAGATGCAAAAAAACCCAGAATGAGAGCATTTTAAAATAAAAATTAGAATAGAAATGATCCACTCCAAAGAGAACAGAACCAACGTATGTTTAACAAACTCTTCACCTTCCCTATGCTGACAGCCTGTGTGGCGTTATGTTGATTTATCCTAGAAAACAAATGAGTGCAGATAACATACATTTGACATCCAGGATGCAAAGTCATGCTGTATTTTAGATTCCATTAACTAATTTGAATGTATGAGAGATTAATTTGCCCATGAGTGTAACAGTTACAACAGATGCAGCTGAATTGACTGTGTTACTTCATAATTGCTGTTTCCACATTCATATAAGCATCATTCTCAGCCAGAAGTTATGGGCTCAGTGTAAAAAGTATTGTGTGAACAGGTCTGTGTTACTCTGGAGCAAAACATTGTAAGATGTCTTTCTAGCTTAAAAACAGGCAGATGAACCAATAACAAAGAGCTGAAGATAAAAATTCTAAAACAAAATACTCTTATATTGTATGTGTGATGAAAGAGAGTATTTAGTCAAATCCTCTGATGCTGCAAATTAACGAACTTAAATATAAGAATAAAAGCACTGGGACTGATTAACAACAGCAAAAAGAAAGCCATTTTTGACAGACAGATGCCTCTTTAATTGTGCTGGTGGTACTTCACACAGCCATTCTGGACATCTGACACTTGAGAATAACTAAATTCAGAAGCACCGTACCTTCCGAAGAGGTTTGAGCTTGGTCTCCATTATGAAGTCGTACTTGCAGAGTTCACAGCAGCGTGTGTCTGAGCTCTTGATCCACTGGTGCAGGCAGGCCTGATGAACAAAGCGCAGGGTCCCTGTGCAGCGACATGGCGTGATGAGGGGGCTTTCATCATCTCCCTCACAGTGACAGATCCTGACAGGAAGGACAGCGAGAGTGAGGGAGGGAACTTGCCAAGTGGCAATCCAAAGGTACTGGGTTATTTACACTACCTTCTCATCTTCAGACTTGACATTCAAAAGATGCCATGTATATGACCCTTCAGATTGAGGCCCAGAAACATATTCCTTGTTCCTTTTTTGCCATTTAGTAATTTCTCTTCACTTAGTTATTTCTCTTTGAATTTGGTATGTGATCTGAACGTGAATCAATAGAAACAACACCATTTTTCCCTCTTATGCATGGCAAAACCTTTATGACAAATACCAGAGCTCTTTCTAAGAGAATAGTTCTTGATCTGTAAGTAATGCCAATAAAATCCTCAAAGGTAGAAAAATCTTATCCAAGCTAAAAGTACCCATCATGAGAAGTACAAAAAGTTCCTCGGATACCTCTTTGGAGTTACACAGTTAAAAGAATCAGAGAGCAGTTTTGATTACTCTGGGGTCCTGCATATGTCACAGTGTATATACACATGCACACACTTTTTAGGAAGCAAGTGTTAAAAAGTCAGGGTCATTTTTTTCATTCTTCACTTTCCCTTTGAAGCAGACAGCTGTATTATATGGGAAAACAAAAATTACAGCTGTAAGCAAGACCCTAAGATAGACGTTGGTCCCAGAACTGTTTTACCTTATGATGGGATACAGAGCTTTTCGTGTTGTGGTGTTCGTGTTGCATAAAGTGATCAGTGTTCTAACATCATAATCTGATCAGTTTCTTCTGTGACACATGTCCAAATGTCCTGCTGATCTTACTCTCTTTCCAGTCTCCTGATCACATCAGGAAAACACTTGCCCATCAAAACTAATGACAACTTTATTGGTAAGCACCTCTGTGAAGGCAGAGAAAGCTCTATGGTGAGCAGAAGGCTTAACTGAATACCTGAAGTTGAGAAGGTTTACCTCAACAAAGAGTAACTCCCTCCCCTCCCCAACCCAGAAAAAGACAACAAAGCAACCAAGCCCCAAGCCCTAATGAGTGTCTGAAGTGTCAAACTGGCAGGCAAGAGACAAAAAAAAAATCCAAAACCAAATGAAACCAAGAAAAAAAGGTTGAAACCTCAGTTCTTTCAAATAGAGAAACAGCAGCAACAGCACAGATCCTGGTATCACACAAATGAAACTTACACCTTAGAAAGGCAACCTCAGACAACACACATGCAAAAGTGTCTGAACACATCTGAGGAATAAATCACCCTTGTACACAGAAAAACTGTGACTGCACCACTCCTGGGGTAAGAAAAGGGGTAGAAGAGCCCTGTGATGAGACTGTCTTCCCACTGGTCAGGTTAGGGAAGACGGGTGATCTTCTTCCTAGCACAGGACCTCCTGGTGTATGCCAGGAGACAGCCTGGCAAAGACCTTCTCGAAAAGACTGGATACTGCACACCAATGAGGCTGCCTACAAGTAGGGGAGGAGGAAATTCCAATGTCTACATGAAATATCTATGGATCAAAACCAGGATTTCACTATTCTTCCATGGTGTAGACCAGAGCCATAAGAAAACAAATATATGATAACAGGAAAGCAGAACAAAGCTACTTTGCCAGATATATAGAAATAAAGAGAACAAAAAAACCCCAACAAATAACTGAAGCTCTAGAAACCTGAACCACAAAAGTCAGGTTTAAGTGTCTGCAGTGGTGCTTGTAGAGGACTTCATACCTGTGGCAGTGGAGGAAAGAAGAAAAAATACCCACAATTTCCATCTGGCACATGCTCATTTTTTTGAAGGAAATTTTACAAGTACTCAATTTACAGTCTTTACTAATCCAGCCAAGCTAGGTGCATCAGTAGCTTAGTTCTTAAATGCAAACTGTCTATATGGTGATTTCTTATTAAGCCTCTTGCTTAAGCAGAACTAAATTTTCAGAACACCTTCTTAATAGATATTTTTCTAACAAATGTGTTCCCATCAGAGAGTTACCTGAAAAATATGATTTTCTTTTTAAATTAAAGCTATTCCCCAAAGGAAAACCAGTATTCTTTGTTCATTTAAATTCAAGCTATACATAATTTATTTTACAGCCTTAGCATTTAAACTATTTAGAAGTTAGACAACTAAGCTAAGCTACGTACCCAAAAGCCTTTATTTCTGCTACTGCCAAGATTGTTTAAAATTATTATCAGAGCTAAAATACAAGCCAAAACTCCACTGGGACCTTCAAATAAAGTGACATTGCAAATTTTAAATCTTAAACTGAAGATTACTTCAGTTGAAATACTTCTACAGAAAAACACTATATGCATTATACATTCTATTTATGCTTTCCTTGGACAGAAGTTAAAAGCCAAATGTAGACATAGCAAGATGACAATAAGAACTTACATTATACAGAAGCTCAAACTAAATAAAATCTAATGGGCTCTTCTAGCTTTATAACCATGAAATATGTAACAAGAATTCAACCAAACTTCAATAGAAATTAAAGTCCAGAGAAAACTACCAAAGCCATGGATTTCATTAGCTTGAATGCTCTTTGGACTCTTTGGTGCAATTTAGCTTTTTATTAGTTGTTTTACCAGAAGAAATTAACTTAAAATTGTGCTACCTTAACTCAGAGTGACAGTCTAAAGATATTTGGAGTTCCGACTGCTATGGTAACAGACTCTTGGCTAAATACTGGAAGATCTTGCTTTGGACCAGATAACTTGCACTATCTTCCTCAGCCATTAGTACAAAATCACAATTTTGTGCGTCTTTGTCTTTTGCTGTATTCATCTACAATGTACACCATAATTATCATAAATTATAGAAAATACAAAAAGTGCATATGGGGGCATGGGGCATGGGCATACTGATAATGATGTACAACAATGCTTAGAGGCTATAAATTATGCAATTATGTAAAAAACTTATTGTTCTTTAATATTTCTGTGTACTGTAAAGCTACATCCATATTAACAAGCATTGCAGTGAAAGTATAGGAAATCTGTTGAAAAAAATCTGCTAGTGTTTAAAACCTGGGCTATTTACACCTGACACATCTTTGATTTGATACTGATTTTAGGTTGGACCAGGACTACACCTTGCAGTTTGCTTGCACTCAAAGGGAATATGGTTGGAGAGCCCTGAGACCACTTCTCAGCATGGTCTAGACCATGGTAAAAGCAATGGTGATCAGATGTGCTTCAAAAACAGGCTCTTTGTCTGAACTAAAGCACTAATGAAGGCCCCTTTATTTACAAAATTAAGAGGAGCTACAGCCTTGTGACTGTGGCATTTTTACACCATTTGTGATCCAGTTTCTAGGCAGTGTGAACTAAATTAATGCAGATGCCCAATACCCATACTGTCATTTTCCTGAAGATGGAAGTACACCAACAGAAGAGAAACCCTTTTGAACTTAACAGGTCTCCCTAACAAAAGAAGGAAATATTTTCTCCATATAAATATGCTCAAGGAAGATAATGTCTATTCCAGAAATATTATTTTTAGTGACAAATTATCAAGAAGGCCCTTCACTGGAAAGCACAAATGGACTCAAAATGATTATGCAAAGAAAAATTCTTACCCTGTTCAGTGGGTACATCTCATCACTGTATCTCACTATTGCTAAAGAGAGCTGAGTCAGAAACAGCAGAGCAGGAAAATGTTGGAGCAAGGGAATCCCCGGATTTGATTTTTGGTTGTGAGGATTATTAGCTTCTAGCATGAAATACTATGAAATCCTAGGTTATCTTAATTGGACCAAAAGGAACCAATTCCACAGCATTGCAAAGGGATGCACACAATTGCTGTCACTCTGTCTGATTTTTTTCTTAGGAATACTATTTTCCAGTCCAAAAATGTAATTTTCTCTTTTGCCAATTTATAAACTGCTTCCAGGGCTTTTAAATAGTTAGAACCTAAAATTAAAGCAAACATTTTCATCAAAAACTCACACCAAGTAATTGTCATTTATAAATAGAATCCACAAAAATATCAAACTCTGCTCATGCATAATTTACCACTTGGAAAAAAAAGTTAAATTCACTGAATTTAATGCAATAGGCTAAAGTGTGCCATGTTTCTCTTGCTCTCATTTTTAAACGCTTTTTTTTTAATCTCATTTCCATTCTTTCCACTTTTAAATCACAAAGTAATCTAAATGATAAATTGCTCTTACTCTCCATTTAAACACATTGTGGAGGAAGCACATTAATTCTCCATACCAAATGTAATCAATTTGTATACTTCTTCCTTGTCACTCATGCCCTTCCATTATGCTATACAGTCAACTGCCTCTACCTGACTAGAGGAAAATACATTTTCGAAATGTTGCACCACACTGGGGGAATTTCATAATGGCCCAGGGAAAGCTTTCTCTTCATTTCTGCAAAAGTGACCAGAATTTGTATGAGACCCAAGAGCAAACAACATTAGCAAAAGCACACAGAATATTTTATCAGCATTTCCTGTCCTTCTATTAATCTTCCATTATACATAATAAATAGGATATCTAACCATCTGAAGAGTTACAAGTAATTGCTACCTCAGATGCACTGTCAGAACCACTCAAAATACATGTCTGACAAAATTAACTGCACTGAACATGTACAAAAAACTAGGAACTGCACCTTAAAACAGGATTTAGATTTCCTCCCACCAACCTAGTGAAAAAGTCAAAGCTTTAAGGAACTAAACTGCATAGAGAAAATATGCAAGCTTTAACTATTTAGTGACAGGACCCTTAAAACCAAGGGTCTCCTCACACCCAGCAGGAAGTGCCGCCTTTTCAGCCATTTGCATGAAAAATAATAATAGTTTTGGCTAGAAAGAAGTAGAAACCAGGACTCAGTTGTCCCCCAGATAAGTGAATCTAATCACAACAAAGTCATGCTTGCCTTGCTCTGGCTCTCCTTACATCCTTGTGAATCATGAAGAGCTTTCAAAAGAGACTGTATAACCAGATGGCTGAAGAGGTGACAGATGGGACTTTGAACCATCAGGCAGAGAACAGAGTTAACCAGAATTTCATACTGCTTCAAAGATTGATAAGCCACCAGACCATACAAAGTAGGAGATCCCTCAAAAAGCAGGAGATTCATATCAAAAAGTCACCTTGCAAAAATAAGGCTCTGAAAGGGAAAGTAAGCGGCAGTCACAGTTCTTTTGAAGGAAGGGAAGTGGAGTCAACATGCAGGACAAGAGTCAGAGACTTAGCTCCTCATGAACGTGCCATCCTGAGACCACAAGGTATGCACTAATATCCCAGGGAGAAACAGGTCAAAAACCCTCTTCAGACAAGCACTGCAGTCTGCAAGTAAAGCATCTTCTGGTTTACAGTGATTTTAGAGGGGTCTAGATGTTATTTCAAGCCTACATATTCTGCAGGCAGTTAAATGCCTCCCTGACATCCGATCCCGTCAGATCTTGGAAGTTAAGCAGGGTCAGCCCTGGACTAGTACTTGGATGGGAGACCTCCTGGGAAATGCCGGGTGCTGTAGGTTCTAGTCCTGAGGACTTCACTGACACTGTCCAAGCTCACTTGGCCGTGGCAGATGAACCTCAGGACTTAAACGGTGGGGCCAGTTCTGTGCACGCTGAGCCTCACCTAAAAAATCCACTGCGCAGGCTGGAAGGGCACACCCACGTGGGGACAGCCCTTCCCAAATCTTCGTTCGCGAAGCCAAGCCACACACACACACATATTCTGCACTACAGTTTATTCACTGGATCCAACATCATGGTTTCAGTATAAGTATCTAAAATAAGCATTTAATTTCAATGGTAAAATTTAAACCTCTGTATCCATCTTCTGTTTAACTTTCTCTTTTTTTCCTCAAAGACTTTTTCCTCCCAAGCAGTTTTCTGTCTGTTGATTCTGTGAGCACTCTTCTACATGAATATTTCAGAATGTAAGTATTTTTATGCAAGATACTATTTTTTTTTGCACGTCCTACTAAATAATATTATGAAAAAACCCTGTTACAACATTTGATTTCCCAGAGAGAAACCATATAATCATATTTCCTCTTTTCATGTGCAATATACACCATTTCTTCCTATCTATGATTGTGTTAATACACAGAAATTCCCATATTAGCCTTTTCTGAAGTTTATAATGGCCTTTAAATTAACACACTAGCTTTTAAAAATTCATTTTTAAAAATTATATTTGAAATAGATTCTAGAGATTAATAAATCAACTTCCTCATCTCCTTTACTGAGAGCTCAACAAAATCAAAATTCAGCTTCAAAAAAGCATTTTTTTCAATGTAAGTAACTCTACCTTATTTAAGTGTGTGTGGTTTTGCTGAAATGACTGAATCAGTACTACAAAATGATTTTACAACAAAAGCCAAACTAGTCAAACAGGAAATGTCTTTCAACTCTCCCTCATCAATAACAAAAATACTGTAAGATTAATTCAGAGTCAATACACAAAGCACTTATGGTTCACCAATGGTAATATCAACTAACCAATTTTCTTTCCTTAGTAATTCTGATGTGAAAAGCCATGAGACTAAATCCTCACAATCCATTCACTTTATCATGTCCCACACATAGCTTCAGGGAGATTATCCACATGCAGAGCAAAGAAAGCTATTTCTGAGGCTGTGCCTCAAGCCACATGGCAAATTCGAGGATAAGGTATATATGAAGAAAATCTCAGACACAGAGCAACTTAGGAAAAGGGGGATCCAACTGTACGATTTAGAAAGCCTATCCTATGAATCTTAAAATAAATAAACAAATAATATGCCAAACCAACTCAGCATGGGCAGAATTTATGTTGTCCTTAATCTGAGAAGCAGAAACCTTGCCTTCTAATGAAGTCCAGAAGAAAGCAGTTGCTCGAGGAAGAGATTGGAAAGATCATCATTGATACCGTGACATTGTTTCATCATTTTGGAAACAAAGAAACAGTGACAGTAGAGGGACAAATGTTTCACTTGAAGTGACTAAGAGGCTTGCATTAGACTAGCTGAAGAATATATTACACCATGGTACTGTATCTGACTAATGTGCTTATGCTGGAGTTGGGTGTGTCCTGCCACATTCCCACTTGTGCTCCCCAATGCAGTCTGAAGAAATTGCCAGCAATTCATGAGGAAATAAAGGAAAAGGATTGCCTCCCTAAAAACTTAAAGACAATACAACTGGCACCAAGAGATGTTTTAAGATCCTCTGCTATTTCCACACAATGCCATTTAGGTGAGGGCCATTCCTCTCAACTAGTGTTGTCATATCAGCTAGAAGATATGAATAGCTAGGATGAAAGGCTTGAAGAAACAACTCAGGAAAACAAATTTTCCCCATCACAACTAGCTGTGCTAATCCAGTCTTTGAATAAACATCACAACCCTCCCCACGCTTTTTCTGTTTCTCATGCAGAAAAATGGTGTATATGTGCACAACTACATTGACATACAATTATTCTTTTTTGTTTGTTTTAGATGCAAGATTGTGAATCAGAAGAAAAACTTATCACAGATCATGAATCAATTAAGTGCATGGACCTGTTCTGAAAAATAAGAACTACAGCCTAGACTGAATTGTTAGTGAAAACATGCCTTCTTGTCTCTTTTGCTGTGTGCAGATAGAGACAACTTATCAGCTATGAAAAATTAACACGCTTTTGATTTTGTAGTGTTTCTCCTAGACGTATTATGGTCACTATGATACTAATGTCACTACCTAATAATGACAACAACAAAAAATAGCATTATCCCTGACATGAAGAAAAATGCAATTATGACTCTTGAGAAATTTTGCACAATAGGTCTCATTAACAGCCATATTGAGTTTAACACTGATCAAACATCATCTCCACTGATAGTGAGCCTAGGGGCACATACATGTCAAAAGCTTTCAATGTTCCTCAACTAAACATGTCTGGCTGAAAATTTTACATGCACATCCAAAAGGCCAATCTTTGAAACAAGCTTCAAGTCTTACAAATAGTGCCTGAATGAATATCATAAACTTCAATGGGTTGAGAAGGCAGATAAAAGACAAGTCCACTTTCTATCTGAAAGCGAAGTCTAAGTTTGGTGACTTGGGCAACAGTTAGGATTAATCTATATGACATAATTACAAAACTTTAATTTATATATCTATCTCCATCTCTCTCTCTCTCTCTCTCTATCTATCTATAAATATATATATTAACACTGTAGAGTTAAGGCTATATAAAGACCCATGCTGAAATATTTTTTTTCAGGTTTTGGGTGCTTATATTCTTAATAATTATTAAATTACCTATTAAATTTGCACGGTGTGTACCACACTGGATCTTCAATACATGCAGGCTTGGTGGGTTCAGAAATTTAAGACAACTCTGAAGTTGTTGAAGTAATCTGTGCACACTTCTGCATCATACACTATATATACATTTCATGCAATATGGTTACCATTGTTGCTATTTCATTGCATTTCTATAAAGTGAAGAGGTTCCAAGCCTGGAGTCTGGTCCTGATATTCAAGCTCATGTACAAACACAGCTGGACTTTACTCTGAAGAATCTTAAATTATCATGACAGACAATAGCCAGACAATGGAAATGTGTATTTTTTTCTTGATAAGCATAACAAGGATCACATAGCACTAGCTGTATTAGTAATGGCTTATATCTTCTGCTGTGAAAAAACACAATACCAGCCTATTATCTTTTTAGAACTAGGATCTTTGTAGTGTGCTATGAGGTTAAAGTCTACTGTGAAACTTGCATGATGCAGCATCATGAACTTCCTCATCCCGACTGTGTTTACATTTCCACGCAAACTTCTTCCCAGCAAAGAAAAGGAAGAAGTTTGGGGTTACCATATGAAGAAACTAAGCCTGATTTACATTTTGTAGATGAGAGTCAGTGCTGGCTCACAAGTTTTGTGAGGGGAAAACAGAAAATAAATACTTGTTTCAGTTCTGTTAAATTTACAGGATGGTGCATTTTCATTTACCACTAAATGAAGTCACTCAAGCCCTCCCAGCTGCATTTAGATGTTAGCTCAGAAGTGCCTAGCTTGCTCTCACTTCCAGAGTAAAATGCTCACTTTCTGGTTGCATGCTTCACACCAAGGGAATCAGATTGTTAGAAGCCTGAACTTCTGAACTAAAGAAAACTCTTGGCGTTGCTTTTGCTTTCCCAAAGCTTATTTTAATGCTTGCTTTGCCCAATCATCCTTTTGTATCATTCCAATACTTATGATGAGTACTGAACTAACAGCCCCCACACCTTCACATTTTAGAGGTGTTTGGCAGTGCAAGGTCCCATAAAAATTATGCCACACTGGAAGGCACCATCCATCAGATTCCTGAGGTAATGGCAACTCCAGAGGGCACTGAATCATGATCACAAATTTCCTTCATATAAGTCAATAAAAAATCACATTTAGGGACCAAAGCTGGATTTGAACTGATCACCTAAGGAGGAAAGCTCCATATCCCATTGTATTAAGCTATGTATCACTCTGCTTTGCTTCATTCTCTGCCTCTGGCTGGAGATTTAAAATACAGCAAGACTCTGCCAGAGGACACAGCAGGTCCACTCTTGAGAAGACAAATGGATCAAAGAAAAACCTCTGGCTCTCTCATAGGATTGCTGTTTTTAAGAAACAGAAGTATATCTTCAGATTGAGATACACTAACTTTTCTGTAGAAAAGGTTTTTGTGTTGTTTTCTGTGGCCTGCCTAGCAGTTTATTACCGAGAAGCAGTGACAGAAAGCAGTCAAGAGAATGGCACTCAGACCATGGCAGTGAGAAATTCCTCTTAAGAATGTTAATTTTTTCTTCTTAGGGACTAACCTGCATACTTCTAAGTCATCAGACCAGTCATCATACAACACTGGAGGCTTCTGAACAGCGTGAGGCACAGTGGGCCCTGCAGGTGCTCCATTATCTGGGACTGCCAGAGCATCACTGCCAGAGCCTGCCTCTGCAAAGGAGTCCTTCAAATCTTTACTGTGTCTAAAGAGAGGCGCAGGCTGCCGATCTCTGTGGTAGCTTTTCCCTTTGCTTTTCCCACATTTTCTTGAGGAAATCCTTGCTTCCTGAGACGATGCTGAAGACTGTGATTCCTTAAGCCTTGGAACCCTTCGGCGGTGATTTAAAGTAGGATTCTCAGGGTCAGATACCTCTTGATTCTTTTTTCCCATTGTCCCCAAGGTGACAAGTTCAACGGCATTATTGTTTGAGGACCCATCCTGGTTACTGCATGATCTATTGTTTCTTCTCCCTCTCCTGGCCATTCTGGCCTTTTCTCTTGCTCTCCTCCTAGCCTGAGCCCACTGACTCTCATCTGAAGATGATGATGAATCAGATGCATTCCAGCTGGATCTTGGAGGCTCAGGATGCAATTTACAGTCTTTCCCCTTTCCTTGCTTTTCTGTGTGCTCACCATTGTCTCCAGTCTCTCTTTTCCGCCTAAACCTTCGTTTTACGTGTTTCTTACCAGACTCCCTATTAGAAGGGGCCAGCACCATGACAGGGGTTGCATGTTCAAGCTCATCTTCTGACAAGTCATGCAAGGTAGTAGATCTAGACAAAGCAGTAAGCAAAGGAAAGGGATGGAAATGGTAAGGGTGGGTGAAAAGAGAGAAATCACAAAAAAAGGGATGAAAATGAGAACATGAATTTAGTAGAAAAACATGAGACTAAAAAGCAAAAACATAACAAGAGAGATCAAAAGAAAACTAAAGTCTATGTAATTTATGAATAAAGCAGAAGAAAGAGCTACATAATATTAAATAAAAACCAACAAGTATCAGCCATACTAAAGTATATTTTTTGCAGTACATACCTACAAATGTCCTGAGTGGAAGGGCAGACAGACAAACGTGACTGACTTCTGTGAGCTGTTCCTGTTGTAGGACTGCTTGCCTGTTGAAACAAGTTAGACAGTTTGGAATCTTTGTCCATGAAATACATTGCAGATATTTTACTGCTTTGCCACATGATTAAAAAATTAAAGTAACTGTTCCTGCTGTTCATAGCTCACTGTTGAACATATACAAGCTCAAAAAATACAGGAAGCTTGAACAAAAGTGAAACTTATTTGTGGAACTAAGAACGACTGAGGTGATTGAGCTCTCATTCGCTCATGACTACTTTTTGTCACTGTTTGAGGAAACAGCTTTCAGCAGTTGAATTTTCATTTTGATCTACTGTAAATGTCTGATGGGAAAGGATATTTTTATTTCATGCAATCAACCATGGCAAGAAGAGTACTGCATTATGGTGAGTGATAAAGAACCCAAAGCTAATCTATACTGAGTGGACTGATGAAACAGTGAGAAAATTAAAGTGTGTTTTAAAAGGTTTTGAAGGCAATCTCTTTAGAAGAGCTAAAAATATTGAACTGATGAGCCTGAGAAGACCAAAATGCAGGCTGCATCTCTACAGAGCTGATCACATTCTCAAACAGCAGAAGAGATATATAACATATTTAGTGTGTGACATTTTACTTATAAGGTTATTGCTACAAATTGCAGATTCAGTTACTCAATACTTTCACTGAAAACATATTTTGATGGTGTTAACAGCAAATTATTTCAATCTGCCTCATCATATATTGTACTACCTGCAGCTGTATGGAAATGTAAATCCAAGGTGTGATTCTTCAGGATCCCTCATGAGACACGGTATTGTGGGAAGAGAGATCAACACAAAACATTCTTAAGACTCTGACCTTTCCTTAGCTAATTAGGGGCATTAGCTTTTAGAATTAAACCTTCCTGTTGTGAACACCACTACCAAATGCAGACAAAATACTACCACGAGATCATTAACCAGATGCAAGGGAAGGATGACTAATAAGCAAGAGCACAAAGTACAAATTATACAAAGATGTGAAGGCTGTCATCCCAATCTCTTGTACTAGTAAATCAAATTCAGTCACATATAGAGACCATAATTAAAATTATTTCTAGTTCAACTTTCACAGATACTTTTGTGGTGTCAAAAAGGTGTTTGAAAATAAGTAGTACAAATAAAAATAACTACATACAGCAAGTACCTGCTGACACTTCACTTTTATCCAAGGTACTTAATATCCATTATATTTAATGCATACATCTTTTGGAAACATCAGTCACCACTATGTGCATTTCTGTTTTTGACTGGATACCTGCTAAGACTTAATGCTTTGGCATTAAAACCATCTTCTAGCTTTTAGAATTTAAGGAATCCTTTTTATCTATTGATTAATATCACAAAAACACACCAAAACCCACCAACAATATTACGAATTCTTTACTACCATGACTGAAACTTGGAGATACAAAAACTAAGCCAAAGTGAGAAATTAATTTGATAAGGCATTTGGACACAATCCTTATGTTCTAATGTTTTTACAGTGTCTGGATTCACCAATCAAAGGGAGAACTGCATGCAGTCCAGTGCTGGGGGAAAAAAGGACAAGTATCAGTGAGAGAAATTGTATTTCTTATTTCTTTTTCTACAAAAGCAATGTTTCTGTCACATGTACTGTGACAGAGTATGAATTTTTCTTACATGCATATTAGAAACATATGGTAAATATATTGTTGGGCATATAATCTTTGCCCACCTCAGCCTCTGTGATTAGCTTTAAGTAATTAGGACACATCTTAAGCTACTTATTGAGGAAATATGCAGACATCAGCACCAGACCATGTTGCTGGCCTACAGGCAGCTGCTGCTGCTGGGTGAATGTGAAATGTCTCTCCAGACTAAATCCCAGGTGAAGGACTGCTGAAGCAATCCAGCCCCTGAGTCCAGTGTGGACTCATGAATTCATCTCTCATGATGAGCTCCCATTTCTTTCTTCCCCCTAAAAGCTACAGGACTGTTACCATTGCTTCTTTCAGGATCTCTATATTACAGAGGTTTGACTTGATCTTAAGTGGTGGTCAATTCACCTCCATGCCATAAAAGCAATTTTTAGATCATCTTGCCACAGCAGTACCCTCTGAAGGGATAAGGAGAATGGCTAAGCTGACTCAGTAACCATACAGGAGGTCTGCACAGGTTCGAGAAACTTTGAGCAGCTATTAAAGCAGGAAGCCAGGTAGACAGTTGCTAAGAGGGCTGAAATCAAGCCAAAAATTAACACGGATTGAAAAGCTTTCCCACTTATTACTTGTGACTGCAGACAGGTGGAAATCTAATTATTTTAAAATAAAAATTACATCACCAATTTGATTACTTAAATCTTACATTTCACTCCCAACTGTAAAGAGATCTGGACTATTTCAGCCCTGTTCAGTCAAATTTATTTTCTAGTTCCCCTGCACAGGCATAATGAAGTTATATTTAGCTTCACAAAACTCAGAGAAAAGTTTATTTCCTTCAAAAATACTTTATGTACAAATCTTTTTTAAAATGAATGCTTTTATCTTGTTTGTCTAACCCCTGTTGGAGCAAACATGCCTTGTGAGTAGCTAAAGCCAATGCACCATTTAAGTCTTCAAAAATAAAACAAGAAAACTCCAACATGCCAAGTTATACACAAGATAATTCAGACTCTTATCTTTGAATGAGTTTAATTCAATTGATTTACACAACTTTTAAATAGAAATGTTTATTTTTATTTACTTTAAATTAGCTTTTAATGGTAAAATCACAGAATCATAGAATACCAGGTTGGAAGTGACCTCAAAGATCCCCCAGTCCAACCATTCTTGACAAAAACACAGTCTGGACAACATGTTCCAGAACCCTGTCCAGCTGAACATTAAAGTGTTCAATGTGGAAACAAAAATGAACTGATGGAGTGATTTATCAAATCAAGAAATTTGGTGTTACTGATAATAATTTTCTGATGTTTACTTGTGTACCTTGCAGGTACTTATTTTGTAGATAAATCCAGTCTTATCTACAAAAATTATATAGGACCTGTTAGTGTCAGGTCTGTCCCTTCTATCACATGTCACATGAATATAATAATTCACAGCAAGTCAGGCTGTTTATAAAAACCTGTAAAATCCAACTCAATTGGAAGCCAAGTCCAAACCTTTGCCCCCGAATCTCTCTGCTTTTTCACCCTACCGTAGTCTGACAGCATTAACTGCATCTGCTTTCTGCTACCAGCACTGCCTTCAGGCTTACCCCAATTTTTTTGGCAATATCCCTCTTGGCCATCTCCTCTACAAGCTACACATCCCAAACTAATTAAAAAAAAATAGTCTCTTGAATCCAGTTTCAGAATGTAGATACATAAAGTGGCATTTAGTTAAATTGTGTGTTTACAGGGAGAATTGTGGCATATCTGACAAAGCAAAACAGTATAATTTGAATGTATTCTGCTCTCTTCTAATCAGTCCAACTCTTTTGGGAATGTATATGCAACAGATGTTGGAAACAGTCTCAAGCAGACAGATTTTATTGCTCTAATTGCTATCCCATGGCTACATTGCTATGCGGCACACTGAATATTTTGAGATACTGTATTTAGTGAATAGAGGGATCAGATTAACGCTGAGGACTCCAATTCCACCTGGCAGGCAGAATAATGATTTCTTTTTTTAAAATAGTATTTCTTGAACTAATGTCCTCTTCAGGCAGTTATATTGTACAGCTCACTGCAAAGGGAAAACTAAACAAGCACTGTACTAATTTTATCATAGCAAATTATATCAGCAGCAGAATTAAATGTTGTAATTCAAAATAAAGCCGTCTCAGAATTCATTTATAAGCAAGGTAGCTCATTTCTCTATGCCATCAACACAAGGAAAAGGTTTGAGGGATAATGTCAACTCCAGCTAATTAGGTTTGACATTTCAAAAACATTCTTAGTGGAGAGAGATTCCCCAGTCACCACCTTCTGCTGTCTTGGTCAGTTCAGATGAATTCTCTTGTCAAGGATTTCCAATTCCATTAACAGGCATGACAGGGCACTCATCTATAATTATTTTGTGTATGTTCAACAGGAACTGAAAGTTTGCTTTTCAGACAGAATACTAGTAAATACAGAGTTTTCAGGACAAGCGAGATGATAATCATTTACCTGACACAAGGGGACTTGGGTCTCACACAATTGTGCCTGTGTTAAAAGACCAGTAAAGAAATGGGAGACAGAATGTAGTCCAAGTGATGAAAAAATAAGAATTTCAAATCAAGACAGCCTTTACTTTGATGTTCAGGATCTGAAAGAATTTGCCAGATAATGTCAAAAAAATGGGAATACTCACAGGCCACATATTGCTTAACCTGCATGTTGAAACTAGTCCAAGAACATGCTCTCCTTAAGAACAGAGAGGGGCTCTACTTCTACCTAACAAAAAACCTGAGTAAAAACTCATTCCACAAGTGCAAAGCATTCACATAGGAATGGAGTGAAGCTTTAAAATAACAAACCAGATATAATGGATAGCTTATATAAAAAGGCCTCACAGATATCACCAGAAAAGCTAATGAATCCTCTAAGACTGTTCTGAATAAGGAAGGTCAGAGGCATTTCCAAAAGCTGGTCAACTTAACAACACTGCTTAAGCAGAAAGTTGCAGAAAATTGATGGTTGTCAGGGCATATGTCTAATGTTTTTATTCTCCTACTGAGTTTGCTCTAATAGTAGTGATGCATCACAGAATCCTCCAGATCCCAGCAGCCATTATAGTTAAAAAGCTGAAACTGTATCCTATTTAAAAAATAGCATACGAAAGAATGGATAACTTACAAGATTAGAGCAGTTTGCATGGCAGTAAGATCAGCAGGAGACTCAGTCTGTGTACTTAATCTGAAACTTTTTGCTTTGTAAACAATGCAACTTTTTGCGGAAAACATCCACCTTTATGAATTATGTCGACAATTTCTCAGGTCTAAAAAGTACAAAAACTTGCTGAAAGTGACCCTAGCTGGGTGTATCTTACAAGCTGTATCGTGATGGCAATTGAAACTTATGCACATGGCGTTGGGGGAAAGGGTTTCTACTTTTTGCTTTGTATGTTGGGGGTTCTTTTCTCCTTTTCCTTATTTGTTTTGTTATTATGAAGTTCCTGCTTTGTGCCAGATCTTAAAGTTGTTATAGTCTGATTGATGGCTTTACAACAAACATTATTTTAATTGGTAACTCAATTTCTGTTAAATTCTCTTTCACAGATATTTTTTGGTAAATTATTCTTTGCATATTTCATCCCCAAATCTTTCCTTTCTCTCCTATCCTCCTTCCCCTCCTTTCACCTGCCTCTGAAGTGAAGCAAGAAAGTGAAAAGTAGCACGGAAGGACAAGCAGAAATATTCTTACAATTCTGCTGAACAAAACCATTCAGCACCTTTGAAAGTCAGTATGATCATGTTAAAAATGATTTGAAATCTGGAATCAAGATTGGAACTGGCAAATCTATCCTATTATTTTAAAAATTATGTCAAGAAAAGTAATTACAACTTTGACTTGTAGATTCAATCAGTTTGTTTTCTCTCAGTGATCTATGTTAGTTTAATTTTCAAGGTAGAGGTTCAACTCAAAAATCCACTCTTTCTATAGACATAGAAACATGTATCTTTGTTGCTGGATTTTGTAGCACTTCAGTTCTAAAGACAGTCAGCATGCACAGAACCATTCAGACTTTTATTCCAAAGAGGGCATCTGTTTTCACATATCTCTCAACATGCAAGACTAAAAGCCCCAAAATGTTCCTATATACTAAACAACTCTTGATCAGATGACATTCCTGCCATGCTCTCACAAGTGCGTTTGTATGGGAGTGCACACATCCACCGTGTTCTTCCTTTGGTCCGAGGGACTATGCAGGAGACAGATTGGATAAATTCCAGTCACTGAGGATATCATTATTATACTTGAACAACTGTATTCTAGTCTGTATTTGATATCTATTTATTCCAGCTCTAAGGCAGAGAGAAATGTAAATGCACCAAATCGAAAGAGTTGTAGAAAGAATATTGAAATAACTAAACCAAAAGAAGTGAAACAAAAACAAGAGACATATAATAAACCTCAAACTGTAGAAATAAAGTTTGCCTAAATGAACTTGTTTCTAGGACAAATACATGAAATTTGCTTCTGAGTGCCATAGTGAAAAAATAAATGCCATGTAAAGATTTCCAGGATGGAGTAGATATGTTACAGAGAATAATAATAATAATTATAAAACATCAGCATATGTTATAACTTGCATAGTCTGTTTACCAGAAACAAATCAAAGCTACTTCTCCTGTATGATATTGCCTATCATAAAAACTCTATGATAACAGAATGTATTCACAGAAATTAAAATTATATATAGGCATTACACACTAAGTAAGCTTGTATTAAAAAAACATAAAAATTATGGCATAACCCATTTCACACATATATGCAATTTGTTTGGATGTGTCAATGTGGCACATTTAGGTATACTCAGAGTGCACCACTGGTGAGAACTGTAATTTAAAAAATCACAGCAGAATCTGTATAATTGTATGTATTTTTATATACATACAATTACTTTTTAATGTATTCCCTCTCATTAGAACAAGAGTTTAAAAGAACTTAAAAAAAAAGTGTATCCAAGAATAAACTGAAAATGTATTATTTTCTAATGGTTGTCTCCTGGAACCAATATGTATTTAATTCAATTTTATTCAGAAGTTCAAGTTTCGGGCAGTCATGCCTTTTGTTTAGCTTATTGTAACTAAAGAATAAATTGTATGGACAAACCACAAAGTGTTCTCAACACATAGGAAACAAATATTTACATCTAGGAGGAAAAAAAGGTGCAGAAACAGTTACTATGCAATTGGACCTAGTTTCAGTTTTTTACAATTTTTTTAAATTTCAAAATGAATTATTTTATGAACAAAATCTTTTCACTAATTTGTTTACTTTGTGCTGTTGTTTTTTTTTCAGTAAATGAGAGCTAAGTGCCAGGTTAGTCTTCACCTTTGACAATAATGATTCTGTTTATGAGCAAGAAGAATCATTTAGATGACTAACACAACATTTACACTCATATTTTAATGCCAGATTTGTATACATGGTATTAGTCACTGTTGCAGCACCTTTGAAAGCTGATATTTTTCACTTACAAGAGCAAGGACTTTTTAAAATTTTGTTTTCTTTTTTGAAAGTTTTAAGTTTTCTCTCAGTTGCTCACTACCATAATCCAAAAGCTATGCTTGGAAAGGATGGAGCTATGTGGTTCCTCAGGAAAAAAAATCAAACAAAAACAAACACCAATCTGAAAGACAATTTTCAATTCTTATTAGCATGGAATTGACAAAGAACAACAACTATGGATCAACTTGTAGCAGTGCAGTGCCCTGTAATTGCTTTTTAGGATTCCATTATGCAACAGGTAGCTTGGAAATGCTGCAATCAGCTTTCTGGCTATCAAAGTCCATGATAAGAACTTCTTTAAAAAGAACATGTAAGTTCCTTTTTGCTTTTTCCACCATAAAACCTACCATTGGTGTTTACAATAACGCAGACAGAAGATACAACAGGTTCTCTGTTGGTATCACTTCCAAAGACATGGTAGTATGTTTAATGATTAAAAAAATGTATAGTGTGTAGAAGAGAGTTCTGCTTCAAGTGGTATTAATCATCCAAACTACAACACAGGGCTCTTCATACATTCACCTTGTACTGAGAGAGGATGAAAAATTTGAGAATGTCAAAACCCATGTGAAAGACTATTCAATTTCAATGGAAGAGCTCAGATAGTAATTTATAATTCAAAAGCAAAAATACTGTATTACTTATTACAGAACCTGATAGATACCCAGTTTGTGAAATTTATTTCAGGATCACAAACTGATTAGTTCAACTGTCAATACATTGACAAGAATAAATTTTTCACTGATAATTTTAGTTAGCAGTACTTTAACATGCTAGTGCCTTTTGGTTTTTATTTGCATAGAAATTGCATAAACATACAGTAAAACCAATTCTTTCCTTTTTTCTTTTCTCTATTGTTATTCATTTTCAAAATTAGACCAGGGAGTATTATCCCATAGAGTATTCCAAAATGATCACCTCACTTCCTGATGTAACTCAACAGAGTTTTATTAGATGGATGCTTCAGAGATTTGTAAACAAAACCAAGTTCTAACAGTTCTAACACCTGCTCCAGGCTTTTGAGAAGTAATTGAGCCAAAACAAAAATCAGGTAATTTGCTCTAAGCCTTAGTTTCTCATAAGCCCAAAGTTCCCATCAGAGAATTTGAAATCTTACTGCTAAGAGAGCATCCTTCTCCACAGAGCTCTTGAATCATAATTAACATGCAGAAAGATAATTACAATGTTTCAGAAACATTTCTTCCAGAAATCATTTTAACATAACCAGGCAGCCTCAGAAACACATATAAAGCAGAACCCCTATGGACTGTAATTTAAACACAAGATTTTGTTCCACTGGTTAACGGGAGGAAAAAATGAATCTACCAGATCATTCTTTGACTAGCTTTCCTCTTAAATTATACACATATTTAGGAAGATGTAAGAAGTTTAATAAAAAATCTACAGTGCACAGAACTAAGCAATGGCAAATTGGTAATAACCAAGGTCAAATTTTTCATTTACTTAGATATTAAACACATGCACATGGGCTAATTTCAATTCTGAAATCTAGAACACTGCCCAAGACTCTCTCTTACAAAGAAGAATAAAGTTGGCTCTGCTACCAGCACTATAGGAAATGAGTGGGGAAAAAAGTCTAATGTTAAAAAAACAGCAATAATTTAAAACCAACAAAGTTGGTTCATAACTCACATTTCCAATACTTTGACATTTTTCTTTATGTGTATTAGATTAGAGTAGACAGGTTTTGAACGCCATAATTAGTAATTATGGCTACACTTTGTCAACACAAGATAGTATGAAATACTGATCAGTCCAAAACATGACTTATTAGTCCCAATGATAGCAGGGCAGAAAGTAAGAAGACCTGCTTATTGATTTATTGATTGTATTGAAAAATGCAGGTTATTATCAGAAGAGCAGCAAAAATCAAACATTGATACATTTTCCTAATTGTCTCTCCTTGGAAAACCAACTGAAGCAGTTACTTTTGGAGTTCCATGGCAGTTTTATTGATATAAATAAATAAAAGGCTGGGGTGAATGAATTAATTCCCAGGTGGCTGTTCACTGAAGACAGCCACAGACAAGAGTCAGGAGCACCAGGAAATAGACAGAATTGGGCAGAGTACAGAAGAATGATAGCAAGAAATTATACAAGATTACTTTCAAAAATTAAGATTAATTCAGTGGTTACCCCACAAATAGGATATTTCACTGTAACAGCTGAAAGAAAGCACAAAGCTAGATCAGCAATCAGTTTGAGCAAATACTCTCTCTCCCTTCTTTTTCATACGTGAAAAAGCAGGGCCCACAATAGTGTAGGCATGGCACAACAGGGCCACAGATAGTGGGGTAAAGCAGTGTCTTGCAGGAACGAGGGGCAGTGGGAGCTACAGGTCTCCTGCATTTAGTTTTCACTGTTCCTGTACTCTTGCCCATAAATTAAATAGTAATTGATCAAGCACTGAGACACATGAACAGAATGGAAGTGCAGAATTTTGCCATATTCCTGCCATATTGATTAAATACTTCATTATACACACTAAAAAACTTCTACTTTCACAATGTATAAAGAGCTACACAATGTTATAATACATGAAAATAATTTTTAAAAATTCTAGTTAGCTGGATTTTATAATAGCACATGTTCAGAAACATATTGACCAGACATTGGTTTTACTTAGAAACATCTATTACAAATAATTTAATATTAAATACTTTTGGAGTTTTTCCTTTCATTTGCCTAAAATAATTTATTACTGAAATTCTTGCCAGAAAATTATATGCAAAATAAGAAGTCTTTGCAACATGCTGTATTTCTGCATGCTCAATGGACAGCAAAAGTGAATGGTAAAATTGGAGTGTTGATTTCTACATACTCACATACCTCACCCCTGTAGGGAATGTTTGATTTTAAAATCTCTAAATTCAATAGGTATATACTAACTAGTATCTGGTAAATAACAAACTAATCAAAGCCATTCCTTCTCATTATGTCTAGATAAGAAATATTCAATGTTCCACAATTCAGTTTAATCTGTAATACCACAAAATGCAGAGATAATGTAACTAGTATGCAAAATCGCCCAAGCATACACTGCAAACCTCAGGTGTCCTCTCCAAATACACAACTTAGGAGAATTATGAAACACCAATTTGTATTTGCAGAATCTTTGCTATATGTCATTTCAAAAATAGGTTGATACAAAATCCAGTGATATCCTAGAACATCTACTTTGTTCTGGGGCAAGAGTTTCATTTACAACCCAGGCGGAATACAAAACAGAGAGTAACTACGAAATTATAACTCTGTTTGACCTTTCTAAACTTACTCATACAGGCAAATGAAAGGAGTAAACACAATGTTTTGATTACTCTATATTTTAGATACTTTTAGATTTTTCTGTCCATTAAAATTTTTATTGTGTACAAGATCTGACCTGCATAGAATTTAGGCATATAGTTTACCTGATTGTCAGGCTTGTTTTGAGGTCCTGTTGCCAAAGGGGTTTTTGTTCTGATTTTCACATTTTGTAGATTTTAAGAACACAGTAGTTATAGATTTTTAGAAGGTTAATATTTCTAACAGTTTAATGCCTTTCTATCACTACCCCTGTCCCAGAACAGGGAGCTCAAATTCCTTTAGTTAATTAATCTTGTTTAAAGTCCTTTCCAAGGTAGAGCTGAAGGATATCAGAAGGCCTACAGAACGAAACATAAACACAGGTCAGAGTGACCCAGAAGTCAGAACTGGAAGAGCTCCAAGAGACCTTTGTGAGCCTGAGGAAGAGGAGCTGATGAAGACAGAGGGTCTTGATGACCCCAGACCCAATTCCAGGGGTTGGACCAGGGGTTGGATCAGGGCTGGACTGAGAAATGTGTAAAGCAATGATTGGAGGGATCTTATTATAAAAGCCATGGAAACAAGAACTGGAGCACATGCATGTCATCCTGTATTCCTGTGGGCTGTAGGCCCTGTGTTATTAAAGGACCTTTACTTTTTATCTTACCCTACACTAACGTACTCAGAGTTCTGCTCTGGGGGGGGGGGGGGGGGTCACTCACGGCATCAGTTCAGCATTTGTTACTATTACTTTCTGTCATGAAATATTAATCTGCAAGGTCAGGTGTTTGCTTCTCCATGTATATGCATATACATATCCTCCTGTATCCCCAAAAAAGCATTTTGAGTCAGAAAACAAACAAAACTGGACTTCCCATCAAATGTCTTTCAGCATTAGAAAAGTTTCGTTGGCAGGTAGTTTCACGTAGAAAAATTGATCCAAACAATGAATGATACATCAGAAAATGATTCAGTCCATCACTGAAAAACTTGCTTTGTAGCTTGCAACTTGAAACAGTGCAAGCACTCCTTTCTAATAAGCAACTATACCAATGTGCAGAATATGTCAAAATAAATGCTAGTCACTGCCATGTTTCTCATGTCAGTGAATATATTTATGCATTCCCACAGTATAACCTACGCATCTGAGTTTAAAAAACCAGAAAAAGTAATATCAAGTCAATACATGTTTACAGTAATTATAGATATAAATTTAAAAATCCTAAATAAAATAATAAATACAATTCATTGTGTTTTAGCTTGTAAGTCTATAACTATGTAACTTTTTTTAAGCAGGCAGTTGGTCTGGAAGAGATTCAGCCATATCCTACAACAGGCTGGGTATATTCTAAACTCTTTTCCTTCTTAATGTAAAAGAGCAGAACCTAACATAGAACTAGTATTTTTAATTAAAATCACAGTTGAGTTTTTTTGTTTTATGGCTCTGAGAAGAAAAGAATTTTACAATGTGTGCCCTAAGGACAAAGATATTGTGGGGAAGAGTTTTAAAAATACTTTGCTTACACTGGATGCAAAATATTTAATCTTTAGATATAAGCATAATACATGGCAGCTGCTTGGGCTTGGATTCAAACAATTGAGCTTTTGTCTTTTACCTCCTGCATATCCTGGCTTTTTGGCATAGATTTCAGCCACATCTGAACCAAAGATACAGGAAAAAAATGGGTTAAAACCAAACAACTCCAGTAAAAATCACATTTTGCCTTTCCTAAAATTTCCCTTCTCCATTTCTTAGAAACCAAAGAGCACCTAGATGTAAAGTCCTGGCTTCAATGAACCATAAATCCCTGTAAAATGAATTCAGTCCAACTGATGACAGATTCCTAGTTTTACATATTATAGAGGTTATTATTTAGATAGGGCATGGGGAGAAAAGTCAAGCACTGATTCTATCTTAAGCCAAAGTGTGAATATAACATTAAACACTTGTGGAAAGCAGGTGGGAAAAAAAAGTACATTTGTTATTTGCTTTTTATTATTACACATATTACAGTAAAAACTAATTGTATACTTATACTTTATGATGGGGTTTACATGGTGACCATAAAGTGCGGCAGCAAAAATTAAAAATCTGATTTTACAAAGGAAACATTATATAATTAATATACAGTTAAGTGGATTAAAGTACTGTATTATATTTAAGAACTTCATTTTCTTCAAATTCCCTACAAAGGAAATAGGTTTCACATACCTTTGAAATATTACTTGATCGACTTGTGGAACGCCCTGGAGATTTATCATTCTGGAAAACAAAATTAAAAGATAAAAAAAAAAAGTTATGTCATTTGGATTCTATGGGATTGTTTTGGTGATTGTGACTGCAGAGAGTTTCTCTTCCTCTATTTTTCTTCAGTTTGGCTACAATGGAAAACAGCACAACAAATAAAACATTACAATATTCTTGCAAATTGCATAAGTAGAGGTAGAAAAAATTTTCTGTAAGAAATTAATGCTAGAATGTAATTACTCTCAGTTTGTTTTGCAGGTTTTTTACAAAACCCAACATTTTGAGTAAAAGATCAATATATCATCAGAGCTTCTCATGAATACTGGTACTAATGTATGAAAAGGAATGTTTCATGACAAATAACCTCCTGGTCACTATGGACACATTCTTGCTTAAAAAGTTGGAATCATCCTTTCAGGAAAATTAACTGTACTAGATGACTTCCTGGACAGATATGTTCTGAGAACAACAAATTGTCATCAGGCAGAGATTTAACACCCACTCCTCCATCCCCTCTCAGCCTTGCAAAGAACACATAGGCCGAAATCCATTAATAAAGTGTATGTTGAAGAGCTACACTTCTACAGCACATGTTGGTTTCTGGGTTTGTATTTTTTAACTTCTAATCCAAAATTTGTTCAGTATTTACACTTCCCTGGCAATAGATTCAGCTTCATCTGCACTAAAAAGGTAAGATATTTCAGAGACAGGGCTTATCCTCTTGGTAAATGCATGTATCTTAAGGAGGTCATGAAAATATTTTTCTCTGCACTGAGAATGTAGGTTCATACAGTCAGGTGAAATATTCATGTTAACAAGATTGATTTTTACCTAGAAGGAATTGAGCTAGATACCCTGTGTGTAAGTTTGTTAGATAACATACTTGGGGGAATAGAGGGTCAAAATCCAGAGTAAAGCTTTCACCTCTGCATCTTAACTAGCAATTCACGCACCACTGCGGCAGGCAAACACATACATTAATAATTGCATGCATACATATCCAAAAAAGGCTTTCAACTTGACTATTACCCATCTCTCCTCAACCTGTACTTAAAGAGCTATAGAAAAATACAGGAGCTGCCAGCTACAAAAGGCTAAATTTCCTACTCAATGTGCATATTTAGCCTAGAAATTAGCATTTCCCCAATAATTGTAGCACAGAACAGTTTTGAGATGGCAAAAATGACAAGAAAGAAATCTTAGGCAACTTATCAGCAAAAATTTAGAAAAAAACACTTTTATTTGTCATTTTTATATTAAAAATGCTGCTTTGATTTCAACTACAGTAAGCACAGCCACATGAAAAAATAATTTTAAAACTACTTGTTGTATCTCTCTTCCTTCAGACCGTAGGTAGCTTATGCTTTTATTCCGTCCCCTAGCGCATCGTTTTTGCACTGCAAATATTAATATACTGAACTAGCTCTCCTTCTAGTTTGTCTTCACTAGCACTAAGTAGCACAATGGACTCTTGCCCTCAAAATCCAGCATCACTGAACTCCCTGGCCACACAGCAGTCTCCATTTTATTCTATCATAGCAGCTAATCCTCAGGACTCAACCACCTTCAGTATCTTCTTTTTTCTTTAAGAACAATTTTCAAAAAATGACTTCTTTAAGTTATGCATTCATTTATTACACTTGGTCCTTGAGGTTGGCCCCACTCTGAAGAGGGAAGTGGAGTAGAATCCTTTCTGACCTGCAGTATCTTACGATTCAAATATTAGTTCTATGACATATTATCCACTGTAGCTTTGGTAATTGCTTATCCTTTCTCAACAACATTAAATATGTACAGTTTTGAATGTCTGCATTTATAACCATAGGAAATACAGTTTGGATATTCTGAGTACAGTGTTCAGAGGAGCTCTGCTTTGACCTCGAAATAATAGAACTTATGGACCCATGAAATTAATTCCCATTTTATGGTTAGAAATTATGAACAGGGATCACAGCTGAGAAACTCCCCGCTAAAATCATGTACCCTTTATCCCCATCACTTAGACTAAAAAATACCTTGTATTTTCTGACAGTGTAGTGAACTCTGGAACTCTAACTTCCTTTGTTTTAACAATCTGTCATTCAAGATTAATTTTCAAAATCTGTTCCTTGACTACAGCTTTCAAGGCTTTTTACATGATCCATTCTTCTCTCTGGCATTGATGATTTAAAATCCAGATTCTACAGATTTTAGCATAACTCTTCTAGGGCTTCTAGTAGCACTTTAGCTAAGTACCTTTGTATTAGATTTCTGAAATGTTGTTTAATATTTCTTGTCAAGAATTCCAGTGGATAAAGATTTTAATATGGTAAAGAACATTTGCCTGTAGAAGATGTACTTAGAAAAGAAGACATAACAAGCACATTGCTTGATATAACCAACTCAGAAACCTTGAAATTGTTCCAAGAACAGAGATGATGAGGAATAGGAAGATAAGATGAAGGGTCGTCGAGACCTCTGACTCAAATTTGGAAGGCGTATAGGGATGGAGCAAAGGTGGTATAGCGGGATGGATGGTTTTGGAAGTGGGCATAACAAGATGTTGTAATGTTAGATATTAAAGTATAAAACTATAGCACCTTTGTAACTTGGTGTGCATACTTTGGAAATGATTCCTATGCAGCCAGCATGCTGTCAATAAAGAAAGCTTTACTTTCTAAGGCTCACAAGAAGTGTTAGAGGATTCTTTCTGGCCCTTTTAGGCATCACACGTTATCTCCTTCACTTGAGTTACAAGCTTCTGACTCTCTAACTGAAAACTCCAAGAACCCACGCTCTGCAAAGTACTAGCTCATACATGAAACTGTCTAAATCGAGAGAAAGAGTGCTGGCTTTACAGGTTTTTTGGGAAAGAAAAAGTAATTTAATTATCATTACTAGGTTCAGGTATTTCATGCAAATTTATCCTGAAAAGCACAGGAACAGAACACAACATTTTGCACTAAATAACCATACATAAATCAAAGATAGAATCCTTCACCGAAGTTCTCATTTAACTTGCATGACTGCTCACACAAGGAAAGAATAAAACAGAAAAGTTATGGCAAAATCACTTTTGAAATGCATTCTTAAATAATTTCTGTGTGCTTCTATTTAATGATTTATCTTTACAAAGTACTCACGTTGTTAAGAATAACTGGTTTTTGTCATAATTGTAAGTGAAGAGAAACCATCAAAGAATGCTTTTCATACAAGCTTGCTAAACACTAATAATAAGAATTTTTTTACACAGTTAATACTAATTTACATTTGAAAAGTTATCATAGATTCATAGAATCACAGAATATGCTGAATTGGAAGGGAACAACTCCTGGCTCTGTGCCAGACACCCCAAGAGTCACATCATGTGCCTGAGAGCATTGCCTAAACACTTCTTGAACTCTGTCAGGCTTGGTGCTATGACCACTTCCCTGAGGAGCCTGTTCCAGTGCTCAACCACCCCCTGGGTGAAGCACCTTTTCCAATATCCAACTTAAACCTCCCCTGACACAACTTCAGGCCATTCCCTCGGGTTCTGCCACTGGTCACCACAGAAAAGACATCAGTGTTTGCCCCTCCTCTTCCCCTCATAAGGAAACCATAGACTGCCATGAGGTCTCACCTCAGTCTTCTCTTCTCCAGGCCAAGTGGCCTCAGTTACTCCTCAAACAGCTTCCCCTCAAGACCCTTCACCATCTTCATTGTCCTCCTTTGGATGCTCTTTAATAGCTTAGTATCCTTCTTATATTGTTTTACCCAGAACTGCTCACAGTACTCCAGATGAAGCCACACCAGTGTAGAGCAGAGGAAAGACATCCAAGTTATACACCCAAAGACATATATGTTCAAATATCTATCCATGCTTTTGTGTATCAAGGAAATGTTTTATCACGTCTTTCTAACCAGATTATTTCAAAGAAAGTAGCATCACCTTTTAGAATTATACTTCTCAGAAGGAATTATTTATTGTCTGTAATGAAGATTTTTGATCTCCCTGACTGAGTTTTCTAAATTTACACACATAGAGTTCTGGCTCTTGAGCAAAGTGAAAATAAAATAGAGAGATCTCTTGCTAAAATTCTTAAACTGTTTTTTCCTTCAGTCAACAAAACAGAAAAACAACTCTTTCCAAGGCTCCTTCTGGACAGGAATGAGCTTTTTAAGTTGTATATTGCATTACACAGTCCACAATGAAATCCCTCTCCTTACTATCAGATACCCTGTACCACCAATACCTCATCTCTTCTATCCTGTGCCACATCCAGCAAACACTCAGCAGGTATCTTTTAAAAAATGTGATGTGTTCAACTTTTTTACTGGAATACCAACAAAAATCAGTCTATGTAAATTTCATTAGAATTCAGTTTTACTAAGATCATTACAAGGATATAATTGAAAATGTAATTCAGCCTTCAATTTAAGTCCTGGAAGACAAAGGAGAAATAATTCCACAAAATTTCAGATTATGACATATTCATGAAAGTGCTTTTGGAGTAATGTCATATACACCTGTCCCACTACATCATACCAAGAAAAGAGTTCTGTATGCAGTAAGTAATTAAAATAATTAAAAACAGTTGCAAAATGTCTTTTTATGACAGTAAACTACATCCTACAACTTCATTTCATCCTAACACTGGGTTCTTGATCTGGTGTTATTTTCAGCAAACATCTTAAATTTAAGCCCATTAAACTTTCTAATGCTTACATACCGCTTCTTTTTTTTTCCAATTTGGAAATGTGACTTGCATTGCTAACAAAGAGCATTCTTTTTTTTTTTTTTTAAAGCAAGAGACTAGAACTCTTCTGAGCGAAGGAACAGGTTAATAATAAAAAATTTCCAAAATACTGCTGTGAGCAGTTCAGGCTCTCATTTTAAAGAGGAAAGTGGTAGATTAGCCAGTCGCTTTCTGACTCATATATAAATATTCATACACACAGTTAATGATTTTAAGTATTGCTGGGTAGCGAAGCGCGTTTTAAACTAATCAGTTTGTCTGGTTTCTTTCCTTAGCTGCCCCTTGTTTTGTTCTGGCTTAGAGCATCACGTGGGCTGACACAGGCAGCTTGCCAATGGATTGCACTTCATCTCTCTGAAGTGGCACAACAGCATCAGGAAATAATCAGAATCTCTCAGTTCACAGCAGAATCCTAAGCAACAGCTTCTGTCATACAAATACAACCAACCCACCCCAAAAAGACCTCTTGTAGAAAATATTTTGTCTTTGTTTTCTTTTCTGTGAGGTCTAATTTTGCATCCCAGTGGTGCCACGTGCTGCTTCACATGCCTGCACACAGTCCTCAGCCTTAGAGCTCTATACGTGATTGTAATGACAGATTTTCATCTAGAAGTCATGTCACAACCCATCACAAAAATAAATGTCTCCTAAATGCAAGCAAAACACAAGTCAAACAAACACGGTTTTGCCTGCCTGCAGTGCCTTTCCACCTAGTATCCCCTCACTACATCTGCACAGGAGCCTCTTCTCAGCACCTTCTCACTTCTGGAATTTTGAACAGGAGTAGAAACTGCTTTCACTTTATGACCTGAGCTATCAGATATGTAGATTATATCAAGCAAGAACATCAGTCACTGAAAGAGCAAAAATTAAGATTATTAAAATTGATTATGGACTTGATATATTCATTTCAATACCTCAACATGAAAACAGAAAGATAAAAATCACAAAACAGGCAACCTTTGCTTTAATTGGTAAACAAAAACTCCAATGTCCAAAATTAAATATGAAATAAACACACTGTAATTACTTGGCAGAATGTTTTCAATATGAAAGAACAGCTAGATTCAAAGTGCCAACTCACAAACAAAAAGCTCACTGGGAATATCAAAGACTGAGATACAGAAGCAACCCTTAATTAAAATATTAAAGTATAAAAAACAAAACTTCCTAATATAATTAAATTTCAACAAAATAAATGCATTATGTACCATTTTATTATTCATATATTCTATATTGCATATATAGAAATAAAACATCTAAAATTATATAACCAGCTATCTATTAATCTATTTATATTTACTCTTTACTAGTTCTCTGCTACTGCAAATAGCCAGAGTCAGGATAACAGTCTCCCATAGTGCAGCTATTGCTATATTATTCCAAAGAGTATTCCAGCTTCTTGTATTGGAGTCCAAATTATTAAAACAAATGCAATTATATTACTATTTATTTGTAACTATTTATACCAAGAAGATAACAACGTTACTCCTGACAGAGCACACAACATGCTTTTTGGCCAGTTTGGACCTGTACAGCTTCCTGTCTAGGGGAAAGGGGTACGTGGCAGAGTGGGAAAACAGCTGCTGGTGATACCATACTAACAATTTCAGAGTAAGAGGCGATTCCTATACAGCTTTGATGTGGGGAATTTCAGTTCTGAAAGGAAGTCAAAGCAGATTTTAACTATAAAATAATACTGAGAAAAAACCCTATCATCAGCTGGCAGTTATCTGTTATTTTTTATGCAATTCTTTTCTATGCTGACACATATTTTACTTAATTATTTCATGCTTTTGAATATCCAACAGTCAGCCATATAATTCCTCTTATAAATGAATCACAACAGTAAATCACCAAATAAAAAAATATTGGTAGTTAAGTCTGTATTTGAAAATATAAGAAAATTTATCTCCCTTCTTTGTAAACAAATAATTTGCCATTCTAGGAAATTTTACTTTCACTAAGAAGTTCAACATTCATGTCAAACCACCTATAAGGTCACTTGGGAAAAGACAGAAAGAGAAGGTAAATATAAACAGACTGAAGGTCTCTGCTGTAAAGCCCAACTGTGGAAAACTAGCTGATACACACAAACAAAGCCGAGGATGCTGAAGTATTTCAAAATGTCTTTCTGACTATCATCTGTGGTAACAGACTACATAATCCAAAGTGACATAAAAAGGTTGGTTTAATTACCCTAGCATTTTCATGCCTGTTCATGCTGTTGGGTAACCTTACTAAGAATAACGTATAGGTGCTTTACTTGTCATTGGCCCAGTTACTGTGCGACTAAGAAATCGTTGTGGCCAGATTTGCAGCACATAAAAAATTTACACAGGTATTTGCACTGCAATAGGGTTCAGAGTTAAACATTTCAGAAAGGTTATTTTCTTTTTCATCACTTTAGTATCTAAACAAAAATCTACAATGCTGCCAACTTCACAGCATACATATATTGCTGCGTTACTTATAGCTGCATCTTGCGCTGGTATCTCTAGTCTGCTAGATTCCTGTCTTCGTATCAGTCTCAGTGTAGCAGGTTATTTTCAGTTTAACCTGCTAATAAGTATGATAAATATACCAGAATCTGATCCACCATCCTTTTCAGCTGAAAACGCTAATTACAATTTAATGAGGCTCAGAGCAATTTCCATCACAGGCCAAGATGAGTCAACAGCATGCTTGCTGTTAAGGCTTTCAGAGTGATGCTTCTACCTGCAATTACACGCCTATCTTCCATGTTACAACCTTCAGTTACTTTCTCAATGTAGCACATATGTCCAAGGTCAAAACTGTTTCAAAATGGAAATAAATCCACTATTACATTTAAAAATACCAAAATCCAGCATTGAAACAACCTTCAAACAAAGCACAGGCATGCACAGAATACAGTCAGAAATCAGCGCATACTAAATGCTCACCTGACATAAGTGAAATTCCTCTCTCAGATCACATAAAGAGTCAGATTTTAACTTGCTATACCATATGTAGCAAAAATGAAACTTTTCTAGAATTCTTTGCCAAAATTACAAATTAAATAAGCATGAAGCTGGAAATTAGTTACAAATCAGTAAACAAAAAATGTGTCTCATGTAGATGCCCCTGACCCATCAAGAGATAAGAAGCGAGTCAGAGGCCTTTATTGGAAAGTTAGTTATGGTAATGCTTATTACGAATGAGGTTATTGCTGGTTTTGCCTGGGATAAAGTTAATTTTCTTCACAGTAGATAATATGGGACTGTGCTAGGAACACTGTTGATAATTCAGACAGCTTTTGGTTGTTGCTGAGCAGGGCTTACACAGACTCAAGGCCTTTTCTGCCTCTCACCCCACCAGTGAGGACACTGGAGGTGCACACAAGTTGGGAGGGGACACACCCAGAACAGCTGACCCACACTGACCAATGGCATCATGCGGAGAATATAAATCTGGAGGAAGAAGAAAGAGGGAACATTTGGAGTGATGGCGTTTGTCTTCCCAAGTAACTCTTTAACACGAGATGTAGCTCTGCTTTCCTGGCTACGGCTGAACACCTGCCTGTCCATGGAAAGTAGTGAAAGTTGTTTAAGTTTGCTTTATGCGTGTGGCTTTTGATTTACTCATAATTCTTAAGTATTAAGCTGTCTTTATGGTAAACCTAAAGGTCTCCCAGTTTTACAGTTCTCTCCCCCATCCCAACAGAGGTGGAGTGAGTGAGTGGCTGTGTGGGGCTTAGTTGCCAGCTGGGCTTAAACCACAGTTGGTTACAGGAAGAAAGCTGAAAGAGCCCAGGATTTCAGAAGATCAACACATAAGCGTGAGCAAGAGTCGTAAAACAATGAAGCTGTAGAAAACAGTCTAAAGGTATTGTTCATTTGTATCTCCTTCTTTCTCGGAGCAAAGTGAACTTCTTCCTACTGCAACTAAGCTAAGTAGGAACTGAGGGCTGGAAGTAAGCTCTAATCTCCTTCGGCAGTTTCAGACAAAGAGGAGACATTTGATTCAGTTCAGAGGCTGAAGGAGATCATGTCCTTTCCCTCACTGAACAAAGGAAAAGAACTTAAACAAATCTGAAATTGATCTAAGAATCATCTTCTATATTTTCCTCCTGCAGATTACATACTTCTTCACCCAAGCCAATAAAATGCAGTGCAACAGTCCAGCCCCAGCCCCACATGATTTAAGTTTCGAGCAATTGAACAAGTTGCCACATGGCAAGTTTTAATTATAAGCTATTTTATCAAGCTTCAAATGTATCACAGACTGCATACACATCCTTCAGCAACAGAACATACTTTCGAAAGTATATCTGAAGCAGCCAAGATGCTATCACACCCTGACTTGAAGGGCCATGAAAAATAACAAAGAGAATTGAGAGGATTTGCAGAAACAAGTGTGAGTAAGAAGTACCACTATTGGCCTTATTCAATACAATGCATCACACTTTTGACAAATGTCTTCACTTAGCTCTACTAGGAAGTGAAACATCTATGTTGCCAGAGTTGGGCAATAAGCAGTACATTGTTGTGTGGCAACAGACTGATGTCAGTAGATCTTTCTGCTTCCTTGATCTAGGGCAATACAGCGGACTGAACCTACTGGTAAAGAAGTTCATGGTGCTCTTCTTTTCAAAAAGAAATCAGTGTTATGCCACACAGCTCACTTCCAAATGACACAATCTATCAGAACTAGGGACATCAGTATCCTAACTAGTTACTAGATTAATTTACTCTAAACCCCCATATCTTCACATGATTGTTTTCATTGTGTAAATAGCTGTAAAATTTTCATATGCTGCTTATTTAACACACTGACTCCATCAGTTGACAGACAATACTTTAACCTTAAGAAAAATCAGAACGTTTAATCCAAGTATGATTAAGTATGTTCTAAAATATTTGGCATGCAAAAATGCACATCTAAAACAGTACCTGTTCTTGTCAACACTAAGAATTGTTTGGTGAACACCAAGGAGCAAGTATAACTGCATGAAAAATCTACTAAAATTATCTGCCTATGTTCTTTGGACTTTATGTTGGGGGGAAAATTAAAAAAAAACAGAAAGAAAAAAGGCTGCTAAAATGATAGTCCCCAGTGTTACTTTTCTAACAAGATACAAGTGATGCTTGTCTTTATTCAAAGCTAACCACATAGTTAAAAATTAAAAGCTGCAAAGACAGAAAATGGACAAGTGAAATTTGCCATTACCTCCTTATTAAAATGTCACAGGGGAAAAAGCACAGGAAGACTATAATTTTAAAATCAATAAACTGCTAGTCTGCACCACAATGACATACCTTGGTATTGTCAAGATGAATGGAATACTATTCACAAATGGTACTGAATAAGAAAATGCAGAGGGATAATATTAATTACAGCTGAAGAAAATATTGTGAAAATAAAATTTTAAAAGAAAAAGGCAAATACAAAGGAAAAGAGACAGAATGAAAAATAAATGTGTTTTTTCAAAATATGAAACCACACAAAATGTAACATTTTTTCCATGCACACAGGCATTTTAAAAAGCTTGCTCTTTAGAGACAAAAGAGAACCTACAGGGAGGAAGAATAATTGCATGAATCCATTGCTGTTAAGTTTTTTACAAGAGAACTGCAGTTATTGGCACTCAATACAAGGCTCTATCTTCTCTGACACATAGTGTCTGTAGATTTAATTGTTACATTTAGAAATACATCTTGGCGTGCAAACACTAATATTTTTATTTTCCACTGCTAATTTTCAAGTTACTTTTCTTCAGGAAAAGCACAGAGCTTTTTATTATTATCATATCAATGTCTAACTGCACCCTGTTTAATTTGAACCATATTGCTCTATTAATCAGAGCACTTTAGTTAAAACAGGTGAGCCATATAATTTGTGATAGATTTCCACATGTCAAAATGTCCTTCCATTTGTTTACTAATGGCTAAATTACCTGGCAATTATAAACAACCCGCATGATTGCACTACCACTTGTTTTACATTCATTTAATATTAAAGACATGCTATGGAGATTTTATGTTTGAGTGTAGTTGATAATTTACTTTGAAAAACTGATTTTTTTTTCTTGGCATTACTCAGTTATAAAAAATGAGCGTTACTTTTTCCCATAAAATACAAGTGCAACAAACAGTTTGAAGGCTTTGTCAATTTGTTCTGCTAATGTATGACTAGCAGTTCACCTTTGGTTTATTACTTCTGCACAGGTGTGACACATACATATGTCACTCTACATCTCTTGGTTTCAAATATGAAATAAAGCAACGATTTAATTATCACTTATTTTCACACTGTGTTAAATGGGTTTGACACAAAGAGCAAAAAGTGACAGCAAATTATCATTCTGTCTCTTCTGTGATGAATGGAGGCAACACAATAAATTTTACTACAGCACTCTTAAAGAGTCTATCATTTACGCATTACTACCATGTACAGATAACATATTTAAGAATTTTCATCAATCAATAAAGCTTTGTTTTTTCATTCTATCCTGTACAACATGACAGCACTTGAGTACACTGCAATGCCACAGTCTGCTCAGTGGATTTAGGGAAATGTAGTTGGATTTACTCTGGGTGGTGCATGGGAGAAACAACAAAATTCTTAGGAGGTTCAAAAACAAGTTTTACTTGCAAACTTTAGAACACTCTATGAAATAATGCACTATTTTCAGGCACTATTTAACTTGTTTCAAAAGAGTTCTACTGTTAACCCAGCACTGGCAGATAACCTCTAAACCATGTTCCCAGGCACCATGTTAACACATCATTTAAATACCTCTGGGGATGGTGACAGCCACTTCCCTGGACATCCTGTTCCAGTGCTTGATCCTTGTTTCAGTTACCTCTAGAATATTTTATGACAGCAATTTTTTTTCCTCTGCTTTCTGAAATATTCATTATATCCATTAATGAAAGCATGCTGTAGAAATTACAGTTAAGTTGGGATTATTCTTAGAACTCACAAGCCAAACTATTGCTATACATTAATTTATTCAGTCAAGGGATGGAGGGAAACTATTACACAAAAGGGGTTTGGGTTTGTTTTTTTTCAATAGCTACACTAATGTAGCTATTAAAAGGCCTTTAAATTTAAAGGCTGAGTGTTGCTCCTATTTCAAATATAAAATAAAGCAAGTCAAAGGAAGTGAGGAAGACAGTATAAACCTATTTGTTAGCAGACTTGCCGTGCAAGTTATACCTATTCATGACAGGTTTCTACAGACAGACAGGCCCTATATATTCAGTCTCAAAGATGTGTTGAGAGAAGGACACAAAGAGCACAACATTTACTGATTACTCCTTCCTGGCAGATTTTGTGTTATAAGCAGAAATCTCTCAGAGTTAAAGAGGAACACCAAGGGGCTAAGGTAGAGGAAGGTTGGGAAAAAATAGATAATAATGATACTGTCCTGGGGAAGACAAAACATTACCCCAGCAAGAGAGCATTTTACTGTTGAGAGCACAATTTCTGATTCTAGATGTGATGAATGAACAGAAAAAAAAGACCAAAGTATAAGAAGTGGCCCTGCCAAGATATCTGATTAGCTGCAATGCAAAGACATTGCAGACAGTTATGAATTCTTCCCAGCCAGACCTTCGTGCTTAATAAAAAGTCCCCAGCATAATTAGGACAGACAATAATTCAAACCTTCCCAGGGTGGCTATAAATAACTACTTACCAGAATACAGAATAGAGTATGTTTATTTTATTCATATCTGTTAATTACTGCTTGGAATTTAGACTAATGTGTTGGGAGTAACATCCTGACGCTGTAATTGACTTGAGCATTTGCACACTAGACTCTATGCATTTTTGTGTATTTGTCTTCAAGACTCTAGCTGTTAAAATGCCACTGAAATTACCTAGTCTCTTATTCATAAAACATTTTAATTACTGTCTTCTATATCAGTTAATACCTTACACTTTTAATTTTTTCCATTACTGCAGGTGACAATTAAGTATGTGTGATTTCATTCTACTCTTTCTGTGCTTTCTCACCAAGGAATCCTGGCTTGCTTAGTCACAACACAAAGTGAAACATTACACTCAAGTCACTAGTGTCATTTTCTAAATATAGTAATAATAATAAATACTATACTTCCTCTAATTTTAGTAGATTTCAATGTGATAAATGCTCTAGATTTTTAGTGTTCAGCACACTTCCAGATTTCCAGCAGTCTGCATTGGAAAGGATTTCAAGCACAGTTATAATATTTTAAGGAAATGAACAATATTCTGCCACTTGTATCTCAAGCAGGTATTTGGTGACTTACACAGTATCAGCTGGAGATCTGTCCACTGAAGACTTGGTTCATTAATCCCAGGTAGTGGTCCACACATTGAAATTTGATGCCCATAAAACATTCCCAGCAACATGTTATCTTTCAGATTTTTGGAAACTCTGGCTAACGTTGGCTTATACAAATATAAAAATGCAGATGCTATTCAGGGATTCACTTTAATTTCTAAAAAAACCCATCTTTAGCTCCAAATGATTTTTATTTCCTTCATACAGAAACAGTTCTCTTGCCAATTATTACTAGAAAAAAGCAAACCAGGACTTTCACAATCTGAGATACTAGGGAAGAAATTATCACAGACAAGAGCCTCAGAGAAGGGATTAAGGATTCAATTTTAAGCCCTGACATTTTTATTAAGCATTTAACTAATTACAAATAGTGAGTGATCAAGCAAAGACAATGTAAAGGCATTAAATCTATATTTGTTTCTCTTTACTTGCTTCCAGAGTTTAGTTTCTCTAAAAACAGCACACAAAGTCTAATTCCACACAATTTTTTTGTGTTTTTAATTAAAAGTTCTATGAAACACTGCCATAGTGAACTGAAAAAGCAAACAAGTTAGGGAAAATGTAAATAGAGAATCAGGCAATTTCACTATCTTCTTTGCTGGTCCTCTTTCACAATAAAGAGAAAGTATGAAGATGTAATTTCAATATTCTGTTTTCAATATATTTAATTCTTTCCAAGCTCAGCTGTATGTTTCACCAATTCAGTAATAAACATTTCCTTTTGCCTAATTCCGGACAATTAAAATCTTTCTGGATAACAATAATCTCACTAGTATTAAAAACATATGGTTTTTTGAGTATGTTTCAAATATGTGTCCTGGTTGGAAAGTTAATTAAACTATGATCTATCTGTTTTTTCCAGTTGTAAAGGTCAATATCCAGATTTAACCTACACTGAAATGAAATTAACCTTTCGCATTCAAAGGAAATATATGTGCTAAAACCACTGAACTGTGATACAGCCAAGCACTACAGCACATAACAGCTTACTCATCCACAGTAGAGACATTCTAAGAAGGAAAGATAAGGACAAACTGACAGAACTTCTGAATGTGGTGCCAATTAGCAGGATGAGGAATATAACCTCACACTGTAATTACATGGAGAAACTTTGCTGGCATCAGAGAGATGAAAATAAAATCCCCAGTAACAACAGCTCTGATATGATTTCTCTTTTAAAACCAATGCACACATAGTCTACTTGGACAGGACACTGGAAGTCCCTTTCCCTTTCTAGTGTATGCAAAAAGACAGTCCCAACTACGATGCCTGTGAATATGAACATCTCGACCATCAAATTATCTTACCTGCACTACTCATAGTGAGTGTGAAATGAGATCACTTCCTTCCCTACATTAGGTTTTCAGGGAAATTGGATTAAATTATGTTCAGAAGGCTCAGACAAAAGCAGAACATGGAGTGTTACACAGATAAAATATGCACCAGCAGCCCTGAACCAGCTACTAAATCTGAAAGGCAAGGGAGAAATCCCCATCCTGCCTCTGAGATGCACAGTCAGTACTAAGAATCTATTCTTCCATTTTAAACATAAAAAGAAAAGATACTTTTACACCACTTCAAATCACTTCTGCAATGCACTCCAGCTCTTTAAGTGCTCCAGAGGATGCAGTTTCAAGTTCATATTACGTTAGCTTTTCAGTTCAGTTTTACAGTGCACTTCTCCAAAGGCTATAACTGGTACAAGTTTTTTTGTGGTGCTAAAAATATGTGACCTGAAATAGGAGCAGAAAATGAAAAGCTGTGTCTTTTACAAGTGCTTACTGGAATATAAGAGTAGATGTTGGGATATTACTAACTTCTTTCCATCCTAAAATAAATGTGTTCTAATGCCTGCAGTTTGTTTAGCTGTTTGATATGTATGTATATGTATGGCCAGACTTTGGGAACAAAGATTTGGGCAGGGCTCTCCCCACGTGGGTGTGCCCTTCCAGCCTCCACAGTGGGTTTTTTAGGTGAGACACAGCATGCACAGAACTGGTCCCACCATTTCAGTCCTAAGGTCCATATCTGCCACGGCTGAGCAAGCTTGGACAGTTACAGTGAAGTCCTCGTGAGTGTCTACAGCACCCGCTACTAACTGGGGCTGACGCTGCTGAGCATCCGAGATCTGACAGGATCAGATGGCAGGGAGGCATTGAACTGCCAGAGGACGGTCCCCACTGAGACTCGAACTCATGACCTTGGGATTCAGAGTCCAGAGTGCTCTCCTTTACACCACAGGACAGCCCCAGCTGTTTAATGTAGTCAAACATTTACCTGATAATCCATGAAGATTCTCCTCTTACCAGCAGTGAATCAAGCATCTGAGTTGTGCACTGATCTCCATGACAACAAGCTTGTATATTTGGTAATGAAAAAAAAACCCTGGTAAATAAAGGGTAATTTCCCCTCCTCATTTTACTCTTAGGTGCTTTAAAAGGCATAAAAAAGTAAAGAATGACAAATAAAATAAATAACTACATAAATTTTTCATTATGAAAATAAACCAAAGCAGAACCACTGTTAAAAGGCAGTGGGTTTTTGAGTTATTTTAGTGAAATATGGCAAGATTCTCAAGTGAAGATTAGTTGGTGAATTGCTAGTTGATATTAAGTAATCCTTTAAAATGTACTGTAAGCTCTCAGCTCTGCTGTAGCAAGCACTGTATAGAAATTCCACTATACAGTATAATTTCTACTTAGGAGAGACTAAATCAAAAAGAAAAGCACTTTCCACTCAAAGATTCTTTGCCTTTGCCATAGCTTTGCAAATTCATCTTGGCCACCATGACAAACTATCTCCTTATTATCACTGACCATCTGTTGCCTCTTCCTCTATTATGGCTCTAAGATTCCAGTGAAACAGTCTATCAATTAAGCTAACTAAGACAAAAATTCTGTTTTGAAGCCTTATTCTGTCTTTAGTTGATGGAATAATTGTTGAGCAATCGGTAACCTGCTCAGGACTGCATCTCTGCAGCGCTTCATATTCTGTTCAGCACTATCAAGTCAAATTCAGATATACCAAAAAAACTTAAATCTATTCAAAAGTTCAGAGAAATTAATAATACTATTAATCCATATAAAATTACTAAGATTAATTTATACCTCTTTGAAACCCAAATTAATCTGCATTTTGGCTTATGAAGTAATTAGACAAAAATGTTTTTTCCTTGCCTTTGCAAATACATATTGTTCTAGACTTCAAAATTTCAGACTCAGATAAATTTTCACATTGCATTCAGTATCTTTTAGTGTTGAAAAAAATCAAATGTACATCTGTGAAAGAAACTAATAAAAAGTTGAAGTTGTGTCCTTGTGATGAAAATGTGAATATACCCTCTGGGTGATTGTAAGGAAAAATATATGAGCCAAGAAAAGAAAAAAAAAAAAAAGACAATCAGCAACGATAACAATCCTCTTCATTCCATCAAGAGTGAGAAGTCTGCTGGAAAAATTTATGGTCAATAGGTGGAATGGCCTCTGCACAAGAAACAACTAAACTGTTCAAACTAGAAGAGGGACAATAAGCTGAAATATGATACAGAGCCACAAAATCATAAGAGATATGAAAAACAGGCAATTATTTTCCAGTCTACTAGTACAAGAGAACACCAAATCAAACTAGATGACAATAGATTTAGAGCAAAGTAAACACTGTAAGTGGGTAATGTTTAATAAGCACATCAGAATTTTTCACATCTTAGAGACTTAAAAGTGACTCAACATACTAGCAGAAGGAAAGTTCATTGAAGGGGAACACATAAAAAATTACTTCTAACCTACAATACACTGGATGCCAGGGGAATATTCTGGGGAGTTACGCTAACAGCCCATGCTCTTACCTTACTCTTCTCGTGGCATTCACAATGAGCCATTGTCTGAGATAATATACCGGCAACATGGGCTCTTAGTTTGTCTTCATTTGGACATTCTTATATTAATAGACCTAAACTGGATAATTATAAGACTGAAATTTGTCATTTCAATTAACATGATGGGGATAAATGTGAACATTTCACACAATTCAATAGAACTGTTGTGCAATATTACTTATGACAGTATTTCACTAATTCAGTCCTGTAAGATAATTTCACTAATTCAGTTCTGAAAGATATTTTTGCAAATGTAAAGCAAATTATTTAGCTCCCATTAGCTTAGAGCTACTGGAAATTACTTTAGTTTCCACTAACTGGAAATTCAACAACCCTGAAAACTGTGAGGAGATATTTTTTAGTGTAAATGTGAACACCTGCAGTTCAACACATCTTTCATGAATTCAGACCATCCAAAGGTAAGATGAAATCATGAGTGACACAAATCCTTGACTGTTAATCCTTCTGTATTTGGGGAAACTCCTGGTGAGTCCTTCGTCTGTAGCTTTGTCCACACTTTTTTGCCACAGAGTAAATTAAACATTGTTCTTAACACTACTGAATAACATTTTTAAAGTTTTTACCATTTATAAGGAAACTAAATTCAATGATTTACAATAGCTGTAGGAAAAAAAACATATAAAGGGGTTGCAAATACTACATAATATAACTAGGATTATCTTTGATTATATTTTTAGTATGAGGTTAGTTGGCCAATTTGTACTTAGTGGAAAATATGGATCTAGAGATCAGCTTTAGTAACAGACTAGCTAATTCTCTGTCATTTATATTAGCATTCCATTTATTGAAAGCATGGCTTTCAGAAGTTTGTTTTCTTCCTTTCAAACCAGCAAGCATATTCTTACATGAGATACTTCACCTCTGAAACTATGGTCCCACTACTCAGCACTTGACAGCAAGATCTATTTCAACTGGCAATTAGTAGAAAACAAAAGCACAGTAACTCATTAAAAAAATTGACCAACTATAAGTAAGTCAAAGGCTCTTGTAAACATATTCTAGACACTTTGACTGAGAGGGATACCTTATTATCCACACTACTACTTCCTTAAACTGGTAGGAGAATTCTATAGAATATCTATATCCTTTTCTTAGAAAACCAAACAGTGTCATTAGGTTTTAAAGAATGCAGATATATCATATTTTAATCATTATAGAATAATACTTTTAATGAAAAAAAAAATTAATTTAAAAAATCAGCATGTCAGTATACCTATATTAGACCTGTAGCAGAAAAAGACATGGTAGTATCTCATGTAACTGATTTACCTGGTCTTATTCCTGTATCTGCCGTGATTTACTCTCATGTTTATCAGTTCTCACAATTACAGTTTCAATGAATTTAGATTTTAATCCTGAGGCAGGTTCTCCTGAGGAATTTTAACAGCAAACTGAACATTTTTCTGAAAGTGTTAATTTTGGATGCTGTAAAACCTATTTTAAATTACCATATCTAACTTACAGTATTAAAGAATAACGTGAAAATTGTAACAGCATGGGCTGGACTCAATGACGGAGTAAGTCCCCTCTGCACATATATTGGAAAGAAAGTTTTGCAAGTTTCCCTGGAGAGTAACTCTTTGTCACCACAATTGCTGCTTAGCAGGAAACTTTTTTCCTTGAGTCTGCCTTTCACTGAAAATACAATTTTTCAAAATTTCAAGACATGAATGTCAAAAAAAAAAAAAAGAAGAAAATTTTTGTTTCAAACTTCGCCAATACCTACAATAATGTCTGGCCTCAGCAATGTTTCCAATGCAAAAATTACCCGAGTTTCAGTTTTGAAATTCCTACAAAGTGTAAAATGGCACAAGCACTTAATTACCATCTGCTCTCAAGCAGTTCTACAAATATGCAGTCTCAGACCTCAGACTATGTGTATCAAGAAAGCTTATTAAAGATTTAGTAAGATGTAACATGCAAAATACAGTATAAAGTAAGGCAATTGTAGCAACTGTGAGGAACGAGATGCTGGAAAGCAGTGCCATGGAAAGGGGCCTGGGGGTCCTGATCAACGGAGAGTTGAATATGTGTCAGCAGAGCCCTGGCAGCCAGGAGGGACAACTGTGTCCTGGGGGGCATCAGGCACAGCATCACAAGGCGGTCGAGGGAGGGGATTGTCCTGCTCTGCTCTGCACTAGGTCAGCCTCACCTTGAATATTCTGTGCAGTTTGGGGCACCACAACATAGGAAAGACATTGAGCTCTTAGAAAGTGTCCAAAGGAGGGCAATGAGTATTTTGAAGGGCCTTGAGGGGAAGCCATATGAGGAGTGGCTGAGGGCACTCGGTCTGTTCAGCCTGGAGAAGAGGAGACTGAAGGGAGACCTCAGTGCACTTAGAACTTCCTTGTGAGGAGAAGAGGAGGTGTAGGCACTGATCTCTTCTCTGGTTACCAGTGACAGGACCTGATGGAATGTCCTGAAGTTATGTCAGGGGAGGTTTAGACTGGATATTAGAAAGAGGTTCTGATTTTCCCCAATTTAAACCAGAAATGAAATGAGAAACAAACTTAACTAGTGAAAGCAGGGCAGTATCATAACCACCAAAGTCAATTTTAGTTTCCAAATCAAAACATGCCCAGTTACCTATGCATCATAGCACTCCTTTAACCTAAATTACAGTCTCTGTTCAGCTAATGTAATGGGTTTGACGACCCATTGCTGATTGTGATGACTCTGCAACATATGATAAGGTAAGAAGATGAAAAAACCAATTTTTCAGTCTTCCCTAAATGAAGGAAATCCAGAAAGGCTGACACTGAATCTGGTCCATTGATACATACTGCTTTCTTACATTGAAGATGACAGTGCAAGACATGTGAAAATTTGTACATTCGTGTATTATCTCCTCTCTAAGCTCAGCATTCTGCTTATGTTACCAACCAAATGCAATGGTGCCACTGGTGATTCATTGAGTTACAATAGATAGAATAACACCTGAAATTCCCATTCAATTTAGAAACAACATCAAAAGCTTTAATGCAAATCTACACCTTCAGTGTAAAACCTCAGCTTGAATGATCTGAATTGCCTATCATATTGGTTTCACTTATTCACTAGTAAATTGAATGCTGCTATGTGAGCAGGGCTATATAGCCACAACATTCTAATGAAGTCATTGTAATATCAGAAATGCATGAATTAATGGAAAGTGGTTGATGATAATGCTCACGTTATTAGCGAATGATACCACCAGTGTTCATAATGAGTCTTGTGACAGCCTATTGTCAGAAGCCTGGAACATGACCTGATAACTCTGAGATCTATTTTTAAATCAACTTCTGTTTAAGAAGAAAAAAATAAAAATTGGTGACCTTGAACATATCCTAGCCCCTAGTCAGTCTCAGCATGTTTATAGTTAATAAAGTAAAAATATTAATTTTAAAAGTTTATCTTTATTTCCCTAGTAAATGGAATCTTTACTTTTTCCTTGGTGGTTTTTTGAGGGTTTTTTTTTGTTTTTTTCGGTAATTTTTATTTTTTACCTTGATACAAACCCATCATTTTTCTTCTTCTAAAATGCCACATACTTGAATCACCCTGCAAATTCCTATGCTGACTGTTGGCAAAAAGTATGATATAATATGGCAAAATTAGTCATTATTTTCACGGATAAATTTGAAAATTTGGGACAGGTGATCTTGCTGGTGCCAGGGGAGAATTGTAAATTTCCCATTAGCTGTAAGCAACGTAAAATTTGTATCTTAGCTTATTTTCAACTACTTGAGTATTGGAAAAGAGAAATCATAAAGAGAATTAACATTAATTTAAATATAAGGTATTTAATCATAGGGCTGGATATAGCTTTACTTATAATTCAGTGTTGACTTTTTAACATTCACAAACTATCCAGCATATGTTTATATTTAGCAATTTATCAGGAGGTCAATGTCTTTTTTTTAGCTCACTAAATTACTGGAATTAATAATTTTTTTCTAATCCAATATCTTGCTGCACATCTGATACAAGTAGTAATACAGTTAACAAGAAACTTGGCGTCTTAACTTGGAAGTTATGAAACCTAGCATACTTCAGCATGATAAGCATACAACAGAACAAGAAGTTATTACATAAGTATAAAATTATTTTAAAAAACATCGAGTTTATTGCTATAAAGCACCTGCATTTATACATCCTAATGCCTGTGTGACAGAGAACAGCAAAAAGCACATTCAACATTCCTCCTAATATATCAAGTTCCGAGCTATTTCTAGAACAGGTTGAATGTTTCAAAAGTGCTTGAAGATTCAGTGACAAAACTCAAACATCTCATTTCTGTAGATGTATTATTCCTGTTAAAAACCTTATTTTAGCATACATTGAGGCTGCTATTATAACATACCAAAATAATACAATTAAATATTCACACAACTAATGGAAGCTATAAACAAAAAATACACTTCTAAGTGCAAGTATACTAGCTAAAGGACTGCACAATTTAGCACAGGTATAAAAAATAACATAAAATATGAAATTATAGAAAAACTCAGCTGTGTGACACTACATTAATCGCCTATGCAATGCTAGCAAAAAAAAAATCATGCTCCAATTGAGGGATAAATAAAGAGTATGCAAACTGAACAGGTTACCTGCAGCCCTGGCTTCAGGACTAGTCTGACAATACTCTGCCGCTTTCACATACAGCCGGCATTCAGTCCTTTCTCCCTGCACAGGTGCACATGTTGGACTCCACCCTTTTAGCTTTTCATCACATTAAAATCACATAAAAAATATTAATTTTCATTTTCCAGTGAGAGAGCTTCTAATGACAGCATGTGACTCCATAAAGCCTTCGAAGACAAAGCCTTTTCCACATTTGTACACTAACTCGGCTGCTTGCATAGTTTATGAAAACAAATACAAGACTGCTTCCCATAGAAATATGTCGGACAGCAAAATAACTACTTTGAAATGAAATTGAGGATAAGATTTAGATCAGATTTTTGGAGTTAAAGCAGAAAGCTCAATTCCTAGCAAGTGTTGTAGCACTTAGATATCACAGAGGTTCTGCATAAATTACAGCCAAATTCTGTCCCATACCAAAATAAAAATTTGACTTTTAGTTGAGTTTACTATGCAATGCCAAAGAATTTAGTACACTGTAAATGATATACCATGCTGAGGCATCCCAAAATCGGGTTATGTAATCAATTACTTTTCAAACATGTATGATCATTCTGTACTGCTGAATTTACACAAACAAGAAGTCTTTTAGCAGTGCTTTTCATACAAATGTATCACAGAAGTTCTGCCTTCAAATAGAATTAATGATCTTTTAGTTTCACCTTTGATCCTACCTGATGTGAAAAACTTTACTGCCAAGTTCCTAAACAACTAACTTCGGTAAAAAATTATTAACTTCTTTCTCCATCTATTCAGAGAAAACTTTACAAGTGATATTCAAGGACAAATGACTCCTCAAGGGATTCTGCCCTGATTCCCAGAACCTTTCTGCCAAGCATCCCTTAATCATGAAGGCATCAACCCAAGAAAAGCTGCTGTTTTTTAATCCCTTGTAAACAATGGTGGAAGTGACTTAACAGCAACCTGTATGAAACTGAAAGTCAAATGCACACATGCCTGGGTGGAAATTCCAGATGAGCACTTTGACTACTCATCCTGATGTCCTTGCCTCTCATTCCCGCAGTGACGAGGCACAGCACCAAGACTGCATTGAATAGTGGGATTGGCCAAAATGGAACAGTTATTGCCACCTTCTACTCTTCCATTCAACTGGATTTTCAGCTCCTGTGAATGTGCTGACAGATTTTCTCCTGCTCTGGTTATGTGGGAATCCATTCAGAGAAACCTGAAATTAGAAGCAGCACTGTGCTTGAAATGCTTTGGAAGGTATTTCACATTCTTCAGCCTTCCCATATGAACAGTTTCTTTTAAAGCAGTGAGATGAGTTTCTGTAATAGTGACTGTCAAAGGTGTAGAGGAAATAATTTTGGAGATAGCATCAGTGACAATGCTTTTTTCCTTTGTGAAAGCCACACAGTAGCCTCAAAATTGGACAGAAACAGAAAATATATGCTAGGCCTCTGGAACTCATGCAAGTTTTTAATATGGTCTATGAAAGAGGCATAAAGGGCACTCTTTCTAAATCCATATAAGATTTGATAATTTATTTCAATATGCACTTCAGCAAGAGCCCAGGGATGTCATTAATAGTAACAAGCACTAGATCTTTACATAGCCCAGTAATTAAACTTTGGAACTCTGCCAGAGAAATTGGTCAATGTTAAAAGTTAATGTTCAGTGGATATTAAAAGGAATGCAATGGGTGAAACTACTGAAAGAAAACACTCTTATCATGGGCTGTTAAAAACCCTGTTATCCCCTCTTCAGCTTGGGGGAGCATGTCACAGAAATATTGATATTTGTATTCTCTTAAATGCATCAGTTTCTTTTGAAGAAGTCCTGACCACATCTTTTTTAGGTGGAGAGAGACATAAGGCTCTCACATTTGAATTTCATTATTGCTTTCTCATTGTTCAACACTTTGACAAAACAGAAAAACAATTCCAATAGCAGCGCAATTTTTTCACTTTCAGGAGTACAGTGTATAATACCAACCTCTGACATACTGTAGCATCCTTTAATACCAAAAATACAGTGTATGACTTACTTTATATCATACTCAGCCTCATAAAAAGGTATTATATTTGTAGCTATAGCAAAAAGCAAACTTAATTAGAATTACAAACATATTTGCATGCTAGTTAATATTTTGTGTTCTTAACTGTTTATTTAAAAGTTATATCCACTACTCAGTATAACAAATTTACATAACTGTTGTGTCCAAGATTATGTGATGGTGAAATTTTGTGATTTGCATTTTCAAAACAATGCACCTGAAAAAGAAAAATTAAAAACCACACAAGAATAACATCTGCTAAAAAAACAAAACAAAACAAAAAACAACAAAAAAACCCTTAACAAGACAAGACCAATCTTTTTTGCCAACCTACATTTTTGCCCCTTGTGGATCTCTAAAACTCTGATTAGGCCCAAGTTAGCTTATCTTAGCTTATCTGACAAGATCACAGCTCATGGCAGTATGAAAAGTTAATTTTATTTCTAATGTGTTCATTGCTACTGCAAGGAGTGAGATAAATGGAATAAGGAAAAGGAACTTTAAAGAAATATAAAAGTACTTCGGGTGAATCCAAGTATATTTAGCTTTTCCCATCCCTCAAGTCCCATGTGCATGTGTATTTTAGAGATACACTTTCAACAAATCATGGTTAAAGAATATGGTTATGAACATGGTTGCTTACCATATCCATTGAAAAATATGCTTTTCTGTATTACTAAAATGCATGCATTTGGTTTGATTTCTCTTCTCAGCTCACTGAGAATTAACTAGTATGACGACCATCTCCCAACCAAGATGACTACTCTGGTAAGAAAGACTTGGGTGTACCATTCAAATACGCCATGAATCCTTATAATACTGAACCTTCTACAGGTGATTTTTATGCATACTGGTTTTGCCCAAATCTATTCTAATCTGAAAACTAGATAAGATTCTGCAAATCAAAACAAAAATCTTTCTAATGTATAGTATTTAAGCTTTGATTACAAGTGAGGCTCATTTAAAAATTTATTCATTTTAAAGATATCATATCTGTGAGTTGAAGTACATTGAAAATTTATGCATAGTTGATTAAGAGAAATGCAAAATAGTAGAAAATCGTGTTTTAACCTTTCCCTCTTCCCTCTTCCTGCAAAGACATCTATGCTGTCCATTTCTGAAATTTGAAAGGCCAAATCCTGCAAAAAGACCTTTAGATCTGGGGAAGAAAGAAGTGCACACCTGAGAATGTATTACATGATGGGAAATGGGAGAAAACAATAAGGGCAATGCAGTGCATATATATATTCTAAATGTGATTTTCAAGTTCAAATTGTACTGAAACGTTTAAATTTTTACTATTTAAAACAAAAACTTGGAACAATTCTGAAACCCTAAACCAGAACATCAATTAAATTTTTGAAAAAAAACTCTTTTAAGCAAAGGAACTCCACAATTATTGGACTTAAACTAAAAAATACATCTACTTCTTACAAGGCAAAGTACAATTCATTTTTAGTTCAAAAGGTGAGCGTGACAGAACACAATACAAAAATACACATTTCCAAAAAAGGAAGCAGTGGAATGAATGTCAAAACCAGCTTCATGATTGTGAAAGTTTCATCACAGCAATCTCTTGACAGCCATAGGTTTTACTGTGGATCATAAAGCAGTTTCAACTACACAGTTCCATTAATATAACTATATCAGGCCATCCAAATGCAGAGGTACTGACTGGAAGGCTATTAGGGAAAACTAATAAGTTTTCTTTAGCAGACGTGTTACAGACATCCTGCTGAATCTAATTGGTTTTTTTTAATTGTCTTAAAGATTACCTACAGATCCAAAGCATTGGAATATATTCGATTTTCAATCTCAGTTTTTTAAACTATGTATTTAAAAAGTCAACATCTCTTAGTCCTGGATCCTGGACTTCATTTAATGTTGGTTAAAGGGGAAAGAAGTGAATGTATAAATGTCCTGGGTTTCAGTTTTCCATAGCTGACTTCGTCATGCACCCTATTAAGGAAAAAAATAAGTTAAATATATTTTGTTTCCTCATTCTTTATCATGACACAAGAAACTTCACAGCAATTTAATTCTTGTGTCTGATATGGAAATATTTGTCCTTTCTCAAAGTATTTATAAATTTAATATTATTGAAACAATAAGGCTATTATGATTATTATTATTATTGTTATTATTAAGATCGTTATTGAGATTATTATGTCCTTGAAGCCGCTTCAGATGACTAATAGAATAATGTAAACCCTCAGGTAAGAAACAAAGCAGTTACATTTCCTGGTGGCTGCAATCAGTCCAAAGCAATTGAATGGTTTATTAAATATTTTTGCATAACTGAAACAAAAACTACAAAAATTCACATTATTGCTGAGTATCACAAGTTACTGATTCTCAGTTTTCTTGTCTCATGTTTTTTATTTATAAAACTTGTCTTCTACCTAGAATCTGTAATCAGACAGAAAAAGATATCATGAAACATGGCATCAGACATTTCACACTTTACAAACATCATTATAAAGCGATTCAAAGGGGTCTAGGCACTGAACCTGAGACTGCGATAGTGGGCAGAAAGGCCTAGAAGAAGGGCTCAGCTTGTTGGAGCAGCAATGCCTACAACACCACTGACAGTTTTGTGGTAGCACAGATGTTGTTTGATAGGTAAGGTGCTGGAGTTATTTGGAAAAAAATATGCTGCGCATCAAAGTAGACACTATACCACCTGCACGGAAAAACAGAAGCTACTAAGCTGTACTGGAGAAATGCCTTGCTATGCTTTTAGCAATGCTGAATGAAAACAAATACATTTTGCTTATTATCTTACACAAAGCCACCACAGGAGTCCTATTCTTACATAAAGCCACCATGGGGACTATTCCATTTATCTTTGGTTTTATACTGCGTCTAATATAAGAATGCAGAAAAATGCTCAAAATTGCATTAGTCTGTATAATTCAGGTGAATATATTAACTTCTTAAAAGAACTTCTAACCGATTAAGTTAGAAATTATATTTACTTTTTTTCTGACAGCTATGCTGCAAGTCTGCAAGCTTGTCAGAATGCTTTTTAGCTAATTTCTCTGAAGGAGGAAAACCTTTGTGAAAGCAAAATACAAACTTGAAATCAGAAAAATTCGAACACTAGAATACTACTCTCTCAATTTAGAACAAAAAGCATACAGGCAAGTCACATCCAACCCACTGTACTGCTTCAAATGTGAAAAAATCACTAGTGAACTTGGTCTGATCCCCTGTGAGCAATCAGGAAACAAAATTTTCAAATATTCTTACACCTTTACACATATTTTGGAAAGACAGAGTTTACCTTTATCATGCAATAATAAAATGAAAAATAGAACACAAACTTCCAGAAAATGGCTCCTTGAAACAAAAATCCTAATAATATGATCTCTAGATGACAAAAATTTTGAAAAAGAGGCTCTTTGCTTACAGTGATTTTTTTAAATTAAAGAACATTCTCACCCCCAGAACACATTTTCAATGCAGACACTTTTCTAGTCACTTCTGAATGCATGTATACATAGATACGACAACAGATCCCATTCTGACTGGCATTTACACAGTTAATTGTCTCCCAAAAATAAATACATAAATAATCAAACCATATTGAATTCTCTCATGTACAAAACTAAACTGTTTTCAATTATATATTTTTATCTGCAGGAAACCAATTGTTTTACTAACCACTTTGAATTGAGAATAAATATACAAAATTGCTGTATTAATTGCAATTCCCATTCATCTGAGAAACTGTTAAGTAAAATGCATTTTCCATGGCAGGCACCGAATGCCCAAATTATTAACTCATGCTACTGTAATCCACATTGTTAAAAAAGTATCTCTTTGCAAATGGTTCTTCAAATGCTAAACACTGAGTTGAAAATAAAAAAAAAAACAAAAAAACCAAAAACCCAGCCTACTTACACCTAGCCTCTATCTTATTAATAAATTCTGAAGCAATTGTGGGTGGCAGACAGTATCTTTACGCAAGTTTAAATTCAGGGCAGTGTATCCATGACTTTATGTAGAAAGAGCCATGCATCATCAGTCTTTCCTGCAGCCCCACACACTTTGCAGTCCTGGTATTTTCCACACTTCAGTGACAGAAAGGACACTGTGGAGTAGCAATGTAATGCTGCAGTGGTTTAACAATGCAGGGATCCACCTTGTTTCCTCTTTCTAAAAAAACCTACCAATAACATCTGAACAAGGAATAGAAGACAATAATGAATACTGTTACTTATGCCTCAAAAGGGGATTTCTTAAATAATGTTGACCATCTTTCATATCTGAACTCGTAAAAAAAAAAAACAAAACTGTAAAGAGATTTATTTTTTTTTAAAGACCATACTTTGAAGACCATATTGGTGTTTGCATTTCTTGATTCAATCCCATGTATGAACATGTAATACATTAAGGCTTTTTGTACGTGTTAAACAAAAAAAATAATTAGGTCATTAGTAACATTAAAGCAAAATTTTACTGTTACACTTTGCAGAATTCTTTGTCTTTTAATCACATCTTTGGAGCCATAGGAAAAAGGTTTACCAAAAAACATATTTACATTAATTATGTTATACTGTACATTCTCTGTGTCTATGTTGAGAAAGAAAATACAATCAACATTCAAGGTCAGCTAGGAAAAATTAATGTTCCAGTCATTAAAGTACCAAAATCAGAAGCAAGATGACTATTTGTGATTCCTGTAAATGACAGTGCAAGTAAAAATTCAGTTTCCTTACAACTGATCCTCAAAACCAGCAGATTAATGGTGGAAGTCTCAAATTTTTTTTACATTGTATTTTAAACATACTAGCATGCTAAAGAGGTATATAATACTATAAACAATTCACTTAGTTGGAAGTGTCAATACAGTGAATATTCAGCTAATTGATATTATGTGTTGCCTTATGTGTTGCTTAACACATAAGGCAAGGTGAACTGTGAATATGGTGTGATAAAGCATTTGGAAGAAAACAAAATTTCCTTTTGAGAACAACTGAACTCATAGTTGTGCAAGACACATCAATGCGGAGCTGACATCTGTTATTTATACAGAATTCACCTTTTTTCGTATTTTTCCTCCATTATTTTTCTCATTTCATTTTTGCTCTCCTTTACATAATAATAAAAAAAAAAAGTTCAGCCTGAATCACCCTCTCATTATTTCAAAAATTCCAGGGTAGGACCATGATTTAGTAAACATAGCTTATTTGATCCTATTGAATTGAGACATTACACCTAAAAATCACACTTCGTTAAGTCATCAGCTCCGAGATGCATCACTTCAGATATTCTAAAGATATAGTTTCTATTAGTTCTGCTGAAAGTGCCCATTTTTACTGAAATCCCAAAACAATGACTTAGAAGAAAGTTTTACATTTACACTTTTGAAAACACCTCTTTTGACTACAGACCAGGATTTTCAGATAAGGAGTACCATTAAACATTTAAAGTACTGGGAGATTAGCATTTCTTTAAAAATGATGTGTCTTGAATTGACTATCCACAAGATGAGATCTTCACAATTCTATAATCTCAATTTTAAATAAAATGGCCTTAACTCACAACAGCAACAAAGCTGAAAGGAAATCATACTTCATCTATATAAAATGCTGAAACTATTTCATACTACTGTAGCTCAACATGCATAATTATTGATGTTTTGACAATTTAGTAATTACCTATGCAATTACAAAATAATTTAAATTGATTAATAAAATTGCTCATTGCATTAATATTTATAGATTACAAAGATTACACAAAGTAATTAGCACATCCTAAAATAATATTACTCAGAGAAAATAAACATCAAACATGTTGTTTCCATAATATAAAAATTGATTAAATTATCAGGAAATACTGTAGTCTAAATCAGCATCTGTTACCAAGAAGAGCATATGCCTAAATTGGAACAGGTAAAATTATATTTCCTCACTAAATATGAAGTCTGAGTATACAGTTTTGATGTACCACACTCCAGATTATCAACAGAGCACCCTGGGAGCCCTCAGAAGTGTCTGTACTGCCCCTGTGTTCATCTGCAGTGACTTTGTCATTAGATAAACCAGCATCAGCAAGCCTCCTGTTCCACGATCTCATTACTATAAATTTCACTACACAAATTTACTCTCTGTACCTTCCAACTTACACTAGTCAGAGCCTGCACTCAACAGCTTCTCTATGAAATACAAGGAAAAGCAAGTCTGCAGCTACTGCAGGTTTGGTGATTTTAGTTTTGTTTGCTTGTTTTGCGGGGGTTCTTTGTCTAGGGAAAACACAAGTTCAAATTAATGGCCTTTTCAGTATATAAGCTTTTTCCACAATCACTTTTCTTCCACAATTCATCTTTTCTCCTTATTTACATATTCACCTTATGTATTTCTTCCAATGGTTATACTGAAAACACCAATTTGTAGACTGATTCACAGTAAAGACAGCTCCCTCCCCACTAAGAGATTCTTGTCTGGGACTCAAGACACTTTGAGGAGCCAAAATATACCTAGGAAGAGTAAAAAGGGATTACATGGAACTAATATAATCTTCTGCATCCTTCTTTTTTTTTTTTCCTGTATTTGTTCCTTCAGATTTTTTTACTCTTTTTTTCCCTTTATTTAACATGGGAAGCAAAAGGAGCCAAAATTTCTATAAACTACCTGATTAATTTCTATTCAAGAAATAAAAACTCTTAAAAATAGCATAATCTCTCACTTTTAATTCAAATATTTTATCGCCAACTATATTTTCAAGAAATTATTTTTAACATGTTTTTTCCATACACATTTCAGAACACTAATCTTAAAATGAACAAAACAAAAGTCTTTCCAGGACTACTTTTAGTGTCTTAGCAAATATTAAAGGAGAATAATAGCCCAAACTGACAGAAAAGTTAGTTGTTTTAGGAAAGTTTCCATTTTGGCAGAGTTAGGTTTACAGTTGGAGTCAATGTCCTTAAAATATCTCTTCCAATCCAGATGATTCTATGATTCTACATGAAAAAACCTCCAGACATATGCCCACGATGAAAATCTTTCTTCTCTGTCAAAGCAGAAAAACGGATGTGCTCTTCCAATTTAATAATAAAATAGGTTATCACATTTACATGAGAATGAGGAATTTACAGCCTGAGAAATAAGTGTAGACTACACATGTGAGCATACCTCACTGCAACTTAGAACATGATTCTTGTGTGTGGAATAAATACCATATTAAAGCTGAGAATAACAAACACCTCTCAAAATTTAACTATCATTTCTGCATAAATAAAAAATAAAAGGAAAGCAAGACCTCTTCTTTGTAATATCAATACATCTATGAAGTCCATTTTAGTCATGCTTTTCATCTTTTTCTGTCAGATCATGCTTATGCTGTATATCATAAAACTGTTTCTCCAAAAAAACAGAACAGAGAAAAAAGTAACAGGGAAAAAAACATCACTGTTTTTCTCCTCATCCATTATCAAAGAGAACTAGTTTTTAACTTATTGAATATAAAAATGCTAAAAGAATAGCTACAGTTGGTGCCTCTCTTCTTAATGTAAGATAGGCCAAACCTAAGATCTATTTACAATACCTTATAAAAAACAATACCTCAGTTACATAAATTGCAACCTAGATGGTTAAAAAGCAAATATTGTCAGGGTCAATGCAGATTGAAAAAGATATATATATATGTGTGTGTGTGTGTGTGTATATATATATATATATATATATCTCTTCCAAAATTATGAAATCCAAACACTTTTCTTTTTATTTAAACAATTTTTAATCATTAGACAAATCATAGCCAACTGACCTAGCACAGAAGTTGTACCATTGATATAATTCATTTTTTCAAAAGAATTAGCAGGGCAAGAAAATCTAGGATGCAATTCCTTTAGAAAAGGAAAAAAACCCCTACAAGCACAAAACATCAGAGATGGAAAAAAAGCTAATACAAATATTGTGGGCACATGTTTCCATTCCAAATTGCAGGGATCACAGACATGGGATACCTGTAAATCTCTACCCAAAATCACACAGCAACCTAAGACATTATCAGCAAGAGTATGCTCTTCACCTTCAGTCTAAATTTTCCCTTCTTAATCTCATCCTATTACTCCCATCTCGTACTTTATGAAGGGGCCAGGGGGAGGGAATATAAGATTAACCCCAGATGTAATTAGCCTAACAAGGTCACATGCAGTTTTCTTTCTCAGTCAACACAGTCAACAGAAGTGATATGATCAGCATCCACATATGGCCATCTTTGACCACATAGACATTTTAATTAAACTGATAGGACTGGCATTTCCAAGAACAAGATTTGAGTCAACACCTCTGAAATTGCAGCAGGGTGCCTGGTTCAAGCCGCTACTCCAACTCCTGAGGAACAAACACTAAACTGCAGCCTATCTGTTGATTCATCTTGAGAAAGAAACTAAGTCTTCTGCCATATTTTCTCCTCCTCCCTTGTAATTAATGATCCAAAGTTTTAAAATCCTTCCACTACCAACCAGGATATGTATAACATCGTTGTCTCTACAGGATTTAAGCACCTTACAATTATAAGTGAATTTCACCTGAAGTGTTCATTAGTTCACTCTAATAAGGCTGAAATAATATAAAACGACGTTCACAAAGTTACGTGGAAGTTACATACAACTGTTGTAGTTTGGGATTATTATGTAAATTCTCTCCCCTGCCACTAACTGCCCATGCCAGTAGTTAACAAAAGAAGTAGTTAACTGCTGATCACTTGGATGGGGGCAGGTTTGTCTCTTTTGTTTTAGAGGACATCTTTCCCTTCTTAGCTCAGTGGAAGGGGGGGGGGGGGGGGGGGAGGGGGGAGGGAGGAGGGGGGGGGAGGGGGGAGGGGGGAGATCATCACTGAGGGAGCCTGAGATCATCACTGAGTCACTGTCGTTTGATAACCTCTGTGGTTTGTGGAAAGACATTGCTCGACACCCGAGCGAGCCCATCCTGACTTGGTTGATCCGAGTTCAGGACCTTATGGGTGAAACCCTACAACTGGATGGTGCTGAAGCCAGGTTTTTGGGGGATCTGGCCCAGGATGTGGCTATTGAACAAGTGTTTGTGAGGGAATCAAAGCCCCTTTCACTCTGGGCACGACTTCTAACGAGTGTAAGAGAGAAGTTTGTTTATAGAGAAATCCTGCAGGAACATCACATTAAGAAGACTTGGAAGACCATGGAAGAAGGAATTTTACGTTTGAAGGAGATGGCAATGATGGAAGTGCTTTTTTGAAGGGGTAGGCAAACCAATAATGACCCTGACAAGGTCAGATGCACACCACATATGTGGTGGAACCTCTCACACTCGGGGCCAGCTGAATACACCGATTTCCTGGCATCCATGTATAGAGAAGAGAACCAAGAAACAGTGGGTGCTGTAGCAAATAAGCTGCGGATATATGAAGGCATGACCCACAGCCCAATGCAGGCCCGTATTTCTGCTGTAGAGACATTGGTTGCATAGGCAAAGAATGAGCAGAGGAAACTTAAAGAGGAGATTAGAGCGGAGATTAGAGACAGTCTCCAAGTGGCACCAGTGCGAATAAGAACCTCTGGAATCAGAGCCAGACGCCTCCCAACCAGAGGAAGTGGACAGACCTCATGAACTGAGATGTGGTACTTCCTGGCCAAACATGGAGAAGACATGGGACGGTGGGATGGGAAACCCACCCGTGCCCTTGCAGCCCGAGTACAAGAACTGAAGGAGAATGGAAGAAGGTCAGTGAGAGTAAGTGCAGTCCCAGTTTCCCACGGGCAAGAATCTGACCCACAGGAGGGCACCTCCCAGGTGTACTCATCGAGAAAATGTTCCGACTGCTACGACCAAGATCAGTGTTAGGGGGGCCATGCCTCTAGCCAAGTAGAGGCACGGGACAACCGTGTCTATTGGACTGTGTGGATTCGATGGTCTGGCACATCAGACCCACAAAAGTATAAAGCTTTGGTTGACACAGGCGCTCAATGCACATTAATGCCATCAGGACATATGGGCTCAGAAAGTATTTCTATTTCTGGGGTGACAGGGGGATCTCAAGAGTTGACTGTGCTAGAAGCTGAAGTGAGCTTGACAGGGAGAGATTGGCAAAAACACTCTATTATGACTGGTCCAGCCGCCCCATGTATCCTGGGCATTGACTACCTCAGGAATGGATATTTTAAAGACCCAAAGGGGCATAGATGGGCTTTTAGAATACCCACTGTAAAGACAGAGGGATTGAACAATAGAACTCATTGCCAGGTCTCTCAGAAAGTCCTTCTGCCGTTGGACTGTTGAAAGTTGAGGAACAGCAGGTGCCAATCGCCACCACAACAGTGCACCATAAGTCAGTGGTTTAACCTACATGATGGTTCTTTTTCTGCTTCAGTTCATCACTCCAGCATTTTCTGTTGCTGTTCTTTGTTCAAAGGGGACACCACAATTCCAGTTGCAATGGCAAGTATTCAGTGACACTGCCAACTGGAAAACAGAGAGACAAGATTAGATTTTGGAATCTTCCCACAGAGTATTTTTGGAAGAATCCATTAAAGGTTATCCTTTCCTTGAAGTTCTGATTTCTGCCCAGACCCTCACCTACCTTAGTCCTCCATCAAAATCCTATAAAAAGGGAAACTCATACATGCTGCAGATTTCAAAAGGCCCTACTTAATCTTTTATGCTACAGCATGTCTCTATTAGATAAGAGGAAGAACAACAGACAACTACAATGAGGACTCAAGCTGTCTCTACCCAGGCTAGGTGCTCACCAGACACCCCTAATGTGAGAAGAGTCATTATGCTGCAGGAAAATCAGTCCACAGGTTGGTTGGCCCACAGAGCTGAATGCAGGCTGAAATGGCTCCGCAACACTTTGACGTGGCATTGCACTGGAAGAACAGCCAGCTGCAGAGACGTGGTGCACTATGTAGCCTCCTGTGACACAAAACCAACACCAAAGCATTTGTAGTGTTGGAAAGACTTTTACTGAGGATGGCAAAGCAGAAGCATACATTAGGGATGCATCTAGGGAGACATACAGCTCTGTGCAGCTTTACTACTTTCTTCCCCTTCCAGTCCTGGGTGTAGCAAAATTCATGTACTAGTATGAGTGCATTAAATGGCTTCTGTATGTGCACAGACAACCCTGTTTTCCTCTTAAGTATATATTTTGGGTATATCTTGCAGTAATAATTGCTTGGCAAACCACTTCACAAGTGAAAATTAATAGTGTTGCAAGAACTGCATAAACTTAAGTGATTAGGTACAATTTAAACTGGCAGGGTTAAAATATATATATATATATATATACATATATATATATAAATACACACACTGGATAAACTTGCATGCACATACTTCACTCTGAGCATGCAAATGGTATCAGTATAGACTATTCAAACAAATTATGCATACACATTTCTGCTTATGGGACTGAGTTACACAAACTGTAGCAGTCAGCACAGTAAAGAGCTTATCATTAAACTGTTTCTGGATCTTGTAATTCAAGTACTGGACAGCAAAATATCACTCAAAAACTAGAGGTCCTCAGGAATGGGAATAGAAATAAACTTGCAATTTAATTTAAATATTTAGTATTACCTTGAGATTGTTAACAAGATAAAGTTGCACTATCATCTTCTACCATAAACTTTTTTTTTTTAACATGATATGCTTTCATAGCTTTCCTTGCTGGTATTACTTTGGCAATAAAAGAAAGAGCAGAGACATTTATTTGATGTTTATCACCCTCAATTCCCCACTACAGTGTAGGTGTTCAGTCAATGATAGGACTGAAGGCTTCACTGAGCTAGAATGAGAATAACCTGTAACACCTTATAAAAAAACCTTAGGTTAATTCCTAGGCCCTGTCGGATTTTCTCATTTTCTAGAACTCACTTTCCAGATGGAAGTTAGATGGTGATCTGACAATCCCCTCTTTGTTTCAGTATCTATAACTCAACATCATATAACCTGGACTTTAAGATTTTTACAAACAGATCAAAAATTGCTAGAAAAATATCTTCTTGAACTTTCAGTTAAAAATTATGTGAACAAGTCTAATGTACTCAAGCTAGTTCTCCTCTCCAAAGCTAAAGAAAGTTAATAGATTTTAAATTCTACACTGCAACAGTGCTCCTTTTTCCTAGGTGAAACAAACTAATGAGACAGCTTCAACTATACAAAAAAAGAAACAAATTATGAATAATGTATATGAAATAGATTTGAACTGATCTTGTGAACACATGTTGCTATGAGAAACAAGATGCATGAAATATTCTGTGGAAAGAATAATGGGTTGAATAGAACCTATTCGACCAGTTACACAGATAGTTAAAAAATATGTCAGTGTCTTATTATAGTAATTTTATCAACAGAAAATAATTTCTTTCAAATTTCACTGATGGTAAATGCAGACACCTACCACCTAGAAAACATAAAAATAATTTTATTTATAAAGCTAAATAAAACATTACAATATAATACCAACAAGAATATTAATATTAATAATAGTAACAACAATAATAAAACATTTATTGTCTTATTGATACCAGCATTCAGGTAAGTGTTGTTTTCCTTTTCTCTCCAATATTCAAGTTATTTTTGTGCCCACAAATGCAAAGGGAAATTAACTTGCTGTATGGCCTCCATTTTCAGTCAGAAAAAGACAAAATTCTTTAAGTGACAACTGTAATTTTAAGCCTGTGACAGGGGAAGCCTAACTGAAATCACTGCTCAAATAATTAAAGACTTGACCACACCTGCCCTGCTTTTAAATAATTAAATGATGCTGGTATACACTGGGGAAGAACCTGGGAGACTTACCCAAAAGCTTTGGCCTACATGTCCCCTGCTCTGTTTATGTATGCATAGAAAACAAACACAAATGAACTCTTAACAACTTTACCTCCTCATAACGTATTCGTGGTGAGAACGTAGAAGGTGATGGTAAACAAGGTTACAATTGCTAATTGGCTTTAAATATAAGGAAAATCAATAAGATTGGCCTGAGGTGGCATAGCTTCTGAGGCCACTGACAGCTTAGGCTGATCCTGTAAACTGGAAAGCAATAAATAGTTAAAACAATTGCCCTGTAGGGCCGCATGCAGCATTGAGCAGAAGGATGTGGAACATCAACATAATAAGGAACAGTTCCTATAACTTTAACATAAACAGACACTATAATTTAATATAATTTATTTTACTGGGTGAATAACACTCCACCTTTGAAAATTTCATTCCTCTGTATTCTCTCTCCCACAGTTTCATTCACAGATACACATTGTTGGACTACAATATTAAAGTTACTACTAGATTTCAAAAAGCAGTGTCTATAGAGAATTTTGTAGGAATAGTATTGCAGATTTCCTACCTGATTCTGCAGCCTGATTAATAAAATCTACTTCATAGTTTTACAAATAAGAATTCAGATGAAACCAACTCTCTATTTTGAGATAATTACCCCTTTCCTCACATGTAGCTTTTTAGTATTGAAATACACAATTTTCTTATAACAAATTAAAATATAGATTTTAAACATCCCCTCACTCCCTGGAAGATTAACATTTCAAGGCTTACATTGTTAAGGGAAACCTAGACGGGCCCTATTTCACAGGGTTTTCATCAAGGAAATTACACTACTTTGATAAAAATTAGGTAGCCAAACACTTCAAACTCAGATTGAGGTATCTTTCTTGTTCAGAAATTAAATTTGGGTTTTTATATAAAGATCACAGATTTAAGGAATGGTCTGAGCTGGACGGGACCTTTAAAGATCATCTAGTGATATATCATTTCTACACTATTCAGAACTTTCACATAGCGTAACCTAAAGTTAAACCCCATCTTCTCAGTTTATCATCATTGGTGGAAAACCTGTACTGGTTTTGCCTGGAATAGAGTTAAATTTTATCAAAGTAGCTAGCACGGGGCTATGTTTTAGATTTTTGTTGGAAACAGTGCTGACAACACACTGACATTTCATAGTTGCTAAGCAAGGCTTCTATCAAGGCTTTGTCTGCTCCTCACCCCACCCCACCAGCAAGGAAGCTGTGGGTGCACAAGAATCTGGAAGGAGACACAATGAGAACAGCTGAACCTCACTGATCCTACCCTATTGTGTCATGCTGAAAGAAGGAGGAGGAAGCAGAAGCATTTAGAATGGTGTTTGTCTTCCCAAGTAACCATTGCACATGATGGAGCCTGGATTTCCTGGAGTTGGTTGAACGTCTGCCTGGTCATGGGAAGCAGTGAATGAATTCCTCATTTTGCTTAAGTATTTGGCTTTTGCCCTGCCTATTAAACTGTCTTTATCTCAATCCATGATTTTTCTCACCTTTCCCCTCTGCTTCTCTTCCCCATCTCACTGTGAGAAAGTGGCTGAGGGGAGGCGAGGCTGAGCTGTCCACCTGGGTTAAACAGAAAAAGGAAAAATCCCTCACTTTTCATTGTTTGTTCAATTATATTCTGGAACAACCATTGGACTGCCATTACCTTGCCCAGTCAACATCTATAGATCAGATGTGGCAACCTGGGATCTGACTATGTCAAACAGATAATTCATAAACTTATTTTACTTTCTCTTGGAGAAGCAGATGGTACCATTTTGCTTGCATATAAAAAAGTCCTTCCTTAGAGTTAAATTAGATGCTTGATCATTTGCCATGACTTCTAAATTTCATTTGCATATACAAACACAAATTATCTAGTTAATCCCCTGTCTATACTTCCACATATATTTCCCCATAATTCCAGTGGGAAATACAATAGGGAAAAGTGGTATGTACTAATAACTACAATGCAGCACTAAGTATGTGCTCATGTGCCGTAAACATCATGTGTTTAACATGATGTACTGAATCAAGGACCAGTCCACGCCCTATGCAGAAGAGGCTGCACATAACAATTAAGAACATACATTACAATAATGCTCAATTTCTGAATTAAGACCAAGAGAAACACTAGGCACTGTGCAAAGACAGGCAGACACAGAAATGTTTTGAGTCAAGTTGCTTAATCAATGTCAATACATATTTATGTATTCTCACAAAAACCATTTGAACCAACCATATATATATGCTTAGAGAATCCCAATATAAATGGAGACAAGTGATTAATGAAGAAATAATTTTAAAATGCATATTTTCAATTACATCCATTGTCCTTTCAGAAGACAAAAACCTGCAAATACTATTGCATAAAATTATGAGGTTTCAAGTTCTAGAGTCTTTTCATGTATGAAAATAAAATTACTGTTCCTTCCCCAATTCGAGAAAATATCAGAGAAAGGGAAAAATCAAAAAAGTATGAGATTGCATATAAGAATAGAAAAAAAATGTAGAGCATAATCTGAAATTCTAAGATTTCGCTGAATATCTTCTTTAGAAGAGATAGATGTAATAGAGTCTACATGAAATAGAAAAACAAAGAAACATATGAGAAAATAATGAAAAGAGTAGGAATTATCAAGAAAAAACCCACTTTCTAGAAAAAGAAAGTTAACAACAAAAGAGTCTTTTTGCTAAATAAATATAAAAAATAGTAAATGAAAATGAAAAGAGGAGCAATAATAATTTGAATAGATACAGTCTTCATGTATTGATCAAAAACTTAACAGAGTCTAGAGGTTTGGTCTCAAAACTAGAATAGCAGCTACAAAAAGTATCAATAAAGTGATTTTAAATCTATGTGATAAGATGCATGTGTTACGGGAAAGGAAATAACTGGTGTCACAATTGTTAAGAACAGGAAGCTTGATCTGGAATATGCACAACTGTCACTCCTGTTCAAACTGGAGCATGAATAGACAAGATCTTTTACAATAGCCATGGGAACATGAAACCTATTAGAAAAAGGGAGAATAAAATTGAGAAGTTATATTACAGGTCTCTCAAAATAAATCTTATAATGAATTTTACAAAGGATAAGCCTTCAAAGTTTAGAAAAATGTATATACAAACAAACAGATAATAAATTTAGCTTGAATGATTTCTAGCTATTGGAGAAGCAAAGTAAATTCCAGATTTATGTCACAGAACACCAACTTAATGGACTATATGAAATTATTTTAGTTTGAGAATAAACCCCTACATCCTATGAATCTAAAATTACCAGTACAAACCCATAAATCCAACAAATTTTAATATTTAACAATATTTTTTGAGAAGTCATCCCTCATGTGATGATAGAATGACTCAAAATTTTAAGGTATAGTCAGAACCAGGAAGCTAGAGTTCCACCTAAACTGAACAAAAAGGATTTAGTCTTCAAATAAAGTAGACTAAGGTGATAAAGTCTGGGGATACTATTACAATCAAGTTGAAAATAGTAATGGAAAATGTTTCTAAGAATACTTAGTTGAATTTTGTTAAAATATTTCAGAATTTATTCAATTTGGATGAAGCTAGAACATCTTAACATCAAATAAAATGAAATGGTGTAACTGATTTGATCAAACTCTTTAAATATATTTCAGTGAGGTAATTTCTTTTGTATTTTTTCCTGTGCTGCTGTTCAGTATTCCATTTACTTACATAATGAAAAAAGCAATTTGTTAATGATCATAACCTGCTTCCTACTTCACAAGCTTCCTTCTTTCTTCCACTAGAAGAAAAAAATTTCTTTCCATAAAAATGAACTGGGAAGCCTGCCATGTGAGGAAAGGCTGAGGGAACTGGTTTTTCTCAGCCTTGAGAAAGGAAAGCTTATAGGAGATCTTATCATCATGTTGCAGTATTTCAAGGGTGGCTACAAAGAAGATGAAGACTCCCTTTTTACAAAGAGTCACAAGGAAAAGACAAGAGGTAATGGGTATAAGTTACTCTTGGGGACACTCAGATTAGATACAAGAGGAAAGTAGCTTGTAATGAGAATAATGAGCCATTGAAACAATCTCTGGACACTTTAAAGATTCGGCTGCAAAGGGTGCTGGGCCATCTTGTCTAGACAGTGCTTATGCTGAGAAAGAACCAGATGACCCTTGAGATTCCTGCCAACCTGGTATTCTATGATCTTATGAAAAATTATTGAGACTTCCTTGCAATTTTCTTTGCATTTACCTTTGGAAAAATGGCATTTTCAAGTTCCTACTTTGGGGGCTATTTTTAAATGGAAAGCCTTTTAAGAAGCCTTAGCTGAAGTTCTGAAATATAGAAGACATTCTGCTGAATCAGAAGTGCACACAAAAGGCATGCGGCAGAGCTGAAAAAAAGATGCAGCCTACATTGCACTTTGCTTCCTACAGTCTAAGAAAGCAAAGAGCTTACCAAATAAACCCACACAATGGGAATCAGGTCCACAGAGGAGCTGGAATGCACTGAAAAAAGGAAGGTTAATTTCAAAAGAAGGGACTTGAACAGTTTACCATAAGTCAATCTGTACACTTAGAACAAATAATTTGTTACATTCTTTACTTTCTGCTGTTTCATTATTTTTCATTTTCCAGTGATAAAGTCTGTATCTTCACTCAAAACCAGATGGAAAATTTTTCAATATTGAAAGGCAAGACTACTAAGCAAAATCAAAATTTATTTGAAACAAGATTTCAGATTAAAAATGTTACAAGTAAAATAAGGAACTTCAGTCAAGAGCCTGCAAGTTGGAAAGACATTGCCAGCAAAACCTTATACTGCATATCATTTACTTCAGAAATGAGGGAAATATAAACTAATGGTTAAGAGCTCAGGAAGCATAGAAAATGAAGAGGAAAACTTGGCAGGCCTCAACAGATATTATTGCTTTATTTCATGTTGTGAAGATTATTAGTCTATAACCAATCATGACATTAGACTCACAATATCTTCCTCAGCTGTTTATATCTCTCACTTTCTTACATCATCAACTAAGCAGCAGTCTATACAGCTGCATGCAAACTTATTTTCGAATGTGTTTTAGTATTAATAAAGTTAAAAGATGCTAATTCTCTGGATTCAACAGTTCTGAGCTGTTTTCCCACTTCATCATTTCTAAATCCCATCTGATACATTGGATTGGAATGCTTATCTCTGGAATATCAAACCAAATTAAATGCTGACTCGCAGTCAAGCAGAAATCAAAATATGCAAATTTCCACATATCTCAAATCCTTAACAGCTACCTCGTATTACTGTAATACCTAAATAGTAAAAGTAATTTAATAAAATGTAAAACTAAAATTGCAATAGTAATTAAATGTGGCAATAATATACATTAAGTTTACTTTTTCATAGAATTATTGCTATTTAATTTCAAAGAAACAAAGAATTTGCCAAGTTGGAAGGGACCCACAAGACTTATTGGGTCCAACTCTTAGCCCTACACAAGACCATTCCCAAGAGTCACACCATGTGCCTGAGAGTATCATCCAAACACTTCTTGAACTGGTGGGTTTGGTGCTGTAACTACTTCCCTGGGGAGCCTGTTCCAACATCCAACCACCCTCTGGGTGAAGACCCATTTTCTAATGTCCAGTCTAAACTTCCCCTGACATTACTTCAGGCCATTCCCTCAGGTCCTGTCACTGGTCACCACAGAGAAGAGATCAGTGTCTGCTCCTCCTCTTCCCCTCTTCCCCTCATGAAGAGGGCTCTTCATACAGCTTCCCCTCAAGGCCCTTCACCATTTTTGTTTCCCTCCTTTGGACACTCTCTAAGAGCTTAATATCTTTCCTATATTGTGATGCCCAGAATTGCACACAATATTCAAGGTGAAGCCGCCCCAGTGCAGAGCAGAGTGGGACAATCCCCTTCCTTGACCGGCTGGCAATGCTGTGCCTGATGCCCCCCAGAACAGGGTTGGCCCTCCTGGCTGCCAGGGCACTGCTGACTCACATTCAACTTGCCATTGACCAGGATCCCCAGGTCTCTTTCCATGGCACTGCTTTCCAGCATCTTGTTCCCCAGTCTGTGCGTAATCTGTGGTTGCCCCATCCCAGTGCAGGATGCAGCACTTTCCCTTGTTAACTTTATATGTTTGGTGCAGCCCTCTAGTATGTTGAGGTCTCTCCGTAGGGCCTCTCTCCCTTCAAGGGAGTCGCCATCTCCTCCCAGTTTTGTGTCATCTGCAAACTTGCTTTATATCCCTTCCAGTCCTGTGTCATTTACGAAGATGCTGAAGAGCACAGGGCCTCAAATGGAGTCCTGTGGAACCCCACTAGGGACAGGTCACCAGTCTGATGTAACCCCATTCACTATCGCCCTCTGTGCTTGACCTGTGAGGGAATTGCCTACCCATCACATGATGTGTTTATCCAGCTGTGTGCTGGACATTTTGTCCAGTAGGATACTGAGAGACAGTATCAAAAGCTTTACTGAAATCCAAAAAGATTCCATCAACTGGCTTCCCTTGATCAACTGGATGGGTTATCTTTTCATAAAAGGAAATCAGGTTGGATAAGTAGGACTTTCCTCTCATGAAGCCACACTGGCTGGGACCATTGTCTTTCAGGTGAACTTTCATTTCTCCGGAAGTAAAGTATTCTAGATGAAATCTAGATGAAATTGAGCTATACTAACAATTTCGGGTATATAGGAAACTATAAAATTTTCCTCTCTTAACACTGCCTTTTTGTGTTCTCCCCTGTAGCAGAAACTTACATTCTATATATTTCACCATTGAACACAATAATTTTGTCACATTACATAGGGGCTTCTTTCACCAAAACTTCAACAACTTTCAAGCAGACCACTGCCTCCTTAATTATAACTGTTTGGAATACCACATTTTATCCGTGGTTAGGAATAATTATTCACCTTTCAGCTTAGATGTCATCCTGTCCATGTGCAACAGCTGGAGGGTAGTACTTCCTAATCACTCATGCTGCTTAGGATAAAAAAATATAGTGCCTATTTTATACTTATTAATCAAATTGGAGCAGGCAAATTTAACTGAATATGTTCCAAATAATCAGTCTTGCTGTAGTCTGGAAAAGTCAGTATAATTAAAACAAGTAAACAAGTAGACAATTTTTGCTCTTAGATGTGGGGCAGTTTGAAGCCTTTACATACAAGTACCAGTTCTTACTCACCTGGGCAGGTCTAGTGATGCAAGTGGTTTTATCTCAATGGACAAAAATCGCAGGGTTAAAATTCTTGTAAATGAGTAACTTTATTGAATTTCATATGATTCCTGTTAACTCTGCTATGTAAACTGTTGACTTTTCATTGCCTGAGCATCTATTATCAATAGCTTTTCATGCTATCTCAACCATCTCTTGCAACATCATGTTTAACATATGAAGACAGTTTTGAAGTCCAGTTAACATAAGTTTAGACATACTATACGTTGTTCCTGTTACAGGCAGGAACAGAGCAAATGAGGTACCTTTAGGTAATGTCCAGCTGTATTCATCAGAGACCAGATGCCATTGCACTGATTAAGATCACAAAGAATGTAAGTAATCCGTATTAGGTCATCTCCTGCTTAAAGACACTACCATTCACAAAACATCAATACTGATTTATAGACAGCATGCAAGTCAGAATGGACCATGCATAACAAAAAATGTGAAAAAAGCAAATGGAAAGAATAAATAGCTGTAGTATCAAAGGGTTTCACATACTGAGGTAATGCAAGCAGTGGCAAAAAATACAAATTTTAAAATAAACTTCACCTCTGAAGTTCATCTGAGCATGCCAACATCATGAAATGCAACTTTTCACTCACCAAAGAAGAGTTATGTGAAGCATCACCTGAGACCTCGGGTGTTCTTGTGCTGTTTGGAAGTCTGTGAGGATTACGAGCTATCGCTTGGCACCAGCCCAACATTTTGTCCTTCCACTTATCCCTTCTCAATTTCTGAAATTCTGAAAATAATTTAGATTCCCTGAAACATTGACACTTTGAATCATTGTGTGCATGTCTCTGGATGCATGCCTTTAAAAACAGCTTTTAAAGTTATATCTGAGCAAGCTATTAAACACATTTTTAAAATAACACATTTATTTAAAGTATTCCAAAAAGTTATACTGTGCAGGTTAGAAAAGAGCTAGGCACTTTCAGCACACTTCACATGCTTTATACTATTTCAGTGTCAGCAAACACAGTGCTTTCTCTCCCTGTTAAATCTTTCTCAACTTGTCATTTTAATCAAAACAGTGTTATTTTAAAGGGATTTTATTACAAAATAACTGTGAGACCAGCTTCATCTGAAAAAACATACAGCATTTGGATGCAAAACCCCACATTCCCTGAGACAACTAGAAATAGTCCTAAAGCAATAGCAGATACTAAATGCAAATCAACAGTGTAAGAACATATAAACATGTATGCACTCATGTCTGGACACACCAGAATCCCTGGCTCATTTTGAAGTGCTAGATTAGGAGGCATTGTAAATAGCAAAAAGTAATGTACACACAACAGCAATAAGTGCTAATTGTCAACTGCAAAATTGCATCTGAACTTGTTTTTAGTTTCTAACGATAAAAATACCTTCTCAGTAACACTAACACATCGAGAAAATGTATCACTAGTAAAGTGTGGGTTTAAGTGTAAGAAACCTTCATAAGCATGTTTAAAATTTCACAATCTATTTTTTCTCATCTGACACTAGTAATGGGGGTATTCAGTGCAAAACTTTGCTGATTAATTGGAAAAAATAAATTTGAGCAATTTTATTCTCCATAACACTGAAGCAATTTCTAATCCGGCTGTTTGTAACATTTTTAATTTAACACTTGTTACTCCGTACCATCATGAAACAGAGGAAACAAAAAGATTAATCTAACAGATTGAGTCCCTGGCAGTGGGAGGTTAGCGCTACACTGGATAAGACTGGATCACACATACAATAAAGCTAAAGACCTTACATGGGACAGTAGTACCTATGTGAACTCACTGAATATTATGCCCCTTTAAAGTAGGTTTATTTTTTTTCTGCAATACATCTCCATGCAGAACCCAAGGTATGTTTGTATTTAATGCAGTCATTCATCCTCCCAGGTTCTGAGTCTGACAAATTACAGCCCCTTCTTGAATAACTACAGCTCTACCATTTCCATCCTTGACCATTAAAATATAATTTTCAAAGTATGAAGTGCACCAAGCTGTATTCCCCACACAACCTCATGGAACTGTTTGGAATAAGTGGAAATTAGTCTTAGCTATATTGCACTGGAGATGATTAGGTCAGTAAGTCTACAGATGAATTGATTCTTATAATTTTTCAGTCTCTTAAAATCTTAACATGACATAAAGTACTTTCTAGTAAAGCATTAATAACATGAAGACTGCCACACAGCTTGTTGACTGTCTACAGAGTCAAAGCCATTTTTTCTATATAAAATATGTCAGTATCAGCTTAAAAGATCTCAGTCCCCAGGGCACAAACACAACATCACAAAGGCTCCACAATGAGAAACCCAGCTGATGCTTCCACTAAACCCATTGTCACCAGTTTAGCCACAGTTACAATTTCCACTGGATCCACCATCTTGTAAGCCCTACAAGGCTGTTTATTTTCCTTAGTTCTATAAATGCACCTATAACTTCACATACTAAATTGGATGTTTTTAAGAGTAAGGAAAGTAAACAGTTTGTGCATTTAAGCAATCTGTACACAGATATGAAAAACAAATCCATGTTTTAAATGCTTCTCATTGCATATCCAACATACCATGAAGTATATATAGGTAAAACTGGAGAAAAAGCATCAGGAGGAGCATATGCACATGTCCTTCTCAGCAACTTGGAAAAGTATGTACTTAACAAGGGACAACCAATCAGAATTTTCAGGTATTTTTAAGGTTCCACTGCAAATTCTAGATAATTTCTTTATCACGTGCTCGAATACTTTTTACCAACCAAGCAAGACTGAAAAACAGTGGAGTCTGACTTCTAATAATGTTGGGTTGAGAAAAAAATATCCTTAAAAAAATTAAAAACAAAACCAAACCACAAAATACTTATTAGGATTAAACCTGATAATTTTCGAAGCCTTTTCCAGAAGAATACTAAATAAATATTACATCCCAGAAGAATGTAATTATAAGTTTTTTGCTTGCTATTTCTGAAAAGATCACACACTTCACTATTCCTCTGAATGCACACTATGAACAAGGTGGCTGCACATTCAACTTGTGCATCTCAGTACTTGGGAGCCCTTTACTGCTTTTCTGAAGAAAGTATATGAATTGAGAAAGGGGGTGGGGAGAAGGCTATAACTTCTAAGAAAGTCTTCACTTTGTTTCAATCATTCATTAAAAAATAATTCTCTCTAGAACAAGAATATCCAATCTTCCTATAACTAAAAAAACCCACCCAAATCCCAATATTTAAATGGGCACTCATACACTTCTTTCTCCAGACTGAAAGCACACAAACATGTTTTTGCAAAGACAGTAAAATAAGCTAATAAACATAAGTGGTTGAAAAGACACTCTAAATAAAACTTATGGTTCCCAAGTTTCTAAAGCTCTAAGGTCAGATTGAAAGCCTGCTACACCTACTGATGAGCAGCAGCTCACATAAATAGTTAACTGAAGCTTCCTTTTGAACCATCACTCTTGATCACTTATTAAGAGGTAAAATTTCAGGTCTTCACCAAAGACCCTTTCTAGTACTCTATTAGTTCTGATGAATTATTATCTTGTTGTTACTATAGGCTTATATTTTAATATAGCTTTTAGTATCAGGCTACTTTCTTTGTTTCTGATTGTCTATCTAATTTTCAAGTAAACTTTTATCAGAAATGAAGCTATATTGCTGCATGTTAAAGTACACAGTGAATTCTTCCAGGGATATATTTAGTGGAGAGAATCATACTCCATGATTGCTAGAATCATGGAGTATTCACATTTGGGATAGATATAAGCCAATTCAACCTGAGAATACAACTCTACACATACCAGAAAAGCATACAACATATTATAATACATAGTTTGACTTTGATCACACATGAAGTGAAATAATAATTTAGTCTAGGGAATATTCTACGAGATGACTCTGCACAGGTGAAATGACAAAGAACCACAAACTCCTTAGAACTGACAAAAAAAACCACAAACCCCAGGCAACAGCTGTATTTCAATATGACAAAGGTAACTACTTGAAGTTATTAAGTTATGAGTCTCTACTCAGTTGAGACAGGTATACATAATTTTAATGACTTTTAGGCAGGTCCTCTGCAACATCAGCTGGAAAGCAGTCTACACTCACAAAGTTTTACAGCTTTTGAAGACCAGCATGTGACATCTACAGGCTGCAACAGCCCTTCAAAGATTTGCAAGGAGACCATTCCAAGAAGCGACACCACCATCATCACTCAGTAAGTGATCGATCAATGCTTTCTATACTGTCTGTACCTGTGAAGACAAGGAATCATGTGATTACAGTTACAGTCCTATTCTGTTCCTCTTGGTAGGCAAACCCTTTGAAACATTAGCAAATCTTCTTTTTTATTTTTTTCCCTGAGCAATCATAATGATTATTACCACTGCATAGATCATAACTGAATGGAGAACTTTGCACTTGCTCACACACCTGAAGAACCACCACAACAAATAAATTGCCTGAAAACAATCTTAATTCATGTCCTATAGATTTCTTAAAAAAGAATTATTTCCTTCATATTTTTTCAGGGGAGAAAATTTTTACTTACAATTTGGCCAAGCAAAGAGACACACAGAATTATGTATTCAAGTTCATCTTGCACAATATTAATGCTAAATAAAAAGGGGTTTAGTTAAGTATGATGTACTAAAAATTAGTTGCATGAAATAAAAGCATAATATCTCTGAAAAAGTTCATTAATACAGTAAGAGAATAGAAGCTGTATGCTTAATTCAGAAGCATGATCAGATTCAGCTAACAAACGCCTCAGCAAAGGATGCCCCAAGATTACGCACATGAGAAGGTTGTGCTTTTTCAGTCCTCACCAGGATCTAACAGCTATCATAGGACAGCAGGATAGCTTCTGCTATTTTGTGTCACAGTTCAGCCATTGGCTTTTCTCAACCAGCCAGTCAATATTTAAAAAAAAAAAATATTAAAATGTATGGTGACAAGTAAAAGTCCAGTATAATTCAGTACTGTGGTGGTTCAGTGGTGGTTTTCAAGTCAAGGGGGAAAAATTGCTTTCTCCATACAAATGTGAGAACTGTCTGTAAATTATTTTATTTTTTCCATGAGAAGTTCTACCTGCCTCTCCAAATAGAGGAATAATTTTGTGAGTTTAGCACTGAATTAAAATGGCTTGAAAGGCCATCAAGTTAGTAAAATTTTATCTTCCTGACCAATACCTACAGCAATTAGCAGAAATATCTGATATAATACCTAATAAAATACCTAAGCTGTAGCCTTATTAAAAACAGTGCAGAGACCAACAGAAAACAAGCACACATGCCCACAAATTTGACACTTAAAATGATGATACCAATCAAGACTATAATGATTCTTCTATAGCTACTGCATATACACAATAAAACACCTCTGCATTAAGTGTCTGTAAGATTGTGAATTCAAACATGTCCTGTTTATTAATGACTGTTTTCAGAAGTACATCCAGGGTACTACTCAAAGAGTAAACTAATTATGCACAACTGAATAACTTTCCCTAGCTCTAAAGCATCTCCTTCAAAACATCACAGTATCTGCACTCCTCTCTAGAGTATTAGACATTTTATTATAATCAAATTTTCTATAACTTGCTTCAATTGTTTATTTAGGCCTGCAAACTGCCAACCATGGCATCTTCTTAAATTATTACCTATGTTATCTAATAAATTTTCAGAGAGTATAATGTGGTTACTTTGATGTTTCTCTACCATAATTAACCAAATCATTATTTCTAACTAAAGCCAGCCTTTGTGGTTTTGTTCTTTTCTGTTACATTGCTAATACATACTTTAAGTTGCCCTTCAAGACCTTGATTTTTTTTTTGTCACAACTAGGGATCCAAATGTCACTCATTACTTAAAATAAATCAATCATTGAAAATAAATCAATTTCAAAAGACTTGTACAAAAATTATTGCAGCGAACATTGCTTTGTCTAGTCCTCTATAACTACTATATCCAAAATATGACAAGAAATCTTCAAAAGCTTTCAAAGAAAATAGTCTTTTGGGTTATTAAAGATCTAAAAAATTGGGGTATTTTTGTCCTCATATTTTTTCTGGGTTCATTCAAGGATCTTTAGAAAAACGACAACAGGGTTTGTTTTTATCACATGGTAAATTTTTAGAATTGTTAATTTTACCATTTTGCATTTATAAAGACTTTCACTAGAAAATTTGGAGAAACGTATATTTATGGCCACTAATAAGGTGTTTAAAAAAACCCCAAAAAATCTTTATACATGTAGATACTGACAAATCTGTATTTGCCTATACAGAGTTTAATTCTACTTTTTTAAAAAATTATTTTTATAAGCAATATCTATACCATCCTTAAATATGACTTTGTTTTCTAAAAAGCTCTTGCCATTAATTTCACAGCTACTCTTCTCAGAAATGCTTTGATTATTCAAGGTTAAATATCTCCATTGAATTTTCCTCAGTCCTTTAAACAGCAATGCACCAGTATGTGCTCCTGGTACGTTCCTGTTATAGGTAAATGACAAAAGAAAGCCTAAACCTTCTCTCAGCACCTCTCCATGTAAATTCTAGATGCATCAGACTCCCAAGTAGAAAGGAGAACAGCCTTGAAACAAACATAGAGTTGAGAACAAGAACATATTTTTGATTTGTGAGTTTGCATATTTTTAACCATACATGATTGCCAAGCAGCTTAAATCAAAGCTTCAATCAACAATACAGACATGACTGGTAAATGTACTTGGCAGATGAAAACGCTTCTGGAAAGCTGTAGAAATGGCAGAAAAGATTAATATGCAAAAAATCCACAAGAGCTAGAGCATTAACTAACTTATGAAGTCATGTATGCAGTTATCCAAATGCACAAGGCATAAGAAGTTGCAGTAAGTCTTTAATGGACTTTGTTGGGCTTATGCAAAATTAAAAGTTTTTCCTTATTCTTATTCTGTATTCCCTACAGAAGAAGAAGGATATGTTTACAATGTAATATAAAATCCACTTTGAATCAGGCAGAGCTCACTATTCAAAAATAAAACAGGAAGGTAAAGACAGAAACAGCTTTTTTTTAAACTCGGTAAAGGTTAGATGTCTGAAAGACATAACTTGACCATTAAACACCCCTGTATCAAAGGATGGATAATTAAGACTCAATTTAAATTATTTTTTAAGAACAAAGAGAAAATAAGATTTCATTGAAATTCCAGAAGTACACACGTCAAAGCGTGCTAAGAACATGCTTGGTGCAACAGAAGTATCTCTCCTTTGTCAGAGAAGCACTTTTAACAGAAGTTCTTATGTCAAATACAATGTTCTGGACAGTCACAAAAAATCCTCCACTGACAACCCTAAATATAGAAAGCTCATGATTGTGAGCAGTTTGCATGCTACTCCTATGATAGGTCAGTCATATAGTATGCACACCAGACAGTGGTCAAAACTGCCACAAAGAAAGGCTTAGCCTATTTTTAGGTATTACTGCTCTTTGTAACACGGTTTGTAACAATAAATAGCGTTTGAAAGAAATTTACTCCTGATTAGGGTGACCTAATTATGGCTTTCCAGTACCTGAAGACAGTCTACAAAAAGATGGAGAGGGACTTTTTTACAAGGACATGTAGGGGGACAGGACAAGGGGGAATGGCTACAAACTGAAGGAGAGTAGGTTAAAATTAGCTGTTAAGAAAAAACTCTGCACTGTGAGGGTGGTGAAGCACTGGAACAGGTTGCCCAGAGTAGTTGTGAACGCCCCATCCCTAGAGGTGTTCAAGGTCAGGTTGGATGGAGTGCTGACAAATTTGGTCTAGTGGAAAGTGCCCCTGCATATGGCAGGGGGTTGTAACTAAGGGATCTTTAAGGTCCGTTCCAAACTAAGCCATTCTATGATTTGTGAGAAATACAGCCATATCCAGCAATACAAATCTGTACAGGTATCCTGTGATTTATGAATATAAGTCAATAGTTGATTTGAATACTAATTGACATAAAATTTAAAGTCACCTCTTGAAACAGAGGCATAGTTATTATCTTGTTAACAACTACAGACCTCAAATTAGTTAGAAGGTGAAATTTGATATTCTGTTGGAAGGTACTTGTTAGAACACTTCTTAAAGTTAAGTTGTAGTCATTATAAAAAAAGAAAACTCTGCTAAATATTTTGAAGGAGGCTTATGTTGTCATCAAGTATTAACTGCATATACCACCTAATAAGTTGATAAAAGAACCAAATGATGATAAATGAAATCATCAGATCATTCAGATGATCCTTTTAAACAAAGACTACATAAGCCCATTAAATAGTTCTTTACCACTAAACTAACTGAAATATTATATTGCAAGTAACCCTTTTTCATAGACCCTTTCTTCTGGTATTAATTGTGAAGATCATGACTTAAGATCTGAACTCTGCTCATAGAAAACCATGACAGATGGCCTTTCAGGGTTTTTCAGGATAAACAGATTTAAGTTATAAATAATTACTGACCTACTGGCCTAATGCTGCCGCTACTGGTAACAGCTTAAATAACTAGTCCTTTACATAAGTAAAGATCATGTCAACCTAAAGTCTAATCATTGTGTGAATAAACATTTGAATAATACTTTTTTGTTAAATTTTGACCATAATTTCCAGAAAACAAATACAAAAGTAGGCCTTTGAAGTGAATGAATAGGTACAAAACTATGACTCAAACAGCTGAAATAATACTTTATTTAAACAGGGTTCTCATTAGACCATAATAATGTTGGCATAATTACTGGAAGCAATTATTCTTGTTGTTCTGGTTGCTGCCAAAAAGAAATTGGAAAATACTTGAAGAAATTGAGTAGGGGAATAAAAAGTTAAAGGAATATGTAGTCCTAGCTTTTATATTTGTAGTTAGTAAAATAAACAGAAAAGTTTTGCTGAATAGATAACAAATCTGGAGACATGAAAGAAGATTGCAATAACAGTATGTCACTCTGAACTGAAATCAGTGGGATTCTTTAGAGTGTCTTCCAATAGTTTCAAATTAAGTCTGAATCTAATTTATTATTATACCAGACAATAATGGTTTACTAATTATTTTCCATAGAGAAGATTTGGGTTTATTTCTTTGTGAGATCAAAACAATGCACTACATGCAGGTATAACCACAACTCACAGAGCTGTCAGTGAACTAAGATTCACATAGATCATATGTGTGTCAAAGTTATATTCCATTTTTCACAAATAGTTTTTTAAAAAATCAAAGATATAGTATTTGTTTTGTTTGCTAATTAAAGCATAAAACTAGGCACAGCTCCAGTTTCTCTCCTCTATTTTAAAAGTAACTCTAAGTACAATACAAGTATCCACCTCTTGCAAATATTTTCAAAGAACCTTAAAGGAAGATGACATTGGCAAGGATACTGACAAAACATAATGTCATGAAACCGAGATCCTGAGCGTACAGCAGAAAACAAACACAATACTTGGTGGCACAGCACTGCTCCCTGTCTCCCTTTAGTGACTGGATGAACACAGAAAGATTTTTAACTGCTGTGGCTGTGGTACAGCAGCTCAGCTGAGTCTCATCCTATGCCATCCAAAAGGTTTGATCTCTACCTTCTCTGATTTTGCTACCACCCATACTGCTTTCTTCTAGGCTATACTGAAACTGAGCCAAGAGAAAGCAGCATAGCATGCCACAAAGCTGCCTGTGGCAGCCGTGCAACGTGGTCTGGCATAGCTGTGTAACAACTCCTAGTGCAGTCCTGTACAAAGGCCCGGCTCTAAAAGCCGCTATGGGGGGCTTTACTGAGGAGCAGCTCCATGGCTAAGCCACAAGCCTTGTCCTCATGAGAGCTGTTACACTTTGGTGTGGGACCTCCTTAGGCAATCACATGACTTCTCAGACAAACTCAGTGCTAGTTCTGTAGTGTCAAGTAATGAGATATCTTCATGTATTTAGTGCATCTGTGACCTGTAATACCCGAACACCCCACCTTTTTCAATTATTTTCCCCTTCTGCAGGTGGGGCATAACAGGCACAAGCCTTGGCTTTCCAAAGATACCTTATACCATTGATGACAATGCAATTGCAATGCATAGTACAAAGGCCATCAAAAGAGACTGCAATTTTTCCTGTTCTCTGATAATTTCTCCCTGTTCATTTGTCAACTCTGGCTTCTTCTGCCTTCAGCACTAATCTATGTATCCTTTTTCTTTCAATCACTAAAAATATGTAGCATTTCCCCAATAAGAATTATCTCTTCAGGTGGTACATAGGCGATACCTTCCTTCTTTAGTTTTCTAGTTCTTTGAAGATCAAATTTTATTCATTTAGACATTTATATGTTTTACTATGAGCTCACCAAAGGTGTTTTACTCCACTGAATTCAGACATTTTCATTTCTTTAAGGTCCTGTTAATGTTTATAGTACTTTGACATTTTAAGCTCTCTGGTATACCATTTATTTTCATATATATACACATCTCTAATCAAAATATTTTTACATGAAGCTTTCTCATTTGAAGTAAAGAAGCAAGCAACCTTCCACCTAGTGCTAGGTTTTTATTATCTTCAGAAAAATATATTTAAGAAGAAATTTTGTTAAAAGAGTTAATAAATAAGAAATTCACCAGTAAAATTCTGGCAAGATGGTAGAACCAATGGACTTATAAAATTAAGTAAACACTCAGAAAAGCACATCTAAAAAAATCATAAAACTTGAAAAGGCAGTTTTCACTACATTAACAGGGGACTTGTTTACAATTTTGAAATAGTTGCCATGCTACAAGTCTCAACAAGCTAAGTGGAGTAAGTTTCTCAAAGCCATTTGAATCTCTTCCTCAATGTATAAGTGGATGGAGAACACAATTGCCAAGCACTAGCTCAACATGTAAGATTTTTTTTAAGGACCCTGTCTCTATATATAGCTTCACAGAAAAAAATCTTACTCCTGAAAACACAAAATAATGGAAAACATGAATGCAAAAGCACATGTAGTTAGATGGCCAATATTCAACTTCAACACTTATTTAGAAAGCAAAGCAGAGAAAAACTAACTTTGAAAGGAAAAGCTGAATTTAACTGCAGGCCAACCACCCACAAAACTAAGGAGCATTTCAAGAAGTTCTTGAGGGGAAAATAAACACGCTGGTGAAAATAATTACATACAGACTGACTTGTTGTTACAACTGAAGTGCTTCTTTTAAAAGACTCCAAGCACACAATGAAGAGCCCAGGTTCTCTCTAAGCTCTAGGCAATATCTGGGCTATGGCAAATCCAGGTCAGGCCACTGATAATTGGGTGGAATTGGGTAGGAAGAAGAGAAAGACAAAGTGCAAACAAGATACTCAAACAGTTGGGTCAAACACACTCATCTGGTGTGAAAAAAGGGAAAATGAAATGTGCACAGAACATGCAGTGAAACAAGACAGCCTAGGAATCTTACAGACCAACATGCAAGTGGTCTCTGGGCACTTTCTTGTAGCTGAACTTCAACGGACTTGTTTAAGGACTCATTTATCCACTGTGCAAATCTTCATAGTCGAGTTAAGCAGTGAAGGACAGTCTGTGAATCTCATGCCCATGCTGAAGCTATGTCACATTTTGAAGCATCAGGACATCCCCAAAACAACAGTGGACAGGCATAATTATGCTTACAATGAAAACCCATTTATTTATGTCAACACAAACTACTACAACATAGTGTTGTCAGGACACAGCAGACTATTCTCAGATACAGAACATATTGATTCCTCGCACATGTATTTACTTTAAGAGTTTACTGACAACCCATGGGACTCAAGTTTGCATGGAGAATTATCACTTGTTGTTAATATGACTAACATTATGCATTTTTTTATGTCTTATGTTTCCTGAACTGTTTCTGCACTAAGAATATAACTCCAGCTGATATCTAAGATCACAGCATCATGTGAAACAGAGAAAGCTTCTATTTTTGTTTCCTTTTAAAAATGGCATTTAAATCTAAGTTCCATCACAAGACAGAAATACATCTTTCTGTTATCAACTATGCAAAATTTCATCCCAGAAAGTTTTTTCCCAAGTAAAAAGTGGTGGTGGGTGAAGGTGCCAGCTCAAAATTGCTTTTCAGCAGACCAGTAGCTTTACTACAGAATTATTTCCAGTTTTACAGACAGAACCATACGGTCTTTAAACTTACAAGAGTATCAAAGCAGTCTAGGAATAGAAATAATACTGGGAAGTAAAATACATTTTGCTTCATGTAAGCTCAGTGTAAATATGAAGAGGTATGGTATCAAAAGTGTGAAAATTGCACATTCTTTTTTCACTTGCCACTGAAGTCCTCCCATGCTGGAGTACTAAAATGTACATTTTTCACATTCAGAGACAGGTACAAAGAATAAAAATGTACAGAGTAGAAAAATTACAAGTGCACCCTTTAAATACTATGGGAGTTTGCTAACTTGGATTTCTCCAATAGTTACTACAGTCATGTCAGGAGATATAGTATAAATAAATCTAATCATATTTTAAAACAACACTATAAACATACTTTATTGACAACCACTAATCAGTTCAGGCAATTTACCTGGTCAGCAGAAAGCTATCACAGGCTCACAGCAAAGTAATTAATTTATAGGAATGGGAATTTAGGGTTCTAAAATTTCAATATTTTCTTTCAAGACAAAGAGCTAACAGGAAAAAATCAGTAACAACCCCATCATAGCATCAATTTACACTCCCTGCTAAGTGCTTAGACTCACTATTCAGTCTGGCTTTGTACAGAGTAATTAATTTGTCACTTTCATTCATCAACCTGCAGGTAAATATACATTATTCTGGAAATGAAGCAGCAGATCAATCTTCTGATTTGTGTCAATTCATGAAAACCAAACCAAGACTCCTTGGGAGGTGACAAGCAAGGTAAGTAGACACTTATTCTATGCCCCACTGACTTTTTTAGCTGTTTCTCTAACCTTCTGGTTTGACTGTTTAGCTAAAATCAATAGTTCTTGGAGAGAAATCTATTAGGATCTTTCAAACATTTCTAAGCTCCTCATAGCAATGACAGTTACCTCCAAAACCTTTCCAGCAGATTTTGAACTAGTCATATGTCCAGAATTACAGAACTACACTATGCTAGCAAAAATGTTATGATAAAAATACAGCACAATAAGCAATCACAGAGCTACTGTCACAATACTACATTTCAGACATATGCTTATCCTAATTCAGAAGATCCAGTATATATAAATATTTGCAAAATCTAGTTTTCAACAAGCACAAATTAAGATATCCATAAACTCTGTTACTGTTTGTTTTAATTCACTTTGAACATTTGAAATAGTTTTGTCTGACAGTAGTGATTGCTAATAGAGAGACATAACTATATTCACAATGAACAAAAGCTAGAAGTAAATTTTAAGTTATTCTGGACTACTGCATCTTAGTATGTTGATCAGTTAGCATTCACACAAAGATGAAACCTGGCCTCAATTCTTTGGCTTCACATAAGAACTAGAGATTGCCTAAGCAACTTTTACTGGGACTATGTTTAGAAAAAAACCCCAGTAATGCTCTTCAGATTAATTAAACTAGGAACCTTCAGATTTAGCTAAATCTAAAATGAAACAGATAACAATGAGGTAAGAATGGGCCTAATCTTAACAAGATAAATCCTGCTTCTTTGACCCTTTACAGTTCTTGATGGAAAGTCAACAGTATAATGAACAAAGAATGGAAATTACTATTTACCTGGACTTTCAAAGAACTTGAGATAATACCTTCCTGAAAATGATATTTAGGTAAGTAATCATGGGCATTAGGCAAAGTTCTGTGTCAGACAAAAACATGTCTCTGCTGAGCAAGAGTAGGCAACTATTTCTATTGTGAAGACAGGTTCAAGGGTTTATACCAGGGTTTTTCAACTTTGAAAATCAAGAACTGTTTCTTGAACAAAGTCATTGAAGCTGACAAATCAAACAATAAGTTAAGAAAAGCACGAAAATTGTAGCAGCCTGTTATGTGTGCACTGTAACTCCATTAGTTGTAGGGTCACATGCTGCTTTTCCTTGCATTACTTCATACACACAGTGGAAAATAATCACTTAACAGAGATGAGAAAAAAAGAAAAGAGCATGAAACCATGTTTACTGTACTGTTCAGGTCCTTCTTCAAAACATGAATTTTGATTTCCTCATAGGTTTTATTATAGCATTAATTAGCACAGAAAACTCCATTATGCACATGTCACTCACCATACAGATTACAAATTACTCGTGGCTCTGACGCAGTCACAGAGTTGGAGACGGAGACAGCCTGGCTCCAAACCCCTACTTTGCTGACATATATGGCTGGAGACACATGGGTTAAAGGCCTAGAAGCAGTTTAGGTGCAAAATGGTTATTAACTAAGTCCACATACAAGCTGACTTCTGAAAAGCCACAGCAGCATTCCCCTTGTCAGGAACCACAGCCTGTGAGGACTTGTTAGCAAAGCCACAGCATGAACATGTGAAGACAGCTGGAGCCACACTGCACCTGAGCAAAACACACCTGACGCTTGAGGCACCAGAAGATTTTGTGAAAGGATGCCCAACCATTCCTATAGAAATCAGGTTGAGTGAAGATGAGATTACTACTTCTCTGCAGGTCAAATTCTGTTATGCCCTGGAGATATATTATCTCAGGTTTTATTCCAATGAAAAACTGATTGCTTCTTGTCTAAGTTAAAATAAATTAGTTTTACAATATCAAAAAAAATCATCAAGCTTTTCTTATTGTTTAGATTCTTGTGAAATATAGGTGCCTACCTCTTTCCATTCTTGTACACCTTTTAAGAGAATATGCTTCTAATAATTACTTTTCCAGGATTTATGCGATGAGCAACCTTTACTGGGACTGGATTGAGTGAGAATTAGGATGGGAAATTTTCTCCCTCAAGTATTCTCCCTCTTCGGCTTTTTTATTAGGAAAAAACATAATGACATTTACTCTTTTATGACTTTTTCATTAATGTTAAGCATTCATTTTAAACTTGTTACATCCATAAACTTTATTTGTGAGGTCTTTCATAGATATGTGGCTTTTTTTCACCTCTGCAATACACAGTATTTTATACTGCAAAGAAGGAGAATAAAAACTGCATCACAATAGCATTCATGTCTTTCCAACCCTACCATAATCAGAGGCTAAAACAGTTCTATACATAATTTAGAGCCCAAAGTGGGCTGGCAGACTGGCAGTTTTATGTGACAGCTTTGTCCTTGCTAGTGTACAACGTGTCACTATGAAATTTTACCTGAGATGTCAGGAATCCTCCATTCATCAATAGAAATTCAGTGTTGTGGCTTTGAAATCACATTATCCCAAATTCTAGGTGGAAATTTTGGTGTGAACCCTCAACATTATGCTTTTTCCTTAGCTATCTAGTTCTACTAGATCCCTGAATTTTTAACTGGCTTTGTTCCCTCTGAACAGTTTTGCACAACATGAGGAACATACGGGCTTAATCATTTAAGAAGGATTTCTAAGACTTTGAAAAAAAAATAGAACTCTCATATTTCAAGATTATGTTTCACCTAATTAAGCAAAACTATTTTATTTGTTTCAAGAAGTGACTCAGTGAAATCTGTCATTCCCTAAATTTCAAGGATCACATGAGTAGGGCATTTGAGTGATAAATCCATGGGAACACAGCTGGTGATTTCACAACTTTTGAAGACTATGAAAAGTGTAAACTTCATCACCTTTACCACGTCCTACAATTTATGTCTCACATGGAAGACAAACATCTGCTGCAGAATTTAAAAAAAAAAAAAAAGGAAAAAAACCACAACAAAGTTTATCAAGGTATTTCTCAGCTTAGCAGCAGAAATGAAGCCAGTAACAAATCTGAAGTGTCTCTAGCTTCAATAACTTTTAAAGACAGCCAATATAATAGAATTTAAAAAAAAATTTAAGTGTTCTATACTGAAACAAAACACACAAAAGACCCAAAGAACGACTAGTTTCTGAAACAATACCTCCTGGCTTAATTTTTTTTTGTAGTAATCAAATAATACCATTTATTATCATCTGAGAGCATCATTTCTCTATAAACATTCTAATATGCCCATATAAATGTACCTTCTGTTATTATACTTGATTTCAGCTCAAATTAAGAAGAAAACTAATTTCAAATGCTAAATCTTTCTTGGCTGAAATAATTACATTCATAATTTTGTGTGAATTGGCATTTCTATCAGTGTTTTAGACATTAATACGTTGGCTTGATACCCTCACATACAACACACCTACCTTATGACAAGATATCAAAACCAGAACACATTGATTTAAAAAAGTTACTTGGCCTCTCTTCCATATGGTCAATTGCAAGCTCATTGTCTCATTTCAATGACACTTGAAGAATTAAGGATTTTAACAAAATAAAAAATTGCATTTACATCATTCATTTTAAAGAATTCAAGAAACTTGTATCACAAGGGGACAACACTAAATTTCTGGCCTGATCATACTTCTGAGCAAAGAAGTCCACATTCTATCTGCTCTAACCCCGAGACTTGGCAAGCCCAGTTTGTCTGATGTATGGTCAGCCTCTCTGGATAAAAGGACTCAAAGCAAGTACACAGCAGAAGGCATAGCAGTGGCATAACATTTGAATTATTATAAGCAGCACCAGACTTATGTGTTGTAAATGCTGTTTGACAGTCACGGAATCATAGAATCATTTAGACTGGAAAACCTTCTAAGGTCATGACTTCCAATCAGTAAACCAGCACTGTCAAGTCTGCCACTAAACCACATCCCCAATCATCAATATACATATCTTTTAAATACCTTCAGGGATGGAGACTCAACCACTTCTCTTGGCTACCTGTTTCAATGTTTGATTAGCCTTTCAGAGAAGAAGTCTGATCCTGTCACTTGGGAGAAGAGATTGACCCTCACCTTGTTACAATTTCTTTCCAGGTAGTTGTAGGGATTAATAACGTAGCCCCTGAGTTTCCCTTTCTTAACACTAAAAAAACCCAGTACCTTCAGCCATTCCTCCTAAGGTCTGTATTCCAGACATGTCACCAGCTCTGTTGCCCCTCTCTAGACATGCTCCAGCACCTCAATGTCCTTCCTGTACTGAGAGACTCAAAACTGAACACCAGATTTGAGGTGTGGCCTCGCCAGTGCTGAGTACAGGGGGACAATCACTGCCTTGGTCCTGCTGGCCACACTATTGCTGATAAAAAGTCTCTGAAAAATTGTGCTGGTTTGAAGGTGAACCAGCAGGGGAAATGAACTCACCACGAGAGAGATTATAAGTCAGACCTAAAATTTAATAATAATATTACAATAACAACACTGATACACAAGGGAAATTGCTTTCAACTCACAATACCCCAGCAGTATAACCCAGTGTCCTGGGGCACAAACCCAAGGGGGTTTGTTTGCCCTTGTGCTGAGACCCCTGTGGCTCCCCCAAGTCCAGAGCAAAAGGAAAAGAAAAAACCTGTTGGTGCAGGCGAGGGCTGTGGTCTGGGCGAGAGCGGTGATCTCCTGCTGTCGAGGTCCTGCTGCTGCTCTGGATCCGACAAGAAGGGCTGAGGTCTTCTTACCCACCACTTATGTACCCTCAGGGAGCACTCAGTCCCTCCCCCTGGGCGGGGACTCACACAATGGGTGATTGACTCTGGGAGCCAGGGGTTGTTGAGCTGTTGATGGCCCATTAGCAGCTCCGCCCCCCTCAGGCTGGGTGTGAAGTGATAATGGCTCCCTGGGCAGCTGCTGCTAATGGCCCATTGTCCTTGGGGAATGAATAGAGGGGGTGGAATACACAGGTTTGATCACCACCACACAGGGTTAGCTGGTCCCTCCAGCTGAACTAGGACATTATCCACCCCTTATTCCACTCCATCTAGTCATTCCCAAATTAACCCCCTTTTTACCTATACATATATATACACATGTATACAATGAAACATTACAAACTCTTCTCGCTCAAAATTAGGTCCCCTTGTGGTACACAAGGTGTTTCTCCATCTTTTTGCATTACCCACCAAGTGCAACCAGGTCCTTGAGCAAAGACAATCCCTCGGATGGGTTTGCCTTTGTTTGAGGTGGGACTAACCCAAACAGTCTTTCCTAACATACCTCTCATATGGACCACAGGGACTTTATCTCCATCTACAGTATTCAAGAGTTCTGATTGGGCAGGGCCAGCTCGATTGATGGAGCCCCGGGTGTTGACCAACCAGGTGGCCTTTGCCAAATGCAGCTCCCAGTGTTTGAAAGTTCCCCCACCCAACGCCTTCAAGGTTGTCTTCAGCAGTCCATTACATCGCTCAACTTTCCCGGCAGCTGGAGCATGGTAGGGGATATGATACACCCACTCAATGCCGTGCTCTCTGGCCCAGGTGTCTATGAGGCTGTTCTTGAAGTGGGTGCCGTTGTCAGACTCTATTCTTTCTGGTGTGCCATGTCTCCACAGGACTTGTTTCTCAAGGCCCAGGATGGTATTCCGGGCAGTGGCGTGAGATACGGGGTATGTCTCCAGCCATCCAGTGGTTGCCTCTACCATGGTCAGCACGTAGCGCTTGCCTTGGCGTGTTTGGGGAAGTGTGATGTAGTCAACTTGCCAGGCTTCCCCGTACCTGTATTTCGACCACCGTCCACCATACCATAGAGGCTTCACCCGCTTGGCCTGCTTGATGGCAGCACATGTGTCACAGTCATGGATAACCTGTGAGACACTGTCCATAGTTAGATCCACCCCTCGGTCACGAGCCCATCTGTATGTTGCATCTCTGCCTTGATGACCAGAAGCATCATGGGCCCATCGGGCTAGAAACAATTCACCTTTATGCTGCCAATCCAGATCTACCTGAGAGACTTCAATCCTGGCAGCTCGATCCACCTGCTCGTTGTTACGATGCTCCTCATTAGCCCGGCTCTTGGGTACATGAGCATCTACGTGACGGACCTTCACACTCAGCTTCTCTACCCGGGCAGCGATGTCCTGCCACATCTCAGCCGCCCAGATGGGTTTCCCTTTGCGCTGCCAGCCGGCCTTTCTCCAGCGCTCCAGCCATCCCCACAGAGCATTGGCCACCATCCACGAGTCAGTGTAAAGGTAGAGTCTTGGCCACTTCTCTCGTTCAGCGATATCCAAAGCCAGCTGAACAGCTTTCAGCTCTGCGACCTGACTTGATCCACCTTGTCCTTCAGTCGCTTCTGCAACTCGACGTGTAGGACTCCATACAGCTGCTTTCCATTTCCGGCTTGTCCCTACAATGCGGCAGGAGCCATCTGTGAAGAGAGCATATCGCTTCTCCTCTTCTGGTAGCTGGTTATATGGTGGGGCCTCCTCAGCTCGTGTCACCTGCTCCTCTTCTTCTTCAGAGGACAATCCGAAACTCTCACCTTCCGGCCAGTTGGTGATGATTTCCAAAATCCCAGGGCGATTAGGATTCCCTATCCGGGTTCGCTGCGTGATCAGAGCGATCCACTTACTCCATGTGGCATCAGTGGCGTGATGGGTAGAAGGAGCTTTTCCTTTGAACATCCAGCCCAACACTGGTAGTCGGGGTGCCAGGATGAGCTGTGCCTCAGTGCCAATCACTTCTGAGGCAGCTCGAACTCCTTCATACGCTGCCAGGATCTCTTTCTCAGTTGGGGTGTAACTGGCCTCAGATCCTTTGTATCCCCGGCTCCAGAATCCCAGCGGTCGTCCTCGAGTCTCCCCAGGTACTTTCTGCCAGAGGCTCCAGGATGGGCCATTCTCCCCGGCTGCAGTATAGAGCACATTCTTCACATCCTGTCCTGTCCTGACTGGCCCAAGGGCTACTGCATGGGTAATCTCCTGTTTAATCTGCTCAAAGGCTTGTTGTTGTTCAGGGCCCCACTGGAAATCATTTTTCTTCCGTGTCACAAGGTAGAGAGGGCTTACAATCTGACTGTACTCAGGGATATGCATCCTCCAAAAGCCCACGGCGCCTAGGAAAGCCTGAGTTTCCTTCTTGCTGGTCGGTGGGGACATAGCTGCTATTTTGTTGATCACCTCTGTTGGAATCTGACGACGCCCGTCTTGCCACTTCACTCCTAGGAACTGAATTTCCTGAGCAGGTCCCTTGACCTTACTTCGTTTAATGGCAAAACCAGCTCTTAGGAGAATCTGGATTATCTTCTTTCCTTTCTCATAAACCTCCCCTGCTGTGTTCCCCCATACAATGATGTCATCGATGTACTGTAGATGTTCTGGAGCCTCACCCTTTTCCAATGCAGTCTGGATCAGTCCATGGCAAATGGTGGGACTGTGTTTCCACCCCTGGGGCAGTCGATTCCAGGTGTACTGCACCCCCTTCCAGGTGAAAGCGAACTGCGGCCTGCACTCTGCTGCCAACGGAATGGAGAAAAAGGCATTGGCAATGTCGATGGTGGCATACCACTTGGCTGCCTTGGACTCCAGCTCATACTGAAGCTCCAGCATGTCCGGCACAGCGGCACTCAGGGGGGGTGTGACCTCATTGAGACCACGGTAATCCACCGTCAGCCTCCACTCTCCACTGGACTTTCGTACTGGCCATATGGGGCTATTAAAGGGTGAGTGAGTCTTGCTGACCACCCCTTGGCTCTCCAGCTCACGAATCATCTTGTGTATGGGGGTCACAGAGTCTCGGTCAGTGCGGTATTGCCGACGGTGCACTGTGGCTGTGGCCAGCGGTACCAATTGTTCTTCAACTTTCAGCAGTCCTACAGCAGAAGGGTCCTCTGAGAGGCCAGGCAAGGTGCTCAGCTGTCTGATTTCCTCTGTCTCCACAGCAGCTATGCCAAAGGCCCAACGCAGTCCCTTTGGGTCTTTGAAATATCCATTCCTTAGGTAGTCTATGCCAAGGATACATGGGGCTTCTGGACCAGTCACAATGGGGTGTCTATGCCATTCCTTGCCAGTCAAGCTGACTTCAGCTTCCAGTACAGTCAGCTGTTGGGATCCCCCTGTTACCCCAGAAATAGAGATGGATTCTGCCCCGACGTATCCTGATGGCATCAACGTGCATTGTGCGCCAGTGTCCACTAAAGCTTTGTATTTCTGTGGGTCTGATGAGCCAGGCCACCGAATCCACACAGTCCAATAAACCCGATTGTCCCTCTCCTCTACCTGGCTAGAGGCAGGGCCCCCCTAGTTCTGGTCATGGTATTCACTGCGCTCTCCCTGTGAATATGACCGGGAGGTTCCTTCAAGAGGATCGGGCATAACATCATCATTCCTATACTGTCTGGAGCCTTGCCCACGAGAGACCGGAGCAGCCTTCAACCTTGAAGAATTGCCTGTGTTAGTTGTGCCTCTTTGCAATTCACGTACCCGAGCTGCTAAGGAAGAGGTGGGTTTCCCATCCCACTTCCTCATATCTTCTCCATGCTCATGGAGGTAAAACCACAGATTGCCGCGTGGAGTGTACCCTTTCTCCTTAGCTGGGAGACGCCTGCTTCTGATGGCGGAGACTCTTGTTTGTTCTGGAGAGATATGGAAGAGTCCTTCCTTAATCTTCTCTTCCAGTTCAGCCAGTTTTGTTTCCACAGCTGAGACATGGGCTCGTAATGGAGCAGTGACAGTGTCTTCATAAATCCTGAGTTTGCTGACCAGTGCACCCACCTTGTCTTCTCCCTCTCTCCACTGCAATGTTGCAAGGTAGCGAGAATACATTTCTGGCCCAAGTCGTGCAAATTTTAACCACATCTGGGATGTGCACTGGACACCATCTGGACTTTTAGGGAATCTCTCATCCTCTGAAAAGATTATCTCCAGTACGGCTAATTCCCTTAAGCACCGGATACCTTGTTCCATCGTGTTCCACTGTCCTTGCTGTACGTGGAGGTCCTCCTTACAAAGATATCTCTCCCTCACGCTTGACAACAGTCGCCGCCAGAGGCTGAGAGTTTCCTGTCTCTTTCCAATGCCCTGATCAATGACAACATCTCGAGACAGGGATCCCAGCTGCCTTGCCTCACTCCCATCTAGAATTGTATCATTGGCTGCAGCATCCCAGATTCGAAGTAGCCAGGTCAAGATGGACTCATTTGCCTGTCGTGTGAACTCTCTCTCCGGAGCTCACGCAGCTCTCCCAGGGATAGGGACCGGGTGATTATTTCTGGCTCCATTTCTTCTGCTTGAGATGAAGGTCCTGACTCTTCCTCGTCATGCACTATACGAACTGATTTGGTCTTTGATTTTCTTTTCTGGACAGGGGCAACTGCTATCGGTTTCTGTTGTCCTTCTGGCTCCTCCATGGTCTGGGTGGACATGGTGCTGGTTGATGTATCTCTCTTCCTCTCTGGCTCAGTCATGGTCTGGGTGGACATGGCGCTGGTTGATGTATCTCTCTTCCTCTCTGGCTCAGTCATGGTCTGGGTGGACATGGCGCTAGTTGATGTATCTCTCTTCCTCTCTGGCTCAGTCATGGTCTGGGTGGACATGGCGCTAGTTGATGTATCTCTCTTCCTCTCTGGCTCAGTCATGGTCTGGGTGGACATGGCGCTAGTTGATGTATCTCTCTTCCTCTCTGGCTCAGTCATGGTCTGGGTGGACATGGTGCCTGTGGATTTGCTCCTTTTCTCCTCCTCCTGATGATGCTGTACCACACCAAGCAGTGTGCGGTAGGCAGTGGCCAGGGCCCAGCAGGTTGCTGTGAGCTGCATATCTCTGGGACTACCAGAGCATCTTCCTTTGACATAGCTTAGCATTTTGGCAGGGTCCTGCAGTTGTTCCGGGGTGAATTTCCAGATCATTTGAGGAGAGAAGGTCTCCAAATACTGGCCCATATCTTCCCACTTCCCGTGCCACTCAACATCATCCGCTCCCAGGGCAGGCCTCCAGCAAGTCTCCTTAGAGAGCCCAGTTCTGACCCTAAACATGGTGTATACAGTACAGAGGAGACAAAGCAACACTAACAGCAGGATTATGCTGTCCCTAACATCAAAAGGAAGCTCAATGTTTTCAATGATTGTTGTAGCAGAGGTGAAAAGGTGGAAGTAACCATCTCCGCCTGTTTTCCCCACAGTCTGGGTGCTATTTTTAATGAGACCCCAGAGGTAACAACCCAAACCAGGACAGGCAGACCAGACTGAATATACATTCACAATGAAATTCATTGCTTCTGATGTTATGACAACATAAACATAGTATATTAATAAAGCAATTTTGATTCTTCTCCCTGGTACTAAAGAGAGCATCAAAACAGGCACATGGTTCCCCATGTGTCGAAATATGAACAGGCCCAGATACACGATCCACATGAATACATCAAGCAACATGGTAGTCAGGGAGTTTCTGTACCCAAATACACAAAATGAAATTGTAGTTCTGACTTCTCTCTCGTGCCCCACGTTGGGCGCCAAAAGATGTGCTGGTTTGAAGGTGAACCAGCAGGGGAAATGAACTCACCACGAGAGAGATTATAAGTCAGACCTAAAATTTAATAATAATATTACAATAACAACACTGATACACAAGGGAAATTGCTTTCAACTCACAATACCCCAGCAGTATAACCCAGTGTCCTGGGGCACAAACCCAAGGGGGTTTGTTTGCCCTTGTGCTGAGACCCCTGTGGCTCCCCCAAGTCCAGAGCAAAAGGAAAAGAAAAAACCTGTTGGTGCAGGCGAGGGCTGTGGTCTGGGCGAGAGCGGTGATCTCCTGCTGTCGAGGTCCTGCTGCTGCTCTGGATCCGACGAGAAGGGCTGAGGTCTTCTTACCCACCACTTATGTACCCTCAGGGAGCACTCAGTCCCTCCCCCTGGGCGGGGACTCACACAATGGGTGATTGACTCTGGGAGCCAGGGGTTGTTGAGCTGTTGATGGCCCATTAGCAGCTCCGCCCCCCTCAGGCTGGGTGTGAAGTGATAATGGCTCCCTGGGCAGCTGCTGCTAATGGCCCATTGTCCTTGGGGAATGAATAGAGGGGGTGGAATACACAGGTTTGATCACCACCACACAGGGTTAGCTGGTCCCTCCAGCTGAACTAGGACAAAAATGAAACATCAGAAATCAGCATTCCATCCAGCTACTCTAAACAACCTAAAATGTAACACCTTTTGTGTGATAATTCAGACAGTATCATAACAAAATTATTAGCTAAAGCTGCAATTTCGAAAGCATTTAGTTGCAAATGTCTCAATTTTAAGGCAATATTGGTTAGCCAAAATATGTAGCTTTTGAGCTGGTACCCAATTTCTGCCCATCATTCTCTTGAAATCTTTTAACTCAAGTTTTAAAACCCTGAAGTAATAAAATACAGTTTATCATGGCATAGTTTTTGAACAAATTCAAAGTCAATGGAGGGAGGGTGAGATTCAGGAGGAGAGCACATCTTTGGTGAGGACAAACTTAGATTTGAAATTAAGAACAAGTTGAGATCTGGCCTCAAAAATAAATACTTTGCCAAGAGGCCGAGCTAAAAGAATGAGGAACAGTCGGGAACAGTATGTATGATCAGATCTACGTCTCCTCTGTTGCATAAGCTGTCTGTGTTCTTCCTTACACTCCTGACTATGTGGCCCAGGCTTTTGGGTGAGCACCATGCAATAACAAAGGGAAAAAAGTTGTAATATTTCCATTCATGCACAGTGTCAGATAACACTTTGAAGTAAGAAAAAAAAATAACCATGGCTTAGGAGAAACTTGTTTTCTAGGCACAATTAGCAATAGTATAGTCACTTACGTAAGGCAAATTTTTATAAATACTAGAATTATAAATGCACTGTAGTGCTTCAGTGATTTACAGATGGATAAAATTTATAGCACATTCTGTGTGAATGTTACCCAACATTTTGTAAGTCATGGACAAATAGGAAACTGAGGAAGGAAACTACAAAATTTGAGTAGTCTAAAAATGTAGAGGTGTGTGCTTTTTCACTTAGTGTTTAATTTAGTGGATGCCTTCCATAGTGTTCTTCTATCACTCTCCATACAGGATGTATTTCATACTTTCTCAGCAGTAGATGAAGAATGCTGAAAATAGGATCTGTAACTCACTCCACAACTTGCAATCTGGTTTCAAATTTGGCATGCTGACAGCAGCAAGCCAATCTCATAGTGAAAATGACTTTTTAAAAAACTCATGCTTCCTCCATTTGAGATATTTCAATACTGAAAGCATTCAAATGGCAAAGTTGCTCAGTTAAGTATCACAAAGTAAACTAAGTGGTACAAAGTTTAGTTATACAGCAATGTATTTCTGATTAGTGGCAATAAAAATTGTGCTACAGGTTCAGCATTTCTTTTTCAGTGTCTGCAATGAAATGTTGAATACTACATAAATTTTCCATATGCAAATGTCCACAAGCCAGCTTGGGCTTTGAAAAGAAGCACCTGTTTTTTCATGTATTATCTGAAAAAACCCATCACACTGCAGAACACTCTCTTCATACCCTTGTAATTGCACTGTTTTAGTCACAGACAAAAGTGTTTGGAAATTAATAAAGAAATATTAATTGCACACTAAGACCAGAATCCAGTCTATTTCTTTGCATTATCTTCTGGTTTTACTGTGTAATTAAAAGTAATTATACATGAATAAAAATCAAGTAACTTGGGTTTAAGTGCAGACCTTACCACATAAGCCTACAGTCCAATTAAACACAAAATGAAGCTGAAATGAGAACTTTGGGAAATAACAGTAAATTACTGTGTGTTAGGTGATTGCATCATAGGTAATAGCTAAGGGTAGATGCGAGTACAAACTGGAAACCATATCAATGCAGTCATCCCTGTTTATGTAAGAACAACTGTAGGTAAGCTCTGCAACTGGACTTGTGCATCTATAAAGTTGTTGCTATCAATATATATAGACCTCATAGTAACAGGTAAGCAATTGGCTGACAGACACAGCAAGTACTTTTAAAAATTCAGAGTAATATTTTCACATATTTCTATATGTTTTGCATGTTCTATATTTAAGAGAGGATAATTCTATAATGCTTTCCCAGAGTGATGAATGTCAATGGTGGGGAATTAAAGATGACAAAAAATTAAAGATAATAAATATAACACCATCATGACTGCTGTATAGCTTATGCATTCAAACAAAAATCAAAACCTATGGCTACAATTAAATTCTTCAGAAACACGTTTATTACTCAAAAAGCCTTTGGGTCTTGTTGGCCTTTCACATATCTTCCTCCTCTTCTAAAAATCTAGTCCACCAAAAATCTTAGGAGGAAAGTCTATGAGAATTGGGGTGGTTCAGCCTGGGAAAGGGAAGGCTTCGGGGTGACCTAATTGTGGCCTTCCAGTAATTGAAGGGCCCTACAAAAAACATGGAAAGAGACGATTTACAAGAGCATATAGTGACAGGACAAGGGGGAATGGCTTCCAACTGAGTAAATTTAGGTTAGAAATTAGGAAGACATTCTCTACTGTGAGGATGGTAAAGCACTGGAACAGGTTACCCAGAGAAGCTGTGGACTACCCATCCTCAGAGATGTTCAAGACCAGGCCAGGTGAGGCTCTAACAACCTGGTCTAGAGGAAGTTACCCCTGCCTGTGTTAGGGCAGTTGGAACTAGATGATTTTTAATGGCCCTTCCAACTCCTACCAGTCCATGACTTTATGATTATCCTTATTATTTTATTATTATTGAAAACTACAAAAAATATTACCTAAATTGCCTAACATCTTTGACAACTCCATCCTACCCTTCTAACAACCCCAAAGCATCATAAAAACAGATGCACTGGTAATTGATTTATTTCCTTAAGATCATAAATGTGGCCATGCAGAATATCTTCACGCATGAAGAAACTGGGGAACAACAAACCAAAACAGAACAATAGAACTTCCCTATATTTTTTTTTCTTTTTAAATATAACGTTAGAAAAGCAAAGCAACTACTGAAACCAAAGGAAGAGATGTTCACATAAAATCCTTGCAGCAGTGTCCCAAATATTTTATTTGGAATGTCCACTGAGAGCTTCAAACATACAAACACAGAGAATAGTATTCTAAAGCAATAAATGCGGTAGCTCTAAACATAGAAAGCATTTGGTACACTAATATGTGTACATCTGTTTTGAAAAAGAGAGTAGCTTTTTTGTTGGTTTTTTCCCCAAAGCCACAACTTGGAATTAAATGCAAAATCCAGGGTTTTGCCAAACAAAAGGTCTTTCAGGCCTTATATTGAAATTAGACTAATGCAAAAATATGCAATCCCATTTGATGATTATTTTTGTTGACTTACATAGTCTTTAGTTAACTCTTGTACAATTCTGTATATCTAAAAAGGACAGCCCTTCTCAGCAAAGTTAGAAACATGATACCATCCTCTTATTTCTTTTAGTACAACCAACAGCTATTGCTATCAATAGTGTATGTGTATACTATGACCTATCAGAGAAGTTCAGAAAACAAGATGTTTTTAAATGTTCAATCCAACTCTGCAAGAACTTGCCTGCTTCTTAAATAAGCATATGCAATCCATTATGGATGCAAAGCTCAAGATTATCATGGTAAAATCAAGATCTTGGATTTCAGCACTTCTCCCAGTAAGGATTCATGAAGTTGTAAATACAAAAGTTGTAAAGGCATTAATATTAATGATTTACCCTCTGCCAATCCAGACTGCTTGAAATAACTTCAGCTCACAGAAAGCTCAGTGGGAGAAGAAACCATCTCTACGATGAGTGAGTATATACTGGAAGAGCCCATCATAGAAGACTGCCCTTCCAGAAATTGCTTTAGAAATAGGCTCTTGAAGGTGGTGTGGAATTAGTAAAATGTGCTAACAACAGAACGTAGCACATTTGGATGTTTGTTTTAGGTTTGGTTTGGGGTTTTTATTTGTTTGGTTTTTTTCCTGTGGGTTTTTTTTTCCTGTTTTTGATGGTTTGTTTTTTTAAATAAAAACAAGTTTTATTAGTCCTCCCTCATCAGACCATCACTATTTTAGCCATTGGCCATATCAGAAAGTGTAAAGTATAGTATCGAGAAAATATGTAATCTAAAATGTATATGAGAAACAAAATATTTCTAAACCTGAATGCTTTTTTTTTATTATTTCAATGTTAGGTAGTGGTTCTTCTACTCTAATTTTATACAAAAAATTTATTCATGACTCAAACATGGAAAAAACCCCCCAAAACAAAACCCAAGGAAAAAAAAAGTAAAAAAATAAAACTGAAACAGAAGCTTCTGAATAGGTTAAATCCTAGCAAGAAAGCCAAAACAGAAGGAGATAGCACTTTCAAAGTCTTCATGTTTGTCAGATCACTTAAACTGACAGTGTTAAAGAAATAAAAATAGAAAAAGAATCTTCTACTGAGCCACTGAAAGACATTTCCAGAGGTTCACACATTTCTGACAGTGTTGCACTGATGGGGGCATGCTAAGTACACAAAGAAAGTATCTTCCTTTTTAATATACACCTAGGAAGAGCTGTACTCATAGGATTAAATGAGGGGTTTCTCGAATCGTAAAACCTACTCTGCTCTTTTACTAATAATGTTTATATAGTAACATCATACAGAAATTTTACAATTAACATAGACATAGAGCTTTACACATTCAATAACTCTCCCAGGCATGACAGGTTTTGCACAGAAGCTCACTTTTCTTCATTATAGAAAAAAAGAAAAAGAAATAAGGAAAAATCATTTTTCTCCTACTACTGCTGCTGATTTCTACCATCAAATCAATGAGATATCATCAGCTGCAAAACCCTCTTTCAGAGAATGTTAAAAAACACTCAGCTGTTCACATTACCTTTTTCCTTCCTTTAAAACAATCAAACACCTGAGGCCGAGCTAATGGGAAATTACAAGTGCCCATATTATGTCAAAGAGAGGACAAAGAAAACCATATTGGCAGGAATCATGATATCGTTTCTGTGCCTTTGAGAAAGAAAAAGCAACACTGGGAATCTGCCTATCTCCTATGGTTTATCAGTAGTCTTACTGTTAGACAGTATTAAAACATATATTATGTAAGTACATTAATGGGGATAAGAAGGTTGCTTAACCTCCCAAGATAATTATGTCTAATCTAGTTTCTTGGAAATATACTACCACAGACCAATTAGAGTATGTTCTCACTGGTTTTCCTGCTTATAAAATCCCTTCAATATACAATCTACATTCCTAACTATTTCTCCAACAAAGAAGCAAATGTATTTCAGAGTAACCCAGAAATGAAGAACTTAGTGTTCTTTTAAGTATATTAATCATTAATTATTCACTCTGTTCAGACATTCTGGTTGCTAAGTTCTAGCAAACATGAAGAGAAGTATATCTTGAGCACTGTTAGGCTTCAAGAACTTGTCTGATGAATTCAGTTCACCAATACAATACATTCTAATAAGGGAAACAAAACACAAATAAAAGTCATGCCTTTACACAATAACATGAAGCACCTCCAAATAACAGCGGCTTTGACAAAACCTCAGATTTTCAAAGGAATTTATTATCTAAAAGTCTGTCACAGCCCTTAACTGTATTTTGGCACCAAAATATTTAGCTATTCTGAGCTTAACTCTTGCCAGTTCCTGAAAATTATGTGCAGTGACTTAAAAAATGATAACTTTGCATCTTCACTATTGTAAGGCCATATTTGCTCTTACTTTTGTGTTATTCCCTTAACTCAGGTGTAGATTTTGGGAGCAAATCACATCCTGAATATAAGGCTGTAAAATAACTGTCATAACTATGGCCTGAACTTCAGACTTTCCAAATCTAGACTTTGCTGCTCCCTGTGAGGCTGCAGAAGCTGCAATCTGCACTAGCTGTGCAAGAATTTTTCATCTCTATTACTTTGTTCCATGATTACTCCCTATTCACACCATCATAAACAGCCAGGGATCCATTCACTTCGTTTTGAGCAGAAAAAAGAGCTGCTTTCATGGCTACATTAGAAACAACAATGAATAATGAGTACAGTCCCATGAAGGATGGGACATGGGTAAACGTGTACTTCATAAATGGGAATGTTCAAGGTACAATAACAAAGCTGTTAACAAAAATCTGTTATATAAAACTTGTTATATTTACTATAACAGTAACATAAAAATTACTGTGTTTTAATTAGGATTTACAGAAGATGATATATTAATCAGAAAAGATAAAAATGTTGATCAATACATTTACTCCTTTATGTGTAGGGGAAAGAAAGGCATCTTGTAAATTATTTGAAGATTCACTACTTTTCAAAAGAGCTAATTATGATTCATCTTTTTTAACAGCAACTTTGTAGCAAGACTTCAACCTTTTTGTGAAGAAACATAATGAACTTGCCATCACTATTTTTCTCAGCTGAAACTCAGGATTTAAGAAGTTGTACTCTTTTGTGGAGGTCTAAGATTACTACTGTCTGCTTTAAAGGTTTGAAGCCTTCTAGAGAACTATCAGTTTCATATTAATAAATAATATTAAAAGGCACTCAAAACTACCAAAACTGTGTTCTATATTTGTTTACTGCAATTCTGATTTATAGTAAGGAACTGCTGTAAAGATTACAGTATACAATAAAACCTGTATCAGCCTCTCAAATGTATTCACAGTTTATTAGGGTTGCAAATTTTGCTGATTTACCTGTCCAACTATTATTGTTCACTCTTAAATATCATCATAGCCTTTTGCATTTTGGAAGCAGAAGATATTTAAAGCTTTGAAACAGCAAACTGTGGAAAGCAAGACCAGATTTTACAACTAGCGATACTGAAACAAATTTAAAAGTCATATAGTATTTCCAAGCGACTACCCAAATACTGTAATCTTTTGTGTAAAATAACAGGGTGTCTGTTGAAGCAAAACCAAAACCTGCACTCTCTGCAATGATCTGCATACTTGGAACTTTAATAGGCTTGGTTTACAGCATCTTTGTCTGATTTTACTACAGAAAAAAAAAGGAAACAAAATGTGTATAACACCAAATGTTTGCTGGCTTCTAGCCTTCTGCTACAGCCTTTCCCAGCAGGAGAAAGGAGAGAAAGGATAGCGGAATCAGACGCAATGTATGCTAGTCTGTATCTTTTGTATCTCACAGATGATGAAAGTTTGAAGCACTAACCCTCAAAAGCGAACAAACATAACATTCTCATGTCATTGCTCGGATAAATTATTAAACTGCTATTCTGCTTTAGAAACAAGCATTAAAGTGTATCATTAGACAAAATGGAAACGGAAGGGCCTCCCTGTAGAAACAAATACTGTGAAACTGCAGCTGGGTATAAAAATCACTTCAAATGAGAGATCTTTGTCAGGGGATATGTATGTATGGCCAAACTTCGCGAACGAAGATTTGGGAAGGGCTGTCCCCACGTGGGTGTGCCCTTCCAGCCTGCGCAGTGGATTTTAGGTGAGGCTCAGCGTGCGCAGAACTGGCCCCCATCGTTTAACTCCTGAGGTTCATCTGCCACGGCCGAGCGAGCTTGGACAGTGACATTGAAGTCCTCAGGACTAGAACCTACAGCACCCGGCATTTCCCAGGAGGTCTCCCATCCAAGTACTAATCCGGGGCTGACCCTGCTTAGCTTCCGAGATCTGATGGGATCGGATGTCAGGGAGGCAGTCAGGGAATATACACAAATAATATCTATCCATCAACTGATTACAGGTAGATGAGTGTTGCTTTATTAACCAGTAATATACACTTCACATGGTAAATATCACCATTTTGAGTTAACAGCACTACAAAACTGTCTGCACTATCAAACAGCCTATACACTGAAATTAAACAAGGCACTGAAAATAGGAACTTTTCAATAAAGACTAAGTTTTGGTACATAACCTACTACAATTGAATGGAAGGAAGGTAAAGGGATAGCACATAAATTACTGAACAGTTTAATCAAAAAGACAGACAATCATAGAAGTTGCAGAAATCATAATGTAAAAACAAAGTAAAAAAATACAACTTCAGATGTTTACTCTTTAAATTCTTTTCCCCATACTCAGGAAACTTGAAATCACAAGAAAAATTATAATGTTACAATTAATTTCAGAATTAAATTTTTTGCCATTGTATGATGAAACAAAAAATAAATTAAAAATTAAGTCAGAGTGTATCCACAAGATATTCTGAAAGATTTTTTTTAAAATAAATACTGTCAGAAAGTGAAAGCAGTTTGTTTGTTTGTTTTTTTTAATGCAGTGATTTATTGATGTTGGTATAGCAGATTTACCTAGCAAATATTATCAAAAAAAGGTAAACAAAGAACTCCAAGTACATTTTTGTTTTAAATCTTTAGCACAATCAAAGCAAGAAATTTGTTCAGCTTTATTCAGGGGTATACCTGTATCATCTCTTCTGAATCTTTTCAATTGAAAGACAGCGCTGAGCATTTGGGCCAAACAGTTAAAAGTTCAGCAAAACTGTTAGCAACAAAACCCACTTCCATAATGAAAAGCGTTGAGCAACATCAACGACGAATACTGACAATTTGTTATCTGAGCAAGCTTCTTTTTTAAAAAATATATGTACATACACAGATATATACGTGTGTCATGGGGTGAAGCTTCTCTGAAGGCACCATGCAGATAAAATGAGGTCTGAACTATAGGTATGCCCACCAATTAGATGACAAGTTGAAAAACAAATATAATTGTGACTGATAACAAGTGCAAATGGCATAGGGAAGGCTGACCCAAATCCCTGCCAAATGAGAGGGTCTATCCCATTCCATGGGTTAGCTATGCAAGAAAAGAAAATAAAGCAGTCATACAACTTTATGCCCTTGTAACATAATCATGGTGAGAGGCCAGAAAATCAAAGTAGCTCAGGTAACAACCACTAATTGTCTTCAGATCCATGGGGGAAAAGTCAAAGAGATTAGTTGGGGGCTGTACGGTAATGCAGCAATTGGCAACTTAACCTGACCACCGAAGTGAGAAACCAATGAAAAGTGAAGAAAGTGGCTATCAATGAGAAACTGCCTGTGGATGCCAAAAAAACATTCAGAAGGCTGAACCTGATGTGGAATAGCAGGCTACTCAAAAAAGCCAGCTGTAAAAACTAGGACTCAGCACATGGATCCTTTGGAGCAACTGTCCCTTGCCCCCAACCTAGACAACTGTCCCTTGTCCCCAGTGCTACTCAACTGGGTCAGAAGGGCAGGAGCCTTGACCAGTGGGTGTTTACTTAGAGTATGAGCAAGTTTCAGAGAAGTCTTACAACAGAAATTGCTGTCAACCTACTTTATCATTTTGCTTAGCAATTTATTTTATATTCTTGTACTAAATGGTTTTATGCCATGGTGTGCTCCTGTTATTGTAGGTACCACACCCTAAATTCCCCTGTGAAAATACGTATTTTTATCTCTCTAGAAGGTCCTATATTATATGCAGAATTTCTCATATAAAATCCACATTAATATTTCTAAGAAATAACAATTACAGTGTGCACTTTAGGCAGCCTCAAAATGCAATAATGTATTTGTTGAAAAATAATTCTGCCATAACCACATTTTGCCATCACCACATTTTAACTGTCTTACTGAGAGGTGGGAACCACTGGACCATCAGCTATTACAATTAAGAATCCTTAGCATCTTCTGTCTATTTAAAGTCTATAAGTTTCTTATTTCAAGTTGTGCAGGTTAAAACATATTGGACACTGATTAAGTGGCACTTAGTATTAACTGACAATTCTGTAAATGCTGCATGCTGTAATACAACTCTGTGTTTAACAGTTATGTATTATTTCACAGGTATCATATGTACTTTTCCCTGTTGGAATCACTTACTCCAAATCTGAAAGCTAAGAATGTACTAGGTATCATGAAGTTTCATTTCTAAATGTCATATAGGAAGAGAGGTATGGACTTTATGCAGTAATAAAGAATGAATAAGGAGAATGGGCAAATAATAATTATTTGATGTTTAGAAATATTTGAAAACAATTTCCCACTCATCAATTCCATGTACCCTAGGTAAAAATAATACAGATATTTTAAATGTTTGATCATGAGCTTCAACACAGTTTTCTGTTTGAAATGAGAGTTTTCTATTTATTCTTAATTATTTAATGGAGTTATTGCTTCATTTTCTTCAAGAAAGTTTCCTACTAAAATAAGCAAGAACTCAAAAAAGGTTAAATGTAATTGTAGAAATATGTTCAAATGCCCAAGACACTGGTAAAAAGTAATTATGTCAGAGAATTACTATAATCTCTGACCCATGCCAGAGACTTCTGCACACACAAGTCAGACTCTGGAGACTTGCAGGCACATGCACATACACATACTTCACTCATCCAGCATCTGCAAGTTGCAGATTCTTGCTCTCCAGGTCATGAAAGTTCTACAAACTCATAGTAATAACAGGATCAGTATGGTCACCTTTGTCAAGGAGCACCTTCTACCAGCTACTCAGCTGTGGGAGATTTTTTTAATAGCTTTTTCCTTTAAACCTTTTGCTCTTTCATGGAAATAAAACCCCAGAAATTTATAATTGGCCTTTCTGCTGTACACTTCTTTGTGGCCCATGCCTTTATTTCCTTTTGTGTAAGATAAATTTTATGGACCATCTACTCTGTGCACAGAGTGTTTAGAATTGTTTTTCATAGTGACATGCTCTGCTGTTTTTATATCCACAATTTTACATGCATGACAAATAATTTCTATTCAGACAAATTTTCAGGTGCAGAATGAAGAAGTCCAATGTTTTGTAATGTGGTTTTTGGTGGCCCTAACATTATACCAAATGCAATTGACTTTATGAGGACACCTGGTAAAAGTTCCCTGTTGCTTTGTGCATAAAATAGAACATGTCCTTTATCCTGAAATGCCACCCTCCTTCCATTTTTTTCCAAAATCAGCCTTTTCACAGTATTAAAAAAAAAAAAAAAAAGTAAATTTGGGCAAGCTTTTGCCCAAGGTTCAAATTTGCCAAAACCTGATTCTCTGTCACTCACAAGTAAATACTGTTCATGCAATTGATGATTACCTTGGAGGTTCTTTAAGTGCCTAACAGCCTCAATTTGTTACAATTTTAGAGAAATTTTATCACAGGATAAAATAGGTAGCTGCAGGAGGCATTGAAAAAACCCCACTTGAGATTATCATGAAGAACACAATCTCACAAATTGCTCGATCAGATGAAAAACAAACTCTATGTCACATAAAAATACCCCTGGCATAGAACTGATTTAAAATTCCTTATAGAACTAATTTTACAACCAAAATGCTTCCTAGATACAGTACTCAATAACCAGAAATAATCAGACCCATTAGATGAAGCAAAGATACCAATAATGTAAAACAGCCAAATCCCATCATGTGAAAAAAAACAAACCAAAAACAAACCAAAATCAAACCAAACAAACAAAACAAAACCAACCAAATAAAAAACCACACACACAAACCCCCAAGCACAACCTCACAACAGTCCCTTCTAACATTAGATAGAACAGTAAGTCAAAAGATCACCCTAGGAAACTTGTGAGACTCAATATCTACAGAACAGAAGCTGTAGTACACAAGTAGCATAAAATTGGGAATAGGTATCGGCATTACAGGCCAACTGTCTAAGAACTCAGATATGCTGTTACATCACTTAAACTTACGTGACACATAATATTACATTTTTATTTTCAGTGTCACTGAAATGTCGGTTGTCAGTAATGTAAGGAGATATACAAATTATTTTGCAGTCTAAATGTTTGACTAGGTATATGGCAAGGTATATTTTGACTAATTACTTCATTGAAGAGCTACAACACTAGCAGGGTTTGCTTGTTTCTATTTTGAACAGAATAATACCTCCCTACTAGTAGAAGTACAGCATTTGTTTCTTAAGTGTTCAATCCCTGTGATTCTAGCCAGTGCCAAATAGCCTGCCAGAAAGTGAATGTCAAACAGAATATGCTTGTGCACAATCAGAAATTACCAAGTATTAATGTAGGGCTTCCATGGAAAAAAACAAACAAGACCAAAAAGTACGTCACATTGAAGAGTTCAGTTAAACTTTAGTCAAACACATTTAACGTGCATTTAACTTATCTGCATGTTAAGTTACCATACAGAGATATCTATAACAATTGGCATTACCATTTTAGCACAAAACATTTTATGAATCAACAATTCAATTATCAGATGTTTAAATTTTCGCCCAATTCAGGAAAAAATGAGCTTAGCAAAATACTGTAGATTAATAACTTTTTTCAGAACAGACACTAAAATGATACCTCGAAGGTCCATCACTTGTGTATGGCAGCATTGTGAACTGAACTGCAAATAGCAACAGCAGAGCAGCTATTCCTAGTTATGTCATAATCTATTTATTTAAGCTTAGCTATTTGACAATAATGGTTACATTAGCTTCGGAGAGAAAATTGATTCTGTCATATGTCTCCTATAATCCAGACATCACCCAGACAGCAGCAATTCAGAAGTAGAGAGTTCTATATTAAAATTTTAAATTAACTCAAAATCTTTCTGTCCAGGTTGACTGGTGGCAGATGCTGACACTATGACACCTCTGGAAGTAAAGACTGCAATGCTCAACTCTTATTAAAGTTGTGTTATTAAGCAAGAATGCCAAATTTCTCTTAGAAAGGCATTGTCTTGCAATTATTATTAATTGCAGAGAAAAAGCCTGACGACACAATCTGTGAAAATATGCAAAACACATTCTGAATAGTTTGACTTTTTTTTTTCAGTTTGAAATGTTTTGAAGTAGGTAATTCTGAATTACAATCTTTGAGATCATCATTTCTTTTAGGGTGATCTTTTTAACAGCTTGTACATTTGGTATTCACAGCACTAACCTTACCAGTCTACTAAGTTTTTTATTTTATCAGAAATTACTACTATGAGCCTAATTGGAAAACCAGAACCTTGAAATAATTCATGAAAATGTTAAACTGCCCCTTCTACCTAACTGCTAAAACCACAGTGGAGCAGTAACATGAATAAAAAAATCCTCAAACGCTCCCACAATCAAAAAGGCCCTAGAAATTTCAAGAATGAGAAGCTATATCCTGGAGGCCATAAATATCAAGTGATACATTACTTAAGTTTCAACAGTTCTGCATCAAATTCTGCTATTATTCTTCCAACCTCTTCTAACTTATGATTTTTAGTTCTTACATGTTAATATCCAAAAATTTTAAATTGATAATGAAACAAGCAGTCCAAATTCTCAACCACACTCAACACATACACAAGAGAGAAGTGATTAACATTTCCATTCTAAACAAAGCTTAAAATGCCAAAAAACAAGGAGCTTCCGCATGAGAAGTAAGTTGATCCAAGCTGCACTGTATGCACAGAACTTTCACAATTCTGTCAGAACATTAAAAGCTAAAGGGCTTATTGTTTCCATGGAATTTTTTTACCTACAGGATCCACCCACAGGAAACAACACAACACAAGTCCCTTCAAAAATGGACTTCACTGGGGGATTTCATGATGTTCTATGAAAGCAGAAGGAGCAGTGCCAAACTAATTTCAGAGCAGAAAAATGAAAGCACAGAAAAATATATGTGGAATTAGAATCAAAGTCAGAGCACTGTAAGGTGGTCCATCAAATCTAGTCCTTGCTACAATGATTGAGAAACAGCATTTATGGATCATGGAGGGAGAGGGAAGAAATACAGATGAAAAACTTCCACAAAAAGTAAGACTATTTTCATGCACTAAATGATTGGCCAGGGATCCTATGAAGAGGACCATCAGCAAACCACCACTCAGTACTTTCACTGTGGCTCAGGAGGGCCAAACCACACTACCTGCAGAGAGTGCCTACAGTGGGGATTTCTCACTAATGAGACTTGAAGCAGATTTCAGGCACAGCAGGCGGACAGGCTGAGCTCAGAGCAGCACTGCCCTGTGCATGCTGTGACTTCCTTTCCTGACTGGAGGAGAATGCAGCAGCATCACAGAATCTTAACAGGCATTCCTGTCATTGCCCACCTGTAACAGTGATACAGCCCTGACACTGGGTTCGGAGAGACAACTCACGTTCCCACCTGTGTTTGATCTCCTGTATTCAGAGTGGAAGTCTGGAAGTGGTCAGAAAACTGGGAGAGCAGTAGAGTTTTCACAACATTCATGCAATCACTGTCCCATGCCATTCCAGCACTCTTCATTCTCTCATCCAGCACTGCAGATTGTGTCCTTCCAGGCACACAGTCTACAAAGTTACCAAAGTTACTCCTCTTTGGGCCATGTACGCTGCCTAATCACAACCATCTCTAGCTGCATCTGTCAGATGATACTGCATACTCAGAAATCTTGGTCCCTACTCACCAGCACTGCAGGGTTCACTGCTAAAAAGGCAGCCCATCTTCAGAACATATTTCACCAACAAAATGCACTATTTCCACAAGGTTTGTCCAATTAATCATTTGCACTGTGGTAATGGCTTGCCTACACCTGGAGAAGTCAAGTGATGAGAAGCATTTTATTTTTCTCTCAAAGATGATGTCTGAAATAAATGGGAGGAGTATACTCAATGTAGATAAAACTCAGAAACACTAACAGTGTTCCTGTCTGACCTTAGCCCCACTTCATTTTGTTCCTGCACTGTGTACTTGACATTTACATCCTATACTGAAATGAAGGTTTCTGATTTCTTGCCCAGGATCATAAGGAGAAATAAGAGAGTGAAGTGCAAGCTGTATCTTCATCCCCCACGAACAAACAAAGCCAGTGCAACAGACTGCTGCATGAATGGTACAGTACAGAAAGGAAAAGTCTTCCTTTAAGCATCTGCAAGTGTGGTTTTTTAAGAGAAATTATGACAGCATGTTTTTGTTGTTTGGTATTTTTTCCATTTGGGTTGCCATTAGATCACAAATCTCTCTAATAAGACAAACACTTCTTTGAAATCAATAAGACATTACTGTAACTACTTGAAACTGTTTCAGCATGATGGTGCTGTAAAATATAGCTGTAATCTCAAATATATCTTGTGAGTAAACTAAAAGGGTTTCCTTTGGATCACATGTCAATGGATTCAGACAATTCATCCAATTGTTTCAAGAGGCCGTTTTCTTATTATTGACTCTAAAATAGTCCCAAACTTCTATATTACATAGCTGGATGCATTTAGCTAATAATTGAGATAAATGAAGGTATAGACATCATGCTAATGACTGAAAAGTTTCATTCCACAACATGGATACAGTTAAAAACATATTCTGAATGAGGAAATGCTTCCATTGCCTACACAGACTGTTCCTGCTGCCACAATTTTAAAAGATAGCACTGATGAAAAAATGAAGTCAAGAGTCTTGTGTATTCAAAGCCTAGAAAACAACTACTAATACTTTAAAGTAGGCCAAGAATGATTCTCTATCTTCTTTTTGCAGTTAAATCATTCCACCCTAAAATGTGAAACACTGATGTTTAATAACAATAATTAACAACATAGAGCTGATGTTTCTAATAAAATTAGAAAGAAATCCAAATTAAATGAAATCTGAAGTCTAATATTTTAAACTTAGAGCCATTTTAGAGTAGGAGAGGGAAGCTCCAACTTTCAATGTATTGGAACTGGGAATTCCAGAGATAAAAGGAATTATGTGAGTTTTCTTCATGAGACTTGTAGTCAAACTTCAGCAGCACCACAAACATGCACCAGCAGTCTGTAAGCACTGGCTACAAACATAGTCAAAAGGCTACTGAGATATGGAAGCTTAAGCTTCAAATCCTTTATCAGTGAAAAGATCAATTTTAAAATCAATACTTGTATTTGATGCCTAGTCAATACACAATAACTGAAATTGGGGAAATATATGGACTTTCCGTAAAAAGCCTGACAAAAATAATATGCAGTCTGTAGCCTCTGCATAATCTTATCAAGAAAAGCAGCCTATAAAGAATTGAATTATCCCTAAGCATGCTAATAAAAGCAGAGCAAGCAATGTCTTATTTTCTAACTGGTAGCAGAGGAATGTTTTTTATTCACAAAAGTACTATAAAGGAACAGGTATCCAAAATTATTAAAAAAACCCTATCCTCTATTAGGTCACATTTGTCATTTCTCTCACTGCCATGAAATTGCTTGTCATAAGAATCATATGGCAGACCAAAATAATAACAGTTCCCAAACAGGGGCCAGAAGAGTTACTGATAAAGACCTTAATTTTCTAAAGCATCTTAAAGATAACTGAGCATGTCACAGTCCAATTTATAGATGTACTTTGGGAGCACTTCAACCACTGAGCACAGAAGCACTCTATCACCATAAAAATACTTAAAAACTTCACCAGGAAGCAGTGTCTTATAACTGCAGACAATTGGATTTCCTTGCAAACATAGCATAGAAGTCCAAACCATGGTCATGTAAAGAAAAGGAGAATAACCTTTCTTTAGAGAAATACCATTCAATATTGACAATAAACAAATTAGAGATTTTGTCATAAATTGTATGTGACATCATGTCCAAGATGAGATTTACATTAAGGAAAACTGTGAAGGGAAAGCAATACATCACAGTACAACAGTAACCTGATTCATATACTTGAGCTTCACCTATCCATCCTGCCACTCCCATACCTCTTGTTGAATATAAAACCATACCTCCAAGAAAGGCTATAATTACATGACTCTTTTCAGGCCGCTGTCTTTGAAAACAAACATCCTTCCCCTTTCTGTAGAAAAAAATCCAACAGTATTTTAGGCAATAAATGAGCACATCTATTTATCTGTTAAATTATACCTAAGAAATTTTGAGATTGTCAGCTAACCAAGCACAAAAACAAAGTCATCAATCTGGCTTAAGAGTAATTTCATCAATATCCTGCAATTCTAAAACTTTTATTCCTTGGATCACATGTCTTAAGCCATTTTATTAGCACTGGTATAAGTGACATTTTTCCATATCAGGAGTTACTCTATTTTTACCTGCTGGGAAAGCAATCAAAGCCTCTAACAAATTTAACTACACTAAATATCTAAAAAAAAAAAAAAATCTAAACAAACAAACAAAAAAAAAACCAACAACAACAACAAACCCCAACACATTGCTTGGCTTAAAGCTGTAAGGCAATAAAACAATATTGATATGTACCTTTTTTCTTTAATTACAGACATGTTTCAAGTATCAAATATTTCTGTATGTACTTCACAAATGCCATGATGATCACTTAATAGAAATACATAAACACTACTTTATTTGCAGCACACAAGGAATTGTATATCTCCTTACATCTATTTAAAATTAAATAAGTAACAAGTGAGATAACATAGGTAAATAAAAAATAATACATTCCCACCAAAATAATTTAGCTACTGCTTCTTCCTTAAAAAACATGTCAATATCTCCTAAACTATTTACCAGCTTTAAGGCAAACCTTAGCAGTAACTCTAGTCTGACAGTGAAAATAAATGTTAGCTGCTACTCAAACGTGGCATTTGAAACGAACCATTAGGTTTTAGTCTCAGTTCTGACTTGAAGATCTGCTTACAAAAAAAAAAATGCATGCTCTTCACATGAAATGAGCACACATAATTTTGAGCAACACATTCATTTTTTTTTCTTTCTAATCTACAAACACTACAGCAAAATTACCAAGTTCAAATCTAATTTAACATACTCCCGGCATAAATGTAAAAGTATTTCCCTGGTAACATTTAAAGCCTCCAAAGTGGAAGTTCTGTTGCTCTCTTGAGATGGCAAAACCTGAAGAACTGCTGAAGAACAGACAGAGATCCAATGTTTTTCTCAACACAGAACCATGCAGAGCGCAGTACTCAATTATTGTGCCAAAGTATGATAAACACTGGAGTGAGCCTTCCTCCTTGCATCTTACTACATGCTATGAAGTTCCGTGAAGAAAACTAGTAGTCCTCCTCACCTCTGCCAGAACAATAAAACCTATTAAGACTATAGAAACACAGTTAGTAGAAAATTATTTGCCACTAAGCTATGAGCAAAGGATAAAAACATAAATAAAGCAATAATAACACGGATAAGTCATTACTTGTTAGTAGTAACTACAGAATATCAAAATTGGTAATACCTGTAGGATACTGGATTTGGTTTGGGGGCAACAAAGACTCATCACCACAACAAGCAAGTCATACTACAATATAAATGTGTCCAAAAGCCACAGCAAAAAGGCCATTCTTTTCTTCTCATGAAAATCTTGAAAGGTAACCAAATCAAGACTGAGTATCTTCTCTCCCATATAATGACATTAATTGCCAGTTTTACAAACTTATTCCTACCACTCTGAGTATACAACATCCAAGTATTTTTTTCCACACTAGTCACCTTTTTTCTATCACCCTTGCAAAATATTGGCTAGCATTACATGGTATTTTTACTTACCTTCACTCACTTGCCCTATTCAATTTTTTCACTGTATGAAATTTTCTTTCTGCACTTAACTCACTTTAGAATAATAATCCATACCCGTGCATATGCAAGACAAAGATGCAAATTTATGAACAACGTGTATGTTCACAAACAAATAATGAAACTATCAGCCACAGCAGGCATATCATCAACCATGTTCTTCGGGAATCATATACATTTCTTTTACCATTTTTATCACAGTAGAGAAATTCAACAAGAAATGCAACATAACAGTTAAAATACTATATCATAAAATTCCGGATTATTTATAAATATGGCCCTGTTCACAAAGGCACTGAAGTCTATGTTTTTGAAAACTTGCTAGATTTGGAGTCCTGATGACATAATTTAATCCTGAGGTTACTGATTTAATTCATTCTAAACAACAGTTCTATTAGTAGTCTTCTGAAAACTAACACCCAAGTCTTTTTCTTGGTCACAGAAACACAATTCACTATAAACTGATGATATTTCTCAAATATTGAAAAACCTGAATCAACTACTAAATAAAAAAAACAGAGACCAGATCATGTTGTGGATGCACTTTACTCTCTATACTTTGGTCTTCATTTCTGCAACAATCTTTTCCAACCACATTACTAAAAGAATAAGAAAGACAGCTTGCTCACTCACATGTTCAGGGGCAAAAAAAGTAGCACTGATGACTGTTAAGCTTTCCCAAAATCAGTGAAACAAACCAGCAGAAGATTATACTTGCATATGGAAATGTAGTGCACAGCTGCTGCAACAGGTTATTCAACACCTAAGCATTTTCATTGCTTCAGTATGGAAAAAACGTGCCTCATCTTTAGACTACATTAAAAGAGGCTCTGTAGTTAAAAATGATGTAAATTCCATTGTTAGCTACAACTTCTATTGAGGCAAATCACTCAAAATTGCAAGAAGAGACTATACTGAAGTTTTTGCCCCCACAAAGGATACTACATAGAAAGATTCCCTGAAAAAGCTCCTTCTAGCCATCATGACACCTCTAGTCTTACTACTGGGCAGAATTCCATTATGGGCACTTGTGGCTCCTAACCGACACCACAATTAATATTTTAATGTTTGGCAATCATCTAAAAATGTGCATAGACACATATTAAATCCTTCAAATAAAACATGTCTACAAGCATCTAAAAATCACAGAAAAGCACTACAGAATGAGCTGCATCATTAAGAACCTCAGTTGAATATGATTAAGTCAGGCAGATTTACATAATTCACCATGAACTTGAAAATAGTTCACTGCAGCAAGCTCTGCAATTAGACAGAAGATGAACTCTTCATAAATTGTAATGCTGTTTTATGGACATAATATAAAATTCTTTGGCAGTAACAGAATTTGGCATACAATCCTAACAATTGTTATCCTAGCAACTGGAAGACCTTTCAGACATTTCCTTTTTTTGTGTCTTCCTGAACCTGAACCAGCTTGATGCTCTCAGCTAGAGGTCCATTTAACTACTTTTTTAACTTTCACATGCAAAGTCCTGCTAATGGAAAGGCAGAGGAAGCAGGTACTTGCAGAAACAGTAACAGTGGATACCATGAACCCAGAAGACCCTCACCAACAGAGATACAAACACTGATTACCAGCAAGGAAGTTTCCCTTTGTGAGGACCATGCTGTGCAAGATTTGCCAGGATAGAAGACCTGGAAGAGAAGCCTGAGCAATCTCTGTCTAGAGAATAAAAAGGCTGGTTCACTATTCCTACACTTCATCCATAAAACAAACCTGAACATCATCATTATTGACCTAAACTGCAGATGTTATGTGAAAAACATTAGTCTCTACTGCTTGATCTACTATCTCTATCAATAGCATTAGGGAGTTTTTACACTGTATGAATTCCAGCCATAAGCCTTAAGGGATGAGCAAATATTCAAGCACAAGGATTTGCTCTGCCCAGAAGAGAGCACTTGGCAAATACATTTCAATGAGCACCATGTACTTCAAGTTTTTTGGGAGTTTAGTACAATTGGTGTTTGGTGCTTTTTATATTAATTTTAGAAGACAACTTTCATGAACTTAGGTATTCATGCCATTTTGATCTTTTCTGGTATATGACTTCCACAACATTCAAGAGGAAACTTTGTTTCCTGAGACACTGGAGTCTTGCTGAAATGACACAACCCAGCCCTTACAGGAAAAAACCAAACCATCAAAATGCATGAGATGATTCTTACAACTCAGGAGCTCCACATTTCCCCCATCTCCCTAAATTAACTATCACACTTATCTGACTCCTGTGTGAATGTTGCATGTATTCTTAACTCTAATGATCAAATTAAAACAAGAATGCCACAGAGCAATTTTAAGCCAAGTATATTTCTGCTTTTCACACCTTGAGTCTTAGTACAGTTTCCACCTGAATCTTCATCTTTAACCAGACAATGGAAGAATAAAAACAGAGCAAAGGTTTTCCATTTCAGGATACAAATCTCAAAATATTAGGAACTCTGATGATAGTGCTATCAGTAAACAACTGGAGACTACTTCCAGGGAAGGACACTGCTTAAACACAAGTGCTCACAATAAAAACAGAATAATCATATTCAGTGAACTTTTCATAGCCAAATGTTGGGCAAAAAAATTATCTTTAATTAAAAACAACAACAACAACAACAAAAACAAAACAAAAACAAAAAAACACCAACAAACCAATACTTTTCCACAATCACACAGACCTTTTATGAATATCAATCAACTGTTGAACTTGACAATTTCCTGCAAACTATGTCACACAAACAACAAAGACTCTTTCTTTCAGGGATGCAGTTTGTCACAGTTTCTTAGACAACACTTAAAAGACATTATGTTTGTTTTCCCAATAGTTCCTTATTTTCCATAAGCAAGAGGAAAAGAAAAACATAGAGACAAAAAAACATGCCTGTGCAAAGCAGATGTCTACGTTATAGTCTATGTTATATATATTTATTGCTACATCTATAAACAGACTACTTATGGTTTGGGGTTAGAAGGGATGCCTTTTTGGGTTTTTTTTGGCCTTGCACAATGCATGTTTAATCTATATGTAGCACAAGAGAATCCTGCAGGTTAAAATACCATTAAAATTGCACAGAATTTCTGTATTTTTTGTACTAACCATAAATATAATATGAACCTACAGTTTCTTCTTAACTGGGAGACAGCAGGATACAATATTTACTGATGAAACACTTTTATATGTTTATGAATCAGTCAATCAAGGGATATAAAATTAAACACTGACACCTTTTAAATGATAAAAAGATTAAGCTATAGAGCTCATGCTTATGTTTGCTATGAATAACATGTATTAGAGAGGCAGGCTTTAGAACAGTTGTTTTTAAACAGAGATAGGAATTTTGTTAAAACTACTTTTTCATCCAACCTTGTTATAAAGAAACTGCTGTTTGACAGCTTATAGGGAACAGTGACTCTCAGTACTAGCAGGCTGCACGCTTCTAAATGAAAGCATTAAAACCCCCTAATCCTGTTTGCGACTTCCTTTATTTATGTATTTTATTTTTAAAATAGGCTCCTTCTTTCTGTAATGCTGAGATGCTGCTATCACAAATCTCAGTGCAGTGTGCCAGAGCACATTGCACCCATGTGTGCTGTGCAACACTCCAGCACGCTGCATCCTGCTGAGCAGCCAAACCCACTGGCTACCAAAGGCAGACTTGTCCTACCGTAGCAAATTGAAACCTTCCTCTTACCTCGACTTCCTTGCTCTTCTCTTTGTTTGTGCCCATTGAACTTCTCCCATTGCTGGCAGTCTCCCGCGCTGGAACTACAGAAATCTGCTGGAGGGGCATTTTTATAGTGCTGCAGGTTGCCAGTACCTGTTTGGATGCCTTATATCTTCACTCCCCCTGAGTAGCCCACCTGTATAATTGTTCATATCCTTTCTTTGCCAAGCTCAGCTCTAAATAAAAAGGGGAAAATATTATTTGAGAAATGGTGTAGCATATGCCAGGGTCTTTCATCAAGAGGGGGAAAAAAAAGGCAAAGCAAAGCAGAGCAAATCGCAAACACAAATGAGACACAGCAAACAAAGAAGTAAGGCACAACAGTCCAGAGAGTTTCACACGCATAGAGTGATCAGGTGCTGCAAGTCCGTGTTCCCGGAGCACGCCCTCACACCACTATCCCCCAGGAGCACTGTGGGAGACAATTCAATTTCTGTGTTACCTAATAACTGTCATGGAAACCAAGGAAACCCAGGTCTCGCAGGCCTTTATTAGCAATCGCTTCCCACTAACGGCACAGGCTCCCACATTTGCAGCAGCTGCCACTTCTGCTTTTGTTTCCCATCCGATTCCACAGGAGTCCACTAAGCACCCCCAGATACTGCCTCGTGCTGACTAGGAACAGCAGCAGAAGGCTGAAAAGCTTAGTGTCCTATTTTGGAGCCAAAATCTCCTCCTTTAAAAGCACAGGATAGCTTGCTGTGCCCTTCATGCGTCTACAATAATCTGCTTAGGTCAAAGGATCTGCCTGGAAGTGAATAGCAGCGGTGCGCAAATGAGGTGTAAAAGGAAGACAAGACTGGGAGGGACTGCAAATGTGCCTTTCTGAGGTTGATAGTAAAAAGTTAACCCTTTGCTGCCCTTGCCTTTTTCCAAGAGATCACCAGAAGCCAGCTCAGCAGGACAAGCCAAAGGCAGACATAGATGTGCTGCCGTTGCAGTAGTCACATGCACTCAGAGAATGTCATTTACGTGAGCTTCTCACTCCCAACAAACATCCAGAAAAACTCTTTCACTATCTTCTCTCCCTTCAAAATGCAAAACAATAGAAGAACATCCCAGGTGCTGTATTACAAAAATGGATAAAAGGAAACTCTTAATGTTTATTTCTTGAAACAATCTATTGTTCTTAACAAGTATTAGGAACGCCAGAAAAACTGATTTTGAAAAATAGTAAAGAAATTCTTAGATCAGGAGTCAAATTCTTAGCTATATGAATAATACAGAAATGAAAGGGGAACCCCCTCTTTCCCCCTCCCCCCAAAGAAAAACACAACCCAGACCAAACACTGACAATGTTTTAATATGTTGTCAATTAAAGAAAAAAAATACCCAAGCCTTGAATTAAATCATCTTTATTTCTAGCCATACACAGTGGCACTTGGAATTCTAACAAGAAATAATAGCATTATATACAGCCTGGATTCTGTTACAAAGCCATGTAGGGAGGATTTAAAATACCGTTGATTCACTGCTCCACTACTTCAGTTACTATTTCTCAGTCTGAGTTAATAGAGCTTACAAGGCACTAGCCTGAGATCAATTGTGATCGGGTTCACACTGCTATCCCAGTTTTATATCACTGGTTTAAATTAAGATATATTGGCATGTTGTATATATAAGAGTTTATCAAATGCATTAACAAAGAAACATAATCTGTACTAGGAATTAACAGATGCTACAAGAAATGTGCATTTGTGCAGTTTTATATTTATATATTTATAATATATATATTCTACATCCATAGTCATGTAACAGATTTACAAAAAATAAAATTAAGTGTATTGGCATTTATACAGTTTCTTTACACATTTTTAGTTAAATGTTACATGCTTATTCCATTTTTATTTATATTTCAAAATTAGTTTGGATGCAAGTACAAATAGCTTCCAATCTACACAGGCTTAATTTTCTGAATTTTAAATATAAATAAAGACAAGCTCCAGCTCTACCAAGACAGCAGTAAAACAAAAATTTATTCCAGAAGTATTCAAAGACAAGAAATGTCATATACCAGACTTATAAAGTTTAACTGTTAATCTTAAACTTGACTATAATGCAAAGGAAATTTCTTAGTTTAACAGAAAGTTTTAAAGCTACAGAAACTCTTTTCCTTCCTCTGAGGCACAACAAGATTAAGAATTCCTAAGCCTGGCACTGCTTTGTCATGATAATCACTCACCTCTTTAACAAAAACATTGATAGAAAAGTGGGTTTATGGTATTAAAATGAAGCTTTCCTTTAAATATGCTTTCATGTCCAGTTAAGCTTATAAAAGTCAACATGTCTTTTGATACTGTGCCAATACTTCTGCATTTTAAATCATATGAATTTAAGATTTAAGTCAGAGATTTCTAGGTTAACCAATAACCTCCTTAATCCCATCTATATCTGTTTTAGCTAGAATAAAGATCTTAAAGGGTATCATGTGTTTAGTTTTTTTCAGAATTATGAAGTCTTGTGGCCCCTTCTTTCACCCACAGTGAACCTATAATGTTAATACATATATAACAAAAAAGTACAAAACAAGAGCTATATTTTAATATTAAGTATGTCCATGCTTGCATTCTGCTTGAATATTTCACTAATTACATTTCTTCATCATGTGGAGACTTAAATTTACTTCACTGTACATGTGCTGCATATGGCTCTTCTCAGCCTGAGTCCTAAAACAAGTGGCAAACCAATCAAGCCTCACACTGCTATAACCAGAAATGTAGAGAGCACCACTGCTTCATGGTAAGGAAGCTGTTAGAAAATACCCAAATATCCCAAATATCCAAATGCACACAGTAAACGTCAGTGGCAGAGGTGCACTTGGGATCATTTTTCAGTAAACTTTAGTTTTCCATCTTTGCTTTTTCAAGTTTACTATGACAGAATTATAAAATGTAAAACTTTGCATCGATGTTAGTACAGCTATGACCTCAGAACAGCATTAGAACAGCAGAGCACATCTTGAAGAGACGACAAAACTACTGATTTCAATTTACAATGTGTTTTTATTTCCCAGAGTCCGAATGCATTTCAAACTTGTAAACAAAGTGATTTTATATCTACGCACACAATCCCTTCGTTAGAAAATATACCTGCTTTCACTTATTCCCTATGGTCGTCAGCCTGTGGTGTTCTATTTAAAGAATGTTAATTTTGGTAAATGTACCACCCAAAAAGCCATAATTTCAGTGCCATGTCTCACCTGAAGGACAGCATGACAGCTGCTCAGTGAAGTATGAAGTTGCCTTGCAAAGCAGAAGGATAGGGTTTTAATCTAGAGAGGATAACAATAACAGAAGAAAACTCTTCACCTGGAGCAGGTGAAAATGTTATTGTCAGAGACGAGAGCTATGTGTGTGCATTAGCAACTGATTTACATTTCAAAATATAATTCACAGTTCTTGAAGCAAGTAACTACAAAAGAGAAAAGAATCACCCTTCCCTCCTCTTGCTTATGGTTTGGAACCCTACTAATCACAACTCAGATAAGCCAAGAGATCCAACTTCCTTTGTAGTCACTCCACATATGCCCTTCAGTACATGCTTTATAAACAGTTCCAGTCAGATCTTGGTGAATATGAAGGAAACCAAGACAAAAGGACAACTACCTTGTATGTTTCTACTCTTGCCTGGAACACATGCAACCTCTTCATCTATGCCCTTCATCCATAGCTCTGAGGATATTATGTCCTCTCCCACACTCAGGACACATACATTCCCTGCACAAATCGTTCCTGGAAGCATTTCTGTAGGAATCTGACAACACAAGGAATAAGAATTGCAACCCTATCTACACATGCAATGTTTTTAGTTTAATTTAATAAGGAGCACATTATCTTCTCACCATACCCATTTACACACAAGTACTGCATTGAACCAAGAGGAGAATCTAATCAGCTAGGATTAATGGTTCAACCATGGTGATGCAAGTGTCAATGAGAGAATGAAAAACAGCAACGCACCCCATTTTTAACACAATTACAAGGAAACAATGTACTAATGTATTGCCAATTCACTGGCAGCTTACATATAATATCTCTGCCTTGTTGCCATCACTTACAGAATCTCAAATTTTTACAAGATTCTTGATCTGAAAAAAAAAAACCCAGAATAATGTTTACCTGCGTAAATTCCACTATCAGAAACAGATAATTCTACTTTTTTGCTCACATAAAATTGTCTTTAGATAAGATGTACTGTAGCTATTATATGAGATTTCAGCTAAAAGCTCTATTGAAATTAAAAAAAAAAACCCCAAACAACATTTTGCAGATAAAACACCTACAGGTTGGTAGTTTGGACTCCACATTATTTGTTGAAAAGATCCATTGGCTATGAGTACACAACATACAAAAAGGTACAGACATACAGTCTATAGTCCTGAGACTTAGTAATGAGTTTCACGGTTCTTAAAAATTAAACAGAAAAATTACACTGTATATACTATGCTCCTCTTACTATGTAACAGGAATAGCTTGCCTTATAATTATAGCTTTGGTACAGAGAAGAAAGTCCGAACACTACAGCAGCTGTGGGAGTAGATGAATGCTAGTACGAGATAATGATCAACTGGGATGGACAGTCATTTTACCTAGGAGAAGATTCTAACACTTAAAATTACAGCTGGCAGTAGTCTAATGCAGACCAAACAAGACTGATGTAAAGCAATCCCTTGGGCTTCCATAGCATCTTGAAGTTACATGACACTGGAACCAAATGAAGTTTTCAGAAAAATGAAAAAATCCTTTAGATCTTCTGACATTTTTTAAGCCTACTGCAGTACAAAGTTAGTCATGGAATTAGGGCAAATATGAAAGATATCTTTAGCTAAACACAAATATTCCAAAGCAGCAGATTCCAGATATCTTTTCCCTGAATGGGAAAACCTGGTCTCTGCTACCTGGACAATTGTGTCCAAAATGCTGTTCTCTACTGTGAGCTGGCTTCAAATGGAGGAGTCTCAGGAATGCAAGAGTTTTCAGCAGAACTCATATTCAACTACATCTTCATCAAAAGCAAAATTTAAAAGCTATTTTAAAAACATCAACAGCTTTTCTAGTCTTCAAAAATTAGAACGAATGGCTGTGAGATGACATATTAGAAGTCACTGTCATATTAGAAGTCACTTTTTAAATACTACATGGAGTTGGTGTAAACTTGAATGTTGTCATCATGTTGCTAGATCCTCAGGGAGGTTTTGGTAGCTTTTTCCTTTGCCTTCTACAGCTTCATAATTGACTGAAGTGCTGAGAAGTACCAGGTAATGTAATACGGCATATTGCAGCAGTATGGGTGTTTTAAAGATATTAAGGAAGTAATCAACTGAAAATTCAAACTAAAGTCTTTGGATATTTTTTGTGTTGCTATTCACAGAATACTGTACATTATTGCATATCCTTTAATCAACAGCATTACTAAGCATTGATCTTCTCCTCCATTGAGAGGCTAAAACAGAAGTCAGTGCAAACATGGAAGAATCTATTTGTCACTTGAATATTCTGTGTAGATAAATTGCCAAGGTAGAACAGCTGAGAACATCTTTAGAACGTCTGTAAATCCAAGGTCATGGAAGGGTACAAGTCAAAAAGCAAATTAAAAAATCAAAACCTAATAGCTGAGACTCAATTAAAATAAGACCCATACCTCACATAAAGGTTTACCTAGCCAAAACAGATTTGATGAAAGTGAAAAATGAATGGGCAGATTGGATAAAATGTTTCCCCTGGCTGTTAAAATCAATTATTTCCATTATCTCTTAGATAACAGGATTAAAACCAACTAATTTTCACTGCCAAACACAAAGACCTTCATGTAAACGAAACCAAGTATACTATTCATTTATCACACTATAGCGCCCCATGAAATAGGGAAGGGAAGACTGGCAAAGTTCTACAAAATGCCAGTAACTTGAACAGCCCATTTAGAATTTTGAATTTTTGTTTAAATGGGCTATACCTTATAAAAACTAACAGAAAAAGTAAACTATCAACTTCTAGGCACATGGGTAGACTATGTATTTAACAAATTTACATTACAAAATAAAAGAATTATACTGCTTCAGTGTCTACTGAAGAAATGTTTATTCTAGTTTGCAGTACCCAACTTGTACATAGTAAGTGGTCCTATTACTTCACTGGTTCAGGTATGATGAACATCTACTTTCATGATGAACACTAACCTCTCAACCACCAGTCTGCTTGCAAACATTGCTGACCTTTAGCAATATAAAGGAGGTATCATTTAATAAAATGGAACTGTATTGTTCCTGTTTTTGTAGTAGTGGATGTAACCTGCATGCCATGTTGTCTAGCTGCCCATTTCCACCAGCATGCAAAATTCAAATGCTGTCATCAACGCAACTCTTCAGAGAAGAGGGTAAATAAAGATATTGATACCTGAAGTATTATTTCCCACTATTTTTCCCATTATTTTCCTCTTCGTAGCACCCTACATGAAAAAAGGTATTTAAACAGCTATCTAACATAAAGTTGTTAACAATCTTTACAGCAGAAACATCAAAATTTAGCAAGCAGTGGAATCCATCCTCTTAGTTTTGGGTTAAATGCTGCAAACCTGAATCCATTATTCTTAAAGAGTTCTTGGTAATAATGGACTCAAGTTCTTAGCCAACCTTGAAAGCTGTCAGTCAACACAGGAGGACCAGGGCACAATGCTGGAAGACTTGGACAATCTTCTAGGTGAGAGCATTAAACCAGGATGAAGTTCAACAGTACAAGAAACACAGTTATGGCACTGGTCGAGCAGGAAAAAGAACTCAGGTAGCAGCCAGGAGCACAGAATGATAGTAAAGAATGTTTTCTTTATGAAACGATGACTGGAAAATGTTCATTATCATCAGCTGCAAAAATGTATAGCCACGGGGTGCACTGAGCAATTATTTCCAATTTTTCTTAGTCCTGAAAAAAGTACACCAGTAATTTCCTCAAATATGAGACCTTTTACTTCTAAAATTCTGATCGCCAATATCAAGGAGATGTTGAACTTTAAGACAGTAGGCAACTGTTTTAAAAAACCTGCATAAAAGGAAATTATTTCCTAAACCATTTGCTTCCCTGACTAGCCACATGTAATTAGAGTGGAAGATAAATATTGTTTATTTTTAATACAGATATTCAGGTGCACACTACTGTGCTATGAACTGTGCTCTTGATCATTATTTGACAAAGACAGATGCACTATTTGTGATCAAAAAATAAAAGGTCCATCTGCATGAATACTAAAAGTCTACTTTTTAGAGACTTGCCGTTTTTGCTAAACATTATTTGTTTTGTGAATGTCAACCACTAGGATGTTTAAGGGACATGAAAAAATGCAAGTTATTAATTAAAACATGCAAATGAATATTCATTTAAACCACTTTTTATAAGATATTTCTTCTCAATTTCCTACAGGTGTCTACTGTTGATTGTATTGTATTTTTCCCTTTATTTTACATGTCTATCTTATAAGCTTACAAATACTGTTATTTCCCTCCTGTTTTCATCTGCTGTGACTCCTTTCTCCTCATTTCCTTCAGAAACAAACAGTCAAAATTTTATCTTTGGCTAAATACTCATATTTCAAGAATTATAACTTCTCTATTTTTTAAAAAATTCTATTCCATAACCAGCTTTATTGACAACACCTTAATAAATAAAATCATATATATTGAACTGGGTTTTTAACCTTATGTCCAGTTTACATTGGCTTTTTGGCTTTGAAACTTCTCCCACTGCTTTAGAGAGAGGATAGTTCAATGCTAGTATGATAAGAATCCCATTAAATTATAAAAACATGGAGTTAGAAAGGATCTGTGGAAAGAAACATTATACAGATGGAGAAATAATTTTAAATTTGCTGGTGGTTTTGACCCAAAATTCCTCTAACTTCATAATTTTAAGAAAACTACAAAAAGGGAGATGTATTCTGCTTATCTTTAATTTTATTAAATAGTTTAAATGAAGTCTGATACCAAGATTCATTTTGACTCATATTCTAGTTCATCCACAGGATTAACCCACTTTAAAAACACAATCATCACATTCTTGAATAATTTTCTTTACAGAATCACAGAATGGGTAAGGTTGTAAGGGACCACTGTGGGTCATCTCGTCCAACCTCCCTGCTCAATCCGAGTCATCCAGCAAGGTGCTAATAACACCAAGGTCATGGGTTTGATCCCAGTACAGGCATTCACTTAAGAGTTGGTCTCAATGATATCACCTTGTGGTCCTTTCCAACTCAGAATATTCTGTGATCCTGAATCTGGCGGAATTCCATCCAGACAGTTATTATCTCCAGTGAGGGAGACTCCACAACCTCTCTGGGCAATTTGATCGAGTACGCAGACCCCTTCATAGTGAAAAAGTTCTTCCTCGTGTTCAGGTGGAATTTCCTGTACGTCAGTTTCTGTCCATTGCTTCTTGTCCTATTGCTTGGCATCAATGAGAAGAGCCTGGCTCCATCTTCTTGGCACCCTGCCTTCAGATACTTACAGACATTGATGAGGTCTCCTCTCAGTTGTCTCTTGTCAAGGGTGAATAGGTCCATCTACCTCAGCCTTTCCTCATAAGAGAGATGCTTCAGTCCCTTAATCATCTTTGTTGCCTTTTGCTGGACCTGCTCCAGGAGCTTCAAGTCTCTCTTATACTGAGGAGCCCAGAACTGGACACAGCACTTCAGGTGTGGCCTCACCAGGACTAAGTCAAGGGGTAGGATCACCTCCCTCAACCTGCTGACAGTGCTCTTTCTAATGCATCTCAGGATATCCTTGGCCTTCTTGGCCATAAGGGCACACTACTGGCTCATGGACACCTTGTTGTCCACCAGGACTCCCAGTTCCTTCTCCACAGAGCTGCTTTCCAGCTGGTCAGCTCCCAACCTGTGCTGGTGCCCAAGGTTGTTCCTCCTCAGGGGCAGGACCCAGTCTTTCTCTTTGATGAACTTCTCTGCCCACTTCCAACTTGCTGATGTCCTTCTGAAGGGCTGCATAGCACTCTTGGGGTATTGGCCATGCCTCCCAGCTTTGTCATCAGTGAACTTTCTGAGGAGGCACCTTTCCCTTCAATCAAGTCATTAATGAATAAGTTAAACAATGTTGGGCTCAGTATGAAACCTTGGGGGACACAACTAGTGACAGGTCTCTAACTTGACCCTGTGCCACCAATTACAACCCTCTGCAATCTGCTGTTCAGACAGGTCTCAATCCACCTCACTGTCCACTCATCCAGTCCTCACTTCCTGAGGTTGCCTGGGAGGATGTTGTGAGAGAAAGTGTCAAAAGCCTTGCTGAAGTGGAGGTAGACAAACTCCACAGCCAAACTCCTCATTCATCCAGGTAATTGTTTAATTGTAGAAGGCAATCAGGTTGGTCAAGAATGATTTACAATTAGTGAATCCATGCTGACTAATTCTGATCACCTTCTTGTCCTCCATGTGGATACACACAACCTTCAGAATGAGGCGCTCCATTCACCTTTCCAAGAATAGAGGTGAAGCTGACTGGCTAGTAGTTCTTGGATCCTTCTTTTTGCCCTTTTTGAATCCTGGGGTGACATTTGTTTTCTTCCAGTCCTCAGGCACCTTCCCCAGTCACCACGACCTTTTAAAGATGATTGTGAGTGGTCTAGCCATCCTGTCTGCCAGTTTTCGCAGCACTAGTGGGGACCCCATGGACTTGTGAATGGCAAGTCTGCCTAGGTGTTCTCTAACCCAATTCTCCTTGACTAAGGGAAAACCTTTCTTCTGACACTCTGGCCTCTTGAGTCAGAGACTCCTGAAGGCTGGTCTTGTCAGAGAAGACTGATGCAAAGGCAGCATTTGGTAATCCTGCCTTCTCTGTGCCCTCTGTTACCAGGGTCCCCCCTCCATTTAGTAACAGGCCCACATTAGCCTTATTTTTCCTTTTGTTATTGATGTATTTCAAGTAGACCTTCTTGTCTTCCCTGACATACTCGACCAGGTTTAATTCCAGATGGGCCTTGGCCTCCCTTGTCTTATTTCTACTTACTCTGACCACCTCTCTGAATGCCTGTGTGTTCCCTGCTTATCTTTCAGTATTGACAGGAGTTCCTTGTTCTTCCACACAGGTCTTTTGCTCCCTTTGCCCAATTTCCTGCTCATCAGGATACATTATTCTTGGGCCTGGAGGAAGTGATTCTTGAATTTCAACCTACTCTCTTGGACCCCTCTTCCCTGCAAGGCCTGTTACCATGGGAGTCTTCCAGGAAGATCCCTGAAGAGGCTAAAATTTTCTCTCCTGAATCCATGTTTTAATCTTACTTGCTGCTCATCCACAATCTCATGGTCAACATCTAAACATTTTCGTTTAATATCCAGATATTTCCTAAGTTTAAGAGTAAACATTGTTATGAGTGCCACTGCTAAATTACTGTCACCCACCTATTGTGTGATTTACCTCTTCTTTTATTTTGCTAACAAACTGAAACTGCTATGAATTAAAATGCTGTTGTTTCATTCTGTAAGAAAATTATTGATGTTTTTCATTTAAAATGTAAGCCCAGAAGGAACTGGTGCTTGACTGATACCTGGAGTCAGCAACCTTATTTTCTCGAGTAAAGATACCAAGGAAAAGAAACAGGTCCTCAATGCAAATAAGCCACCAGAGGGAGCTCATCCAGCCTACTGAGTATAATAGAACTATACTAACATTGGCAAAAATTAATTAAACATTTTTACAAGGGTTACTGACTGAGTACACAACAAAACACGTTGCCTGGGTGAAACTCTACATGCCTGAGAAATTTAATGAAATCATAAAAGGTAGTTTCTTTAACAAACATGGTATTTATTTGTGATTAAATAAAGGTAATTAAGTGTAGAAATGTGCAATACAGCATTCTTCTAAATATGCACAAGTCTTTTCTTCACCCCTCTTTGTTTTCTCCAGATAAAATGAATTTCAAAATGTTATTAAAGTACAAGACAAAAGAATATAAGATTCACTTGATAAATTAATCTTAAAACTGTGGAAGTATATCAAAAGTAGTCACATAATTAGTACAATTATATTAATTTCTAATCAAATGTAGTTTGCTATTATGATGCTTACCTAATTCTGTAAATAGTTATTACACTTAGATGAACATTTTCATACTAACTTTATTATCACAATACAGTTTCCTCATTTTAAATTGCAGCAGACCCAGATTAAGAAAAAAAAGTCCTTCAAGCTTCTTTTCTGAAGGATCTGATGATTACTTCCAAGCCTGTGAACATTTTTTGAAAATAAATAATGAAATAAGAACTACTTGGGTTTTTACATGTTGCTTATTGATCAAAAAATCAAGAGTTTAGAGGGGGTTGTTTCATCTGTTACTTTTCCACAGAGCTCGGCATTTAACAGTGGTAATTCAGCTGGGAGGCAGGAATGAGAAGAAAGACAATAAAATTACTTCAAAAAGAAAAAACACCATTCGACATTTACACCTGGGCAAATCAATGGACTCTCTTTATGTATTTCTTCAGATTTTCTGTCTTAATTATTCATTCCAAATTAACAAACACATTTAAGTTATATATTTCTTTGCATTACCCATTACCAGCTTTCTAAACATTGCAAGATTAATTTGATCATATTTTTATCTTACCTCTGCCTAGATGCTTTGTTTTGAAAGATAAGACAGAACGCAATATGCTATTTCATTTATCTGTTCTTTCAGGCTTCAATAAAAAACCTAAATTCTCCTCAATGCTACAGAAAAGTAGTCCTTCTTGGAGTTAACTCCTGTGTAATGTGAGGAGATGATGTAAAGCACTTGTTCTGTAATCACACTGCTGCATAAGCACTGGAAGAAAATCCAACCTGAGAAGACCCAATACCAGTTACAGTTCTTTTAAGTTCCACTGAGCACTTCTGAGTACCAAGCTTCTACGCATTGCTATTTCACTTTTGGTGAGAATGATTTTTCATCATTCACCCATACCAATCAACGAATATCAGGAGAAAAGTTACAATTGCTTTCCAGTGCACTTTCTGAAGTCATCCTTCCAAGAATATTTTCAGACACAAATAAGCTTTTTCAAGTTTTTCTCACTGAATAACTACCATTTTAAAGGAGTCAGAATTGACTAACAAGGGGTTAATATGTTGATATTCTGCTTTTAAAAAAGCTTATAATTTCATTCTCGGGATTAAGTAAGATTTACTACCCAACGCCCTTGTGCTATAAAGCTAAGCAATTTCTTAACATCACATACTGATTAAAAATTTATTTCCTGTTGACTATCTTACTATCTTACAAAGCACAACAGTTTAAGATTCACTTAGACTGACTCTCAAAAACTACCAACGGATCATGCACCATTTATACACTGTAAAATAAAACTCAACTTTATAAACCTCAGCTTTATGAAAATAAGATTGCTTTCCAACAGGTCATGTGACCCCCATCATCATAGTATCTGGGCTAAACAGGAACTTGGAAGCTGGATATTTATGAGGCTTACAGCATCTCCACATGCTAATCAGAGAGGATTAGTTTACTTTCTTGTTGGACTACAGAGTACAGTAGTGGATTGTGCACGCCAGTTCAGACTGCAAGTCTTTATTTCCCATTCTCCGAGCAGCACAGATACCCCAGCTCTGAAAGTTAGGATTACACTGTAACACTTCCAAGATGTGACACCACTCCCATCTATCTACCTCTGAACTTCAAAAGCTCCTATTAAAGACATGAGCAAAATCACAGCCTTGGTGCATCATCACATGTTTCTTACATAGCAAAGGTCCGCCCTTAAAATTATGCTGGATGAATACACAGACTGAAAATGATGGAACAGGAATTTATCTGAATTCTAAACATTTTCTGTCCCTCCCACCCCCCATCCCATCCTGCTCCTTTTCAGTAGGAAACTACAAAAAGCTGCACATTTCAAGACCATTTACAGCACAAGCTCACAGACATTTTCTAGTAATAAACACTGCAAACAGGGACTATACCTTCATTTTTCATTAAGGTAAGCAGTGTAGCAAGAACACAGGGGCAGCACCTCTCTCAAAGCAGACACTATATGCTGATATCAGACCACATTACACAAACTTCAGTTAATAGGTGTGGAAAACCTCTTTCTCCAATGCACAAAAATACCTGATTTAGCAGCTAGGCATATACATCTGTGGCAGTTTAAAGCTCTTGAATACACCAGTGCAAAGCTATTTGAAACTGCATAGGGAAATCCAACACATCCTTTGAAGCAAAAAAGTTACAAAATGGCTGAAAAAGGAAGGAACTGGGAAAAAGTAATAAAGGCTTTGGTAAAAATCACTATTAGACAGTACCATGTCAGTTTACTAGGCACATTAGAAATAAAGCAACTTGAAAAGTTTAAAAAAAAATCTCAAAACCAATAAAATCAACCCTTTCCTAAGAGTATCCCTAAATTCTGCACCTAAAGATCCTCTTCTTTGGCTGCTACTTACTTAGTGCCTTAAATTGGGATTAGGCTTTGGATTTTCTGAAGAGTCTAAATAAGTTAAAAGCCTTGTGCCTGCTAAATTTATAATGCAATTCAGCACCGAATTCCTTGAAAAGTCTGCTATGATCATATTTGAAAACTGTATCCTTTTCACTTGCTGATGAATTTAATCTACACTGAATATCTTTGAAAGATATTCTTGATTTTTCCTTTATTTTTTTCAAAGAGAATTTAGTGAAATTTTGGTTTTAGCATAAAAAAAGACACAATAGGTATCAAATGTGTTTTATGACAGTAGCGAACCAGTTCAGGTAAAAATAAAAGAAATCTAAAATTAAAAAATATTTTTGAAGCAGAAATTGAATACTTTCTGAAGTTAGTAAAATCTCCATTTCAGGCAAACATTATTTCGAGTATTGTGAAATTCCTTTAGGAAAGAATGCTTAGATAACACTTTCATGTTTCCCTGAAAAATGAGTCTCAAAGCACCTTGAACAAAGCTTGCATGCTTAAATATTCATAAAAACTACTGAGGCACATCTTTTTCTGATTACCACTTTTTTCTGACATATCCATTGATAAGCACTTCATTGATATTAGTATTTTAAGAATCATTTACCTTAAAATAACATCCTATCTCATAAATAGATTGTAGAACTTCCTCCTAGTGAGTTCTTGCTCACTCTCTCCAATGTTCCACAGCAGCTTGAAAAGGTATTTTATCGCTTAAATTTCATCCCACTGGCTTTTTCCAGCCTAGGTAGTAAACTTAAACCAACTTAACTGAAAATCCAAAGCTCACTTATCTCACTGAAATTCTCATTTCAGATAGAAAATGCGGGTGAAAAATGACCACTGGCTAGACGATTTTCCCTCACTGAGGAAAACTGAAGTGACATGAGACAGAATCAGACCTATAATGACAATACTGTAACATGCATTTACCAGAAAGACTAAAAAGCTGGTGCCTATGAGACACTAAGCAATGAATGAAGTAGCTTTGCTCTCTCCTATTACTGAGCTAAGAATGAAATACTTTTCACAGCCCTCAGTTGTTGCTGTCCTACCAGCTTAAAAAAGCTACAAGACTGTGTCAACTAAGCCACAGCTATTAGTGGCACTGGGTCAAGAGTTTCCTTACATTCATGACGCAAAGGAAAAGATTTTCCCTTTCTGCTGCATGCTGTGAAGTCCGCCCTGGATCCAATTAATAGCAGATACAAATCTGTTTTTAGATCAAGTGTCCTACTGTTGCAATTTTTAGAACTGTTTTCTTTAGAAAAGCACTGAAATTCCCCACTGTTGCCAGAGCATGATTCCCTGCTAGAACAAGAGTAACAAAAAGCTGAGAGGTGCCCTTCTTTGTATTGCATAGCCCAGTTTACTCAATGCAGTGGATGACTACAAGTATGACGCACATATGAGCACCTGCCTTCGTATGCTGCCTGTTCAGTTATGGCTGTGATTTCTTCATTTAACCAATAATAACGCATAAGTGACAGAGCAAATAAGCTATGCTTGCAGAAAAAACTACCACTCTACAACCTTATGCTCAACCAATGTTTTTTGTATATTTAGATGGTAGGCATTCCTACAGGAAAAAATACATTTTTATTTGCATGTCATATCTAGCAAATTAGAAACTTTTTAGGCAATATTAATATACAACAACATTTGTTAAAGATGGCAAAAGGATAAAAATTCACTGACTTCAAAGAATCATTAAAACCCTTCCCACTTACACTCCTTGCAATAACAACACTTCAATTTACATCTGTAAAAACCATCTTTTCTTCCATTCAGGGATCACAAATGTAATTACAACTAAGCAGGGGTATTAGGGTACTTCTATTGCAACAAGCAACAGAGACTATTGCTATGACTTATTCTAACATAAAGTAAGCACATTATAGCCACAGCCGAATAGAATCAAATCAAAGCTTTGTAAAACCAATACTAAGAAAAAAAAATAAGTAGGAAACCCCCCCCAAAACTGTTACTGTACTTGCTCTCTCCATTTTTTGAGGAATGTGTCACCAGTTTCACAGAAATAATTGCTATAAAGTCATAAACACTCACTGTGACACTCCCACCCCATTAGTTTCACTTAAACAGTACAAAATCTACAAACTTCCACCTGCAGAGAGACTGATGAAAAGGACAGACCATTAAATTGAAGGAGAGGAATAATGAAGAAGAAAAAAGAATAAAACAATGAAAGATACACAGAAAAAGCAGATGAAGAACTTTGCCAGGACAGAAAACAAAGGCCTACTAAATGAAATTATAAGGAAAAAAAATGATCAATTTTAAAAGGCTGGAATTCTCATAAAGCATAAAATTAAAGTAAATAATTCAGTTACAGGTTGGAGTTAAAGTCATAATAACACTAAGAATCAGAAGACAATTAGAAATATTATTGAAAGACTTGTTCCTAGGACACATTAACAAAATCCAAATTTAGGTCTCAGATGAGATTTTTAAGAGCTAATAATTTTTAATTGTTACTGGTCATGAATACATCTCTCCGGATGAGTTCACATCTGCCTCCTTCAAAGTGTCCAGCATGACATCATTTCACCTAATAATAATAATAGCAGCACTAGTAGTAGTATAGCTGTACTTATATGCATTTCTCAAATATAAAATTCTTATTCATGGTGACATCTTTGAAAAACCGATTTATGTGGACTACCAAATACATTGCCAATTAGAGAAATGTTCCAGGACAAAAAAAACCCAAACAAGCAAACAACAACAAAACCAGCTTCCTTTTATATCTGTTTGCCTCACTATAATTCTGCTTATGCATAGGTCTTCTCTGGTTTTAAAATAAAATACACACAATCTCTTCTAAAACAAAAATCTCCATTAGTCTATCTATGGTCAGAAAAGAATTGCTGTCATTTTGCTTTCTTAAGAACTGAACATCAGCTTTCAACTTCTCTTTGCGACCAATGCAAGTCAGCTCTCAGCAACTGTGTTCACTATGGCATTGTGCACAAAGAGTTCCAGTACAATACACACATATTTCCACTGCCAAGTCAGTATATATGAGGGCAGAGACACTCCATAGGCACTCCTAAGCTACCACAGTATATTCAAGTATCATAGCTGTGCTCTTTCTCCATGTCAGGAGCAGACTCAGGTGTTCTCTTTTCTCAGGGCTGTTCATGTTTGAGCACATGAAAGCCAGACTATGAGACCCAGTGAAACCATGAGACACTTCAGGTGGCGGCACACAGGAAACTGAGGCTGTAAGGATCATTCCAGGGTCTTCCTGCCCTCTAATGTCAATTGAGCCAAACGGGTCATTATAGATGATTTAACCTACTTCTTTAACATGCACACTATTCCACCTCTTCAACCAATCATTTGAATATGAAAGCCAAGTTCACTGCAAAATGGGAGCTGTTGCAATCCTCTTTCTTTGACTGGCATACACTGGGGAAAGAATGTGTATAACCATCTAACCATAGCCATTTACAGCATGTACAGTGTATACTCTAAAGCAACCGCTCTCCTCTAAGCCAGATGTCTGGACAAATTTCATACTCTGAAATTACCAGCAGTTAACGCCGTCAGTGCTACCGTGGCCTCACAAGTTAACTCTGTGGACATTGTACATAAAAGAGAATCAAAGGAAGCTTTCACTTTAGCAGGAATTCTTGAATGATTGCTGCAAAACATTCCAGGAACAGTACCTTCTAAATTAATGTAAGATTAATAACTATCATTCCTCTCTGACCTATGCACATGCTAGATGCCTTAGCAGGGAAACCTCACAAGCAGGCAAGCACACATAGCTCTAGCCTAGCCTGGCCCCAAGCAGAGAACAAGATGATCAAGGCACATTGCAGTGTGTTCCTGCTAGAAATTCTAGCTACAGTTACAACTCTGCACTTTAGCTACTTAAACACACAAATGTCACCTATCGGTAGTATTTTTCCAATTTTAACACCAATAACAAGATAATTGAACCTGGAAAGGCAAAGGATTACAGCAACAGCTATGCAGTGCTAGTAATGCGAGCTGGCAATAGTGTGCAAAATCTTGTTTTCTCCAGATCTTGTACGCAGCTCTATATAATATAGACTATGTACACTGCTGAACTAAAGCAAAAAAACACACAAGTTGCTGCTACGTCCTAGCTCTTAGTCAACAGAAAGCTGTAAAGAGCAACATAGACAAGTTTTGCTTGTTTACTTACTTTTACATTATTGACTTCTTTCTCTGATTAATCATAAAAATAAAAACATACACAGGAAGCACATCAGTATTCCTACTGCCCTCCTGTCAGTGTGACAGTAATTTCTTATGTCACTCTTTAGGTTGTTTCTTTTTAAATAAATCTTCTACTTATAGTTGCAGTCACTTTGAAACTATTTACAAAGCAAGAACTGTGTAAAAAGGATACCTTGAAGCCTGAGTACGAAAGTCATATAAAATCTAAAACTACAAGCAACCTATCACAGATTACTGCATAGTTGAAAGGCAATGCTCTTACAATGCATACGATTAAAAAAAAAAGGCAACACCTACTTACAGCCACACAGACCTGTCACTAATGCTAAACTAGTTACTCAAGGAGCAAAAGCACCTCTTTACATTTTAACTGTTTTCTGGGTAGTAATTTTTTATGATTCATGCAGTGTGAGTTTACCTGAAATAGACTGCAACAATAAATTGCAATCAAAATAATTACAGAAGTATGAATAAGCCTTTCCCATTCAAGTTTATAAACAAAGAGTTTATAATTTTTTTTCCAGGAAACCACTGAGATGGCAGTGGAAATGGAGAATCCTTAGGCCATCCACACATGAATGAACCCACAAAAACAGTGCTGGCTTTGGTTCATTACATTAAGGCCACAATCATTACAATCTCTCATACTGTACCAATAGCCTATGGCAACAGTAATCCTGCAGAATGACGTCTCCTGACAGTCATCTTAAACCTGCCTTTAGAGCTCAGTGATACATCAACTTCTAGGCAACATGAAGGAAAAAAATGTAAGTTGTTTCTCAAAAATATGAAGTTTCTCAGGAGTGTTCTTCTTTCAGTGGGTACAAACAAGCTCCTCAGAGGTGAGTGTCCTTGTGTGGGCATTCTAGAGGTCCTGCTACACTCCTTACATCTCTATGATAATGCAATCCTTCCACACTGTGCAAATATTGATAGTGGAGTTGAACTGTTCATCTGTTGGAAAGTTGAAACAGTTTTTTTGCCCAAAGCCAGGTAGTATGGGATGTAGACAGGCGGTATAAAATACCATGTCTCACCTGAAATTGCTGTTCCTTTAAAGTGCTGTGAAGTAAAACCATAGGGAATTCTCTTCACACTTTTTCTGAGATCATTATGACTCCTATTCTAAAATGTATTAATCTTGTTTTCAGGACAAACAACTGTTTGCAAAGGAATCAGCAAAACCAATTTTCCCTGGCTGTAAACCCCAGATAACGTTTCCTGTCAATGGACTACATTCTGGAGTAAAAAGTAGTGAGTGTAATAAGCAGGTGAAGTAAAAATGACAGGTTACATAATGGTACTCATTCCTTCCCTTCCAAGGTACTTCTACAGCATGGTCAAGATGGTCACCTCAAGAGGGACAGATGCAAACTCAGTCTTGAGAGAGGCTGTGAAGCCAAATCTTGTTGCATAATTTATTATAACCACAACATATTAAATGAGTGAATCAAAGCATTTATAATTCCTACACGTACATTCTGTAAGCCAGTACATAATTAAGTAGAAATTTGTTATTAAAAATAAAATTTATATATAGAATAATGTGTATTTTCACAAAACTGAAAATAAACTAAGAAGTTGTCTTCTGCTGAATTTTAAAATGATTAGCCTAATCAAAAATAAAAAATAACAACTATTAGTTGCAAGTCCTCACTGCTTGTATCATTCCCTCCCTTCTCTCTCACTGCACCTTCAAAATTTTTTTTTTTATTATTCAAAACAGAGTACCAGAGTACCAGTTCCTGAGAATTCTTTGCAATATACGTTTTTATTTGCATGTCTTCTTTTTTTTTTCCCAAAAGCACTTTTTCTAACTTGGCACTGTTTATCCCCTGAGAAACCATCAACCTCTTAATTTCTAAGGCAGCTCACATGATTCTCCAGCATTCCTTATGTTCAGCAGCTAACGAAGCCATGGCTGGTGGCTTGTTAATACTGTATACATGTTCACTAGCACCATTTTGATGTCTACACATGCATTTTGACACTACCTGAGATTTAGGAAATTTATGCCTAAAGAAAACATTGACTGCATACTGACCACAAGGAATAAAATATTTTAGGTTAGTTTCATTGATGCTCTTTACTGTGTTGACACATTTAACTTACAGGACAATTTTTTCCTGACCACTACTTTCAGTGAATATCAGGTACCATATATTTTTAAAACCACAGAAATTTCACAGAGCCTGTCCTCTCATTTCACCTTCAGCCAATCATAGTTAATATCTGCCTGATTTTAACAAAGCATGAAATTATAACTCAGCAAAGCAAATTATCAAGCAGCAATGGGGATTGCTGTTGTATTTCTTAGTGTCATCAGTTCAGATATATCTATTTACAGTCCTCAGTATACCCTTTATTAATAAAAAAATCTACATAAGTAATGAAGAAAAATATGAAAGACATTTACAATAATTCTGTTCTCCTTACTCTGCAAGTTAGCATTGTACAAGCTTATGATCAGGAAGGTGCTTACAGTCTGCAAAAATACCTCAACTAAAACTTGTATTCCCCTGAATATATTCACAGAAGCTAACATAAAAACATACGCCAGGTAACACATGATACAAAAATTTAAGTATAAGTTTAGTTCAGAAAGACAAAAGGCAGGCATGGGAAGAGTAGTGGAAGATTCAATCCTCAGTGATCACTGAAACCTTAATTAGAGCTGCGCAAGACACTCCTTGGAAATTAATGTCTGCTTAAGTTTTTTTTGTTGTAGAAAATTCGGAACCGATTCTTCACCAGATTCTATAGATATCACTTAAATTCTTACTACTTATTTTGGTGATGTGTTTTTGCATTTTCTTACTGGGTTAGTTTCACCTTTTCTCTTACTTGCACTGGACTTTCATCAGGATCTCCAAATAATTGACCCAACCCTGTACTGACAGTGGAATCAAGAGAAGGTCTTTCCAAACGTTAATTCCCAGAGGGCATGAGAAGAATAGGAGAAAAGGCTAAGTTCTCCAAAGGTCCAGGAAGGGAAGCATTCAGAGAAAAAGATGATCTCATCAGCAAACATGTCACTCATAAAGAGGAATAATTTAATGCATAAACATAACATTTGTACTCTTAAATTTCTGTCAAGGTGAATGGCTATCATATTTTGAAATCCTAGCTCTTCTACAAACATATGGAAGTAGACTTTGTGTACTATTTATTTTACACAGAACATATTAAGATACCTAAAGTTTTGATCTTTTATAATCACAGGACAGAAATATTAGTTTGATGGTGACTAGCTTAACATAGAACAATCCAGCCATGGTAGGAAAAAAAAAGTATAGAAATATTCCTGTTTTCTTACTAGTCGCCTTTCAGTACTTAAAGGGAGGTTATTAAAGCAAAGGAGAGTGACTTTTTACACAAGTGATTAATGATACAACAAGGAAGAGTTTTAAACTTAAAGACTAGAAATTTAGATTAGATGTCAAGAAGAAATTCTTTACTCAGAGGGTGGTGAGGCACTGGAACAGGTTGCTGAGAGAAGTTGTGGATGCCCTACCCCTGGAAGTGTTCAAGACCAGGCTGGATGAGGCTTAGAACAACTTAATATAGTGGAAGGTGTCCCTGCTCACAGCAGGGGAGTTGGAGCTAGATGATCTTTAAGATCCTTTCCAACCTAAACTATTCTATGATTCTATGATTTGTTCACCAGCTAATATTAATAGAGATAATACATGTAAATTCCTTTTGGAATAAAAGTATAATAATTTAAAAACTGATCATAATTTAGTAATTGTCACCACAATCTAGAAATTTCAATGTGTTATATAGTTACATGTCTGTGTATCAAGACAGCCAGTTTCACAATACTGATTAATTTATTCAAATTACTACCAGGTACACTAAATTTATAACAGAAATACTTTTAATCAATACAATTAACACTATGGAATTATTTCTATAGCAAAAAGACTTGAGAAAAATAAGTTGGAACTATCTAATGGTTAAAAATGTTAGATTCCTCTCTCACAGCAACCTGTGCACAGAAAATTATAGTAGTCGTAGCACTGATATCTTTTTTTTTCCTCTCTATATAGTCTTTTATGCTTATACCAATACAGTGGTTGAATATGTGAATTATAAAATCAATTGCAGTCTTCAGTAGGCAGTATGCTTGCATATTGCCAGCCCTTCAACCAGACTTCAGAATTATTGACAACTACATAATAATGGACAATTTTGCAAACATTTTAGATAAGAAAAAATATTTTTCTGCTATTTTGTTCTCAAATGCAGTCACACTATTCAAATCAGATGGGATTCAGCACATTTGGAGGACTCCAAACAATGTATTTGTTGTCTGGGAGGCTGCAAATGTACTTTATTGCTCAGCATGCAATACAATGCAACGTTTGAATGCTGTCAAAGACTTTTCACCATGTTCTCACCTAAGAATTTTCCAAGTCAGCTCTGTACTTTTATCCCAAATGTTGTCTTATCTTCACTGAATATAAATATCTCTAATTGATATCACACCTACAGACACACACTTGTGTGTATATATATATATATATATATATATATATATATATGTACACACAAATATTTGGATTTCTCAGGGAAACATGGAGATGAGTAGTGCAATTAATTGAAAGAGAAGACAAAAGTGAAATAAATTAGTCAATTCTATCTCAATCTTATCAGATCAGTTTGTTTGTGGGGTTTTTAAGGCTAGTTTTATGATGCTGGAAATCCACTTTTCTGACTAGTGCTAAGTAAATAAACCTACTAAATAATACTGAAATTCTGAAAAATTCAGTTTGTAAGACAGCATTATCAGAGGAACATTTTTCTTCTCTCTTCCCTGACTAATTGTAAAAGTCTCCTAGAATTGCCCTGAAACAGCCTCTCCAGATTCTCTGATAAAACCAAAAGAAATGCTTCCCCATCAGTGTCATTTAAATACACTTAGCATAACAAAGGGCGATTGCTGAAGTTGGACCAGCACTTTGTGGATATTAATATAACAAAGATAGTACAGTTCAGTTTTTACTGTACAACTCAAAGTGCAGAATTAAGATTCTAAATTCTAACAGATTTTCTTGTACTTAATTTACGGTTCTCTCAAATTACATCAGAGTAGTAAAGAAATACTGAGACAAAGAAGTACTTTCTGAAAAAAATCAGAAATAAATATGAGGACGTTTTCTGAAACTTCATAAAGAACTTGAATTGTAGAAGACTCGTGTTTGCAAATTTTTATTTGGTTGCAGGTTTTATGTCAAACAAAGTTTCCTATGCTGCCCATGTATAGATGTTGCTGCTACTTTAAAACAGAATGCTAGATTTTTAAAGGATTATTTTTTAAAGCTACTATCAGTTTTGAGACATTTTTCAGTAGTACCTTCCCCCTTATAGTTTTAAACAATTTTGTAACTAGTTGATGTTTAGTCAAACTATGATAATTACATACAGGAGGGGGGGAAATGAACATACTGCTTAAATTCTAGCTTGCAAAGTCCCAATCTCCTTCATTATATACTTTATACACATATCCATGTATTTTCGAACCATACCTCATGATGGGAACTAAGAACTTCTAAACTCTGTTCTCAGTTCTGCCCCCACCTACATGAATCTGACAAAATCAAGCCTAATATTTTTGGTTCTTTGTGTAAAATGGATCTTCTAATATTTTTCTTGCAATATTGCTAGGAAGGCAAGTTCATCTCTCTCACTTAAGTGTTTTGACATAGACAATTAGACTCCAGATGAAAACAATAGTTTAAATTCCTAAGTGGAGTTCATTGTGAGGTGTATATAAAATTAAATGAGTTCACTGTAGCCTGAAAAATCTTTGTCACAAGTGCCACAACTGTTAAGGGCACTATCATTTAATTTAATAGCTCTTAATCCTGAAGATGACTGAGTCACAGCAGGCACCTGCACAGGCAATCTTTGCTAAAGAACATTTAGTGGTAAAGTTTCATACTCTCATAGGAATTCGGATGATTTTTCTTTTTTATTTGCTTTTAAAAGAATTTCTGAGTAATAAGGAAAACTTGCTCATTAGATTCCAAATCTTAATAAAAGATGAAAAATGTTTGTTTGCTTTTCCCTAAAATACTGAAAGTTAATAAGAGGAGGTGTTAAACAGAACGCACTCGGCAAGGTTTTCTTCACAATCAAGCTGCAAGTCAATATGCCAAAATAAACCTTTTTTTTTTTTTCTCACAGTATGATAGAATTTAACATTCAATAACAGAAAAGAACTTACAGGAACTTACAGGTAAAACAATCTCTTAGAAAATTTCTGCTATGCCAGAGCTTCACATGACCCTTCACATTACTTCCTGCATTCATTTCCTAGAAGAAACAGAAACAAGACACATGTGAAACCAGTTACAATGTTAAAATAGCGTCTATTTCATTGTCTTAAAACATGTTATGAAGCAAGGCTTGGGAACACTCTTTATGTTGGTGTCTTCCAGATGATACACCTTAAAATAAAAATCCTGGAATTAAAAGACGGTCTGAAATAATTTTTATCAAATTCTTCACCAGATACAGATACCTATTAATCTGTCAGTATACTTTTACACTGATTTGAGATTAATCCTTCCTAAGCACAGAAAAACCATACATGATTTTCCCTCTATCAGCCACACTAGTGGAAAAGCCTTTGCATAGCCAGCTAACTCATATGGCTTTGCCAGAGTAACATTCAAGAATCAATGAAGCTTAATAAAATAAAAAAGCCAAAACATATAATTAGTTCTCCAGCAATGTTTTTACACAAATTTGCTCACAAAACAAAGAGTAAAATACATAAAACACTTGATTAAAATCATTGTCTCATGAAACTAGCAAACACAAACCTTGTCCTGCAAAGGACCCAAGCTGGCAAATTAGTTGAGCTGCACAGGATCACATGGTGGGTATGTTCTGCAGGCAACTCCTTGCTGGGTTGGATTGAAGCCCACAGCTGCTGCCCAGGATGGTTTGCTCCCTGCTGAAGACTCAGACAGGATACTGTGAAAAGGCTGCCGCAGACTATTACCCTCTGTTGCTCTTTCATACCAGCACCAATGACGATGCCAGAGACAATGAAGCATCAAGCACTGACTATGGTGCTGTTAGGGTATATGTGTGGGGTGTGAGAAGTTGGGGGGGGGGGGGAAGGAGGGGGTTTGGGGTGTTTATCAAGTGCATGGAGCGCTCAGGCAGTTTTCTCCTCAATGCTTCCAGAAAGGCAGAAGGATGATGAAAGAGTCAACAGATCCCACAAGTCAACAATTAGTTATGCAGTTGATGTGGGCAAGAGGGTTTTAGATTATATATGATCATGGGATATTTTATGAGGACAGAAAATTGTTCAGCAGAGATGCTGTCCACTTAAGTGAGGGAAAACCTTTTTGTCAACAGGCTGGTTAATCCAGTGATGATATTTTCAAACTACAAATAGCAGGGTTAGGAGAGGATGACCAGTAATCGAGAGAGGAAGTGAAGGACCAGGTTGTCAATCAAACAGTATGGGACAAAGTCAACAGGAGGCAAACTGTAAGCAAAAACCGAGGGCTGTAAGCATCCCACCCCAATTGTGGACATGTTTATAGGGAAAGCCTTATAGGCAGAAGTATGGGTAAAGTTATTCTACCGTTCCTTGGAAATCAGCATGCTTTTGAATCTCTCCAAAAGAGCCTGTATACTAATGCACACAGCATAAGGAACAGGAGGAATTAAGAGGTCTGTATGCAGGTGGAGAACAACTTCACTGGGATCAAAGACATGGGTAGATAGCTCACGTGAGCGGAAATAGAAAATGTTTCTACCGGCCTTATCTGCAGCATAAGGAAGACCGTAGAAAATTGTGTCCCACTGCTGATGGAAATCTGTCACATAGGATATGAAGAAAGCCAATACACTGCATGCCTTTTCCATCTCACTCTTTAGTGACAAAACCATCCCTCAACAATCCCAGGTCCCTGAGACCAGTGGGAAAGCCTAGGGCAAGATTTCTTCTCAGTGAGGGAAGATCAGGTTAGGAAGTATTTAAACAAACTGGATACACACAGTTTCACAGGTCATAATGAGATGCACCCATACATATTGAGGGATGGCTGATGTCATTGTGAGAGCACTCAACTCAAAAAAGATCACAGTGATTGGGGTGGAGGGAAGAAATTCCCTAGATTGGAAGGGAATAAGTATCATCTCTACTTTCAAGAAAATCAGTCAGAGTCTCACCTCGACTCCTAGGAAAGGAATGGAAAAATTAAACCTGAAAATCATTGCCAGACACAAGAGGAATAAGAAGTTGTTTGGGCACCATAAGCATGGATATATGGAGGAGAAATTGTGCCTGACCAATCTGATAGCCTTTCACAATAGGAACGCTGACCCAAAGGACAAGGAGAGAACATTGCTTATCTTAATAATGTTTCTGTCAGAGTCTCCCATTGTCTTCTCCCTGACAAATTGATGAAACACAAAATAGATGGAGAGTGAGACAAACACAAAACTTGCTGAACTGTTGGGCAAAAAAGGTTGTGGATCAGTAGCACAAAGTTCAGTTGGAGGCCAGTTATCAAGGGCACACCCTAGGTGTCCATATAAGACTGAATACTGTTCAGCAAGTCATCAATAACTTGCAAGGTGAGACAGAGTGCAAAGAAAATACAAAACTAAGATTAGCTGATACATCAGAAGGTTGTGTTGCTATGCAGAAGGACCTTGAGAGGCTGAGAAATGGGCCAATGGTAACCTCATGAAGTTCAGCAAAGGGAAATGCAAATTCCTGCACTTGGCAGGCATAATAGTTTTCCCTGTGAGGGTGGTCAATCAATGGCACAGGTTGCCCAAGATATATCTACATCCTTGCAGACACTCAAAACTCAGCTAGGCATAGTCCAAAGCAATGTGTGCTAGGTGATCCTGCTTTGACGAGAAGGCTGGGCAATCTCCAGAGATCCCTTCCAAACTCAACAGTTCTATGGTTCTGTAAAGCATTTTATTTAACTTGTCTCTGCTTAAAATAAATTGAAAAGAGGTTAAATTAATCACCCATGAAATCTCTTCTCCATGACGCAATCAACCTCATTGTGCTTTAGCTAGCGTAAAATGCATAAAAAGGTTATAGCTGAAAACTAGCAACATATAGTAATCCTGAGCCTAATGAATGCCAAAGTGTCTTTTGGACTCTCTGATATTAATGGCAAGACTTTACAATCATAGATTAAAAGCAACAGAAGAAATTCATATACTCTGATCCAATTCATTGTCTCCCTCTCCAAAGACATTCAAAATCCACCTGGATGTATTCCTGTGTAACCTGCTCTAGATGACCCTGCACTGGCAGAGGGGTTGGACTGGGTGATCTCCAGAGGGCCCTTCCAGCCCTAACAATTTTGTGATTCTGTGATTGTAAAAGACAAAAATTTTCCCCAATAGTTCCTGCCTGTAACTCTCCTAGTTTTCCACGAGAGAGCAAATATACTTAATCATAGAACTTCAGGCAGATATTCACATTTAATATTTAAAATGGATTAAGAACAAATGCATCAAATGTATTTCATTCTATAATGAAAAGATATACTCAAAAAGCAAACAAACATTACTCTGACTACTCTAAAAAATCGGATAGCACACACTCTAAAAATGTGAGTCAATTGTATTGAGTTCAGTGGAATGGTATTTCATGACATCTCACACTAAATTAAAACACCAATGCTTACATGAGCATTCATGAGTTTATGACAGCATGACCCAAAGAACTGTTCCACAGCATTTGCAAAAATCAACCCCTGGAATTAGTTTTATAACTCATGAAGACCAGAAGCACAATGAGATAGACTGCAGAAAGTTCAAAGAAATATATTATAGTCAATATGTTACTTAGAGGGAAAAAAACAATTAGCAGTTGAAATCATACATCTTCAAGGGAGCAAATTAAGCTTTTATGTTACCATAAGCTTTTCCTCTTTACAAGTATGAATTTGAGCTGTTGAAAAAGTACAACTAAAAATTACATTTCAAACTCTCTAACAACTTATTTTCTTAAAGAAAAGGCCAACAGCAAATGCCTATTTTATTCATTGCCAGGGAGAACAAATGCATGTTAAACATACAGTACAGTTCTGTACATAAGTACTCATACAAAGGTACACTGTATGTATATAGTCACATGGGTATCTTTTGTGTTCATGTTGCTATGGAAACAAACTTCTCTGCCAAACACATTGTTACAAAGACATTCTACTTCTTAAACAGTGTGACTATGTGTCTTTTTTTTAAATTAAGGAAAAAAGCTAGTGTGAAAGGTTATGGAGAGCTCTCTGCAGTCAAGAGCATGTGAAGGTAACAAAATTATAACATCTGAAATGCGAAGACTTTTCATTCCGTATTGTTTGTGTACTTGGATCTCACGTTAGAGGCTATCCCAAAAGGCAGTAGATTACAAGCATAAAGTCACAACACTACTGGTTTGGCATAATATAGAAGATGCAGATAAACCTGGAATTTTCTCTGATTTGGAGAAAACAAAATTTATAGGAAAATTTCACTATGGAACTACCCATATCAAACACCACATCCATTTAAAAGAGGGCAAATCATCAGAATTATGTTACATGTATTTAGGTTCCTATTTTTTCACAGAACATTAAACAATCTCTATTCAATACCTGTATCTGTTTTATTTATCTTGGTCCATCTGCTCTGCAAATGTTCTTGCAAAGCAGTTTCCCATGGCAACATCAAATATCACATAGTCTCAGTCTTCTGTCAAAGCCCTTCTAACCGATTCACTCCTGAATTTCAAGCACCATATTTTTCTGCAGTATGGAAGTAAATAAATAAATGGAGTATTTCATCAAGAAAAAATGAAAAGCACCACATGAATGAAACAAGTACCCATGAATAAGCCCCTCTATTTAGGGGTTTATTCTTTATTTTATTGTTTTAATAATTTCATTTTAGGAGAGCATTACATTTAAATCATCTAAGGTGGGATGGGACATATATGTTATAAAAAAACCCCTGTCAATCTGATGGCACTTTTTACTTGATTAAATTTCAAAATCATTATGTTATATGGAGCAAAATAAATTGTGCATGGCACAAGTTTTAAAGAATAAGATCCCACTATGCTGGAAAATAAGTTTTGGAATGAAAAGCTCACAAAGAAATATAAATAAGAAGAAAATTTCTCAATACATTTTTATGTAGGATAAAACACTAATACACTGATCTCATTAAAGTAACACATATTTTACCTGAGACTCTATCTAAAGAATTTAAGACACAGTAGAAATATAAATTTTAAAGTGGAAATCTTCTGCAAAACTCTCTTAAAGGAAGCATCCAAAAAAAACCACAAACCCCTCAGTAAATATCATGCTAGTCCTGAGAACACTAATTCTGTGTGAAATTGCAACACAAGCATTGTTCAAGCTGCAAATTATTGTTTTAATTTATGAAAACTACCCTACTGAATTTCAGTCTGATACCTTTATTTTAGATTTGTCTGTCCAAACCCACCAGAATCAGCTAGGAACAGACCTTATGGAGATTTGAAATGTAATCAGATCTTCCTGGTCACTTCTACAACACCATACTTTACTTTGTTGTAGTTCTTAACTTAGAGCTACTTTAAAATCTACAATTTTGCAATCTCAGATCCACAGTACACAGCAGGATTAAATTTCCATAATTACTTTCTACCAGCATCATCTCCTGTCCTGGTTTTGGCTGGGATAAAGTTAATATTCTTCTTAGCAGCTGTCACAATGCTGTGTTTTGCATTCAATATGAAAGCAGTGCTGGTAACTCTGATGTTTTGGGTTGTTGCTTATTAGTTCTTTCCCTAAATCAAGGACTTTTCATGTTTCCCATGCTCCGTCAATGAGGAGTGTACAAGAAGCTGTGAGGGAGCATAGCTGGGACAGCTGACCTGAACTGGCCAAAGGAATATTCCATACCATAGAATGTCATGCCCAGTTTATATACTGGGGAAGTTGATCAGAAGGGGCCAATCACTGCTTTGGGACAGGAAGAGCATCAATCAGGAGGTGGTGAGCAACTGTGTTGTGTATCACCTCTTTCACTTGGGTTTTATTCATAGAATCATTACTCCTTTTCATTACTGATATTAGTAGTAGTAGTTATAGTAATTGTAGTGTAACAATAAGAACTATTGTCGCAGGTTTGGCCTAGCTTTTTACCAACCCTGGACTGGCCCCCCTTCGCGCCCCCACCCCCCCACCCCACCCCCACCCCCTCAAAAGCCTCCCCAGCAAAGGGAAGTAAAACTGAAAAGAAACAAACTCAAAAGAAACCGAACTGAATAAAAAGAAGAAATTATATTTTCTGACATTCACAACCACACTGTATACACAGTACGTAGGATCCCACCCCCAGGGGAAAGGGAAAAGGGGACTGATCAACCAGAAAACTGGGAAGAAACAGAACCAAACAAAAAAAAAAAAGAGACAGACAAACACAATTAAAAACTTCAAGGAAGGGGAACAAGCATGAAATAATCTCACCCAGGACAGGAGAACCACCAACAACCGGAGGGATCAGACTCCAGGCTCTCCCACCAGCAACCCCAACCAAGGAAAAGGCACAACCAAAACAAAAACCACTCCTCCCCTGCTATGTGGAAGACACGTGTGGAATACTTGTAACTTCCTTAGATACAATGGTTACTGGGGAAGCCATGGGTCAAACCACTACAACTATTATTATTGTTATTGTTCTTAACATTGTTCTTATCATTGTTATTACTATTAAATTATATTTTGTTTCAATTATTAAGCTGCTCTTAACCCATGAGTTTTCTTTTTCTGATTCTTCTTCCCACAGAAGGGGATTGAGGCAGGGAGTGGGCAAGTGGCTCCCTGGTAATTAGTTGCTGGCTGGGGTTAAACCACAAAATGTCCTTTCACCTATACCCTTCCTTGGGGTATTGGTGGGTTCTCCCAGGCATTCTCTTCTGCTCACCTTCCAATTTGGGCCAAACAGGCTTTACAGATTGATCTAGATTGCTGGTCTCTATGGTGAAGTTCTGTACAATAATTCTGATATTTTTAGTTATAAAGGCTTCTTTGCATGTCTTAGATATAAATGACACTGTGTACTAATGTAGCAAATGTGGCATTTCTATGAAGCACAGGACAGATCTACAATAGTGGGACAACTCAGTTGGTCTGTTGCATATGCAGGACGTCCAGTCCACTCTATGAACGTATGCAAATATTGCTGGAGGGACAAGTCCAAAATACAAATACAAGAGCCCTCTACCTGCAAACAAGAACACATTAAATATCTCTTTACAAAACCACCTATAAGCTCAACTCGTACCTTTCCAATGGTTTTCTGCTACTCATCAGCCAAAGTACAGTGCATACAATTATCAGTAGGCAGAAGTTCTCACTTTTTGTGATGAACAATAGATGTATTTTATCATCACGCTCTAAAAAACTTTATTCTGTAGTCCTTTTTAATAGGTCATTAAAATATGCCCTTGAATTGATGAGCAATAACTTTATGATTTCAAATGTGTTTTATTTCTCAAGCAAAGACGGGGTAGCACTTCTGCCATCAGTCACCAGGGTGATGCTAAAAACTGGTAAGTCAATCCTTAATTGTATGAACCTACCCATGAACGTGTTTTATTATTCTTTACTATATACAAAATGTTTCCCTTGAATGTGTAGGTTGGTTTTCAAGAAAGTAAAAGGTAAAAACATTTCAGCCAAAATTACAGTGAAAGCTATAAAAAGTAAATTACTGCAAGTTTTCATCAAACCACACTTACTCTGTGTTTACCTCTTCATGGAAGGATTAGATTTTGACTCATTCTAAAATACCATAATAAAAACATCAGTGAAGAAATGATCAGTTATAGTCAATTTCATGACATGCAATAGATACATGTGAAATAAACTGATTACAAGCAGAACATGTTTTGAAAAATAATTTTCAAATATGCTACTTCAAAAGTAATGATTTAATCTAAAAATAAATACAAATTCTTAAAGGACTAGCATCCCACTTTTCCTGACAGTGTCTAAAAGGTTATAAAGCCTTTAAATTATTAGAATCTATTCTAGAAATGGCTGAGAAGCCAGGTCCATACTCATTTATCCTTTGTCCTTTTAAGCTTTCCGAGTGCTGTGTAGCCATAGTAACTATGCCTTTTCTCTGCAAAATCCATTAGCTGGTTTCATCTGAGATTCAATACTACCATAATCAAAGCCAAAGATTAAAAAAAAGTTGTGATTAAAAAAAAGATTGTTGGTGACATGCATTACATTTAAAAGCAATTTCTGCATATCTATGCTTTATACATAACAGCAAAAGAAACCAAAATGTTAAAAGGACATCAAAAGATGCATTCAAAATTAATTTTAAAACTAGGTTACCATCAGGAATTACAGGCTACTACCTCAAACTGGCTGTCTGAACAAAACTAGCTCTCATTTGCATTAAGTCAGTCAGTGCTGCTGGCTGGCCATCAATGAAAGAGTTCAGCAGATCACTTTGCAACCTTGCCATCTCACTCCCTTTCTGACAGTGGACTATGCTGCAAGCATTAGAAAGGGAGACCAGGATTTGCACTGTAATTTGAATAAGGCCACACAAAAGAAGAAAATCACCTTTCTTCCTACAGTATTATTTGTGTGACAATACAGACAAACAACAAATAATCAGCTGTATTTTTATTGTAGAAGAATTCTGTTGATAGGAAGTAGAAAATCTTGGACTCGTTCCATATAGACAACTTTGAAAGATGGCAGATGTTTCAGAAGACTAGGATAAGTTCTATCCTGTATCCTATTTGGATATGTTGTTTTTAGCCCCAGAAACCCTGAACAACTTCAAATGCCATCTCAGTCCTGACACTGGGTACAGGTAAACTAAGGTAATGACATTGCGACTGTTTGCTCAAATCCTAATTACCTGAAATTACACTTGGTAACTAGGAGAAGGCACATTTTTTGGCAAGTAGCTGGAATATATTCCACAGCTGGAATTTGCAAGTGTAGGAATATATTCCACAACCCCTTAATTTAAGAAAAAAAGAATTCCTTGAATTGAAGAATTGTACTGGATACCACATTCCTTAACTGAAAATTTCCACTTCCTCCTCAGCTGTTCAACTGTTAGTTCAATGTCTGTCGATTTTTCTACTTCCATTCACTTCTGCATTATAGAATCATAGAATCATAGAATCATAGAATTGATTGGGTTGGAAAAGACCTCCAAGATCATCGAGTCCAACCCTTGATCCAACTCTAGTCCATTTACTAGATCATGGCACCCAGTGCCACGTCCAGTCTGTGTTTAAAAATCTCTAGGGATGGTGAATCCACCACCTCTCTGGGCAGCCCATTCCAATGCCTGGTTACTCTCTCTGGAAAGAAGTTTTTTCTGATATCCAACTTAAATTTCCCCTGGCAGACCTTAAGCCCGTGCCCCCTTGTCCTATTGCTGACTGCCTGGGAGAAGAGACCAACCCCCACCTGGCTAGAACTTCCCTTCAGGTAGTTCTAGACAGTGATGAGGTCACCTCTGAGCCTCCTCTTCTCCAGGCTAAACAACCCCAGCTCCCTCAGCCTCTCCCCATAGGACTTGTGCTCCAGTCCCTTCACCAGCCTTGTTGCTCTTCTCTGGACCCGCTCCAGCACCTCAATATCCTTTCTGAACTGAGGGGCCCAGAACTGAACACAGTACTCAAGGTGTGGCCTCACCAGTGCAGAGTACAGGGGAAGGATCACTTCCCTGGTCCTGCTGGCCACGCTATTTTTGATACAGGCCAGGATCCCATTGGCCTTCTTGGCCACCTGGGCACACTGTTGACTCATGTTGAGCTTCCTGTCAATTAGTACTCCAAGGTCCCTTTCTGCCTGGCTGCTCTCCAGCCACTCTGTGCCCAGCCTGTAGCGCTGCAGGGGGTTGTTGTGGCCAAAGTGCAGGACCCGGCACTTGGCCTTGTTGAACTTCATCCCATTGGAATCAGTCCATCTCTCAAGTATATCCAGATCCCTCTGCAGAGCCCTCCTGCCTTCCAGCAGGTCGACACTCCCTCCCAACTTGGTGTCATCAGCAAATTTGCTGATGATGGTCTCAATCCCCTCAACTAAATCATCAATAAAGATGTTAAACAGGACTGGACCCAATACAGACCCCTGGGGAACACCACTGGTGACTGGCCGCCAGCTGGATGCAGCTCCATTCACCAGCACTCTCTGGGCCTGACCCTCCAGCCATCTCTTAATCCAGGAGAGGGTACACTTGTCCAAGCCATGGGCTACCAGCTTTTTCAGGAGTATATTATGGGAGACAGTATCAAAGGCCTTGCTGAAGTCTAGATAGACCACATCCACAGCCTTCCCCTCATCCACCAGGTGGGTCACCTGATCGTAGAAAGAGATCAGGTTGGTCAGACAGGACCTACCCCTCCTAAACCCATGCTGGCTGGGTCTAATCCCTTGTCCACCCTGAAGGTGCTGTGTGATTGCACTCAGGATGAACTGCTCCATAACCCTGCCAGGCACGGAGGTCAGGCTGACAGGCCTGTAGTTGCCAGGGTCCTGCTTGCAGCCCTTTTTGTGGATTGGGGTGACATTGGCCAACCTCCAATCATCTGGGACCTCCCCAGAGAGCCAGGACTGTTGGAAGATGATGGAGAGAGGTTTGGCAAGCTCTTCTGCCAGCTCCTTCATCACCCTGGGATGGATCCCATCTGGTCCCATAGACTTGTTAGGATCCAGCTGGCTCAGTAAGTCGGTCACTATTTCCTCCTGGAATACAGGAGGGGTATTCAGCTCCCTCTCCCTGTCCTCAGCTCCAGAGGCCAGTTGTCTTGAGGGCCACCTGTCTTACTGGTGAAAACTGAGGCAAAGTAGGTGTTAAGTACCTCAGCCTTCTCCTCATCTTCCTTAACTATATTTCCCTGCAAGTCCAACAGAGAATGGAGGTTTCCCTTGCCCCTCCTTTTGTTATTAATGTATTTCTAAAAGGACTTTTTGTTATCCCTAACTGAAATAGCCAAATTTACTTCAAATTCCACTTTTCTTTCCCTAATTTTTTTCCTGCATGACCTAGCTCTATCTGTAAATTCTTCGTAAGTAGCCAGCCCTTTTTTCCATAGTCTGTAAACTTTCTTTTTATCCCTGATTTCTCGCAGAATCTCCCTATTTAAACAAGCCGGCCGTCTTCCCCTCCGGCTGGCCTTTCGGCACACTGGGACAGCCTGTTGCTGTGTATTCAAAATCTCCCTCTTAAAACATGTCCATCCCTCCTGGACCCCCTTGCCTTTAAGGGTTGTTTCCCAGGGTATGCTCTGAATCAGTTCTTTGAATAGGCCAAAATCTGCTCTCCGGAAGTCCAAGGTAGAGGTTTTAATGGTGGCCCTCCTTACATCCCTGAGGACTGAAAATTCTATTATTTCATGGTCACTATTATATTAGAATCAAACATGATTCAAAGATGAAATCTCTGCCATGGTGAGAAGTGTGCATATTTGGGCTGGGGGAAGGGAGGATGTCCACTAATAAGAGAAAATGAATCCATTTTATTTCTGCTTTCTAGCTCCTTATCCTGTTACTGCCTTTCTTGTAACAAATCACAAGACAAAACAGAAGGGACATGTTCTGCATGATTATTTTTAAGAGACCTCAAAATCTTCAAGATGAAATCACACTTCCATTCAACAGCAGGAAAAAAAAAATTTCATGAGAGTTACCTGAATCTAAACCTTCTGCTTTTTCTCTGTAATATAAAACTTGCAAAACCGTGACTTAATTGAAGCTAATAGCAAAAGTGCCATAACTTTCAATAGGGTGAAGATTTCACCCTATTTAATGACAAGGATGATAAAACAAAGGATTAAGTCATGTTTTCTCTGTCACTATGGTAGAGTACAAAGTCATGTTATCATAGTTGCTACATCTGACTTGTCCAATGATTTTATAATCATCAGCTTGGCCCTGGTCTAAATCAGAATGACAGCACATTTTGGAAATCACAGATCAAAGCTTAGTAATAGCTTCTGGGAGTTCAACACTCAAAGACGCGCAAAATGCTTCTTTCCAAATATTCTTTGTTCTGTCTTTCAAACAAAAACAGGCAGAGGTTCACCTTTACTTGAAAACACTATAAGCATATTGAGGAAGGCAGGGATTTTCTTAACAGTTAGGACATTTTGACAAGATATTTAAGAGATCCAGATTCAGTCTTGTCCTACACATCAAGATACTCAAAGAGACAAACCTGACTACTTAAATAAAAAGAAAAATAGAAACCCTTTATCATTAGCAATGACATTACAATTTTGTCCACTCAGGCTATAGAACAAAGTACTTCTATCCATATTGACATAATACTCAGTGAATGGTTATTTTTAGTAGAAGAGAGCAAAACACACAGTTCCTTTCATTTTTTTAACCCAGTCTTTCTGATGCAAAAGGCTGATAATTGGAAGCAGCACTGATGGGATAAATCACAAGAAATCAAATCCAGCTCTGAACAGAATTCAAAGAAATAGAATTAATTAATTAATTGATTGATTGATTGATTGATTGATTAATACATAAATACATACATACATAAATCAATTAAAAAAAAAAAAAAGCTGAAGATTTGATATAGTATAAAGAGGCGTAGGTGCAGAATCCAATGACAGCTTTTGCAAGTACTACAACTTAGAATGCCTTGAAAAACAACAGTAATTTTCTGTTCCCAGAGGCTTCAAATCACAATACTGCACAGCATTTTCTATGTACATGCCTGCTTAAGTAACTTTACCATTCACCTACATTTATTTCATAAAGTTTTTGTCAAAATTTAAAAGGTATTGATCTTTCCTTTTCTCATGAAACTGAAAGAGATACCAAAACTTTAAGCCGCATATTTTCATAGCTTTAATTTTCCCTTCATTTAACTCTAGGGTGTTAATGTCTTTAAAGACCTAGGAATATTCCACAAGCTTTAAATTTTGGGGGAACACAAGCTAAACCTCTCTTTAAAAACTGAAGTACCAATTAAAATAAAGTTGTAAGTGGACTAGTCATGGGAAGTTTAATTTTGCTTGCCATTAGAAAACAAAAGAATGTCACAAAAAAATTTGCCCATATTTGAGGAGGCTCTATGAGCATGTTTTCTGTGTTGAAGGATATTTTTTTTCTCACATAAACCTCTCTTCTTACTCTCCATTCCAATACTCTGCAGTTGCCATAGTTACCATTTTACATGACCACACTGTTAGTGGTGACCTCACATGCAATAAATCCCCAAAGGCTTCAGGTTTGAAAATATTTCAAGATTTATACATGAATTTTCACTAAAAGATTGGTAGGTGCCAAGGCACATTCCAACAAATGTCTCTTTTGAAGACTGGAGATTTTATTTGTTGAACCGAAAACTTTCAGCCACAATGAAAATATAAGAACTGACTAAAGTACAGGATCTGGAACTATGGCACGACTCACTAATTATATTCTAAGAATTTAGACATGCAATTTTTATTATTATTCATATGGTTTTAAACAATGAAGGTGGTCCAACTGTAAACAAGTTTCCTCTTTCCAAATTCCAAAAAATAATGAAGAAAAATCCTTAAATGTTCCTAAACCACAACACAGTAAGTAGGACCTGAGAGTTTACAGACTGACCTTCCCAAATCGTTTCAACACAGCTATCAGGAGCAACCATTCTCCTGAGCTTGACAGATAAAAAAACCAAGCCATAGTGATGGCAATCTATGTCAGATGTCACACCACTAACAGTTAAATCACTTAACTACTGTCCCATAATAAAAAAGTAGATATATTGAATTTCTGTGTGAGGTCCCACAGCCTAGCTCTTAAGGAATAGGGAATATAAAAAACTCTGCTTGAAGGAATTCTGTATTGTGTCTAAAATCTTTTATGTAATACAGATTAGTGTGTATTGATTGATACATGAAAATCAGGTATACATTGCACCTATCCAAGAAGTAGAACTTTCAAAAAGCAGAAATGAATCTTTGTTTACCAAAGGAAGTGTTAGATCCTCCGACCTTTCTGGAAGTGACCAAATATGCAAAGGGATAACTCTTTGTCTCATAGAAGAAACCACAAACATTATTATAGAAATTGCCCTAGCTTCCAAATACGTGATTGTCACCAAAAAAATAAGTAAAGATCGAATACATATTTTAACAAATTAGAATAAACTACATCCTGTTCAGTTCCTTCAATTCTGTTAGATCAGATGCCATATATGCCGCTCAGCTTTTCTTTTGTCTTTCCTACTCCCCAAATCAAGATAACATAGCGAGATGACAGGAATCCATCTGGATTACACTGATATGATGCTACTCAGGAAAGAGACCTAATGCAGTTATGAAAACATCGTATCTGTCCACTTATTTGCATATACACAATTTGTAAACCAAAATTTTCATCACAGAGCATCACTAGATCAACAGTTAACACTAAGGATCAAATGTGAGAGAACGTTATTCTCATATTCATCCTGTGATCTTTCACAAGCAAAGCAGCATCACCCTGTTCCTTATCTTTTAAGACTGTACTCTTATGTGAGCACACCTGAAGATTCCATGCTGCTTTTAACCTTAGAATAACAATGACAAAAGCCATCTGTGACAACCCAGCACTTTGTCATAGATGTATTTATTTCCACACCTAGTATGTTTGGCATCTTTCTCACTTACATATGGCCACAATTTTTTAAGTTGCTCTTTTGATGACACTAACCCTGTTGATCTCACATTTTCCCATATAAACAGAGCAACTAGAAGGGTTCTTCTCTTACCAACACTTCCCACCTTGGCCTGGCATGAAAACAAGAGGATAGTGGAAAATCAGTGGATTACCTAGAGGTAGATGAAACAGATGTAAGTGCTTCCCTTGAGCCTCAGAAATGAGGAAGCCAGATTTCTGTACTTGTTGATTGGCTTTTTAGGTGAATTATGTTAACAATACACTATCACCTTTTCAAAAATATTTTGGTCTCTCTGCACAGACTGCCACATTTCCATGGGTATTTAAAAATCCTTGCTCACACTAACAACTAGTATCAAACAAGTTTTCCTCCTAACATCAACAATGATCAGCAATGAAAACTGTCCACAGTGTAGGGCTCAAAGGTCTGTGATCAAAAGCACCAAGTGCAGATGGAGGCCAGCCATCAAAGGCACACCCCATGTGTCAATACAAGAGGTAACATTATTTAATATCTTCATCATTAACTTGAAAGAATGGACAGAGTGCACCTTCAGCAAGTTCACAGATAATGCAAAACTAAGAGACACATCAGAGGATTGCAGGCTGAGAAAAGAGCAAAAGAACTTCATAAAATGCAACAACAGGGAAATGCAAAGTCCCATACCTGCAGAGAAATGACACCAGGCCACCAGCATGGGCTGATGGACAACTTGCTGGGAGTAGTTTTGCAGAACTGGACCTGAGAGTCCTGGTGGACAAGCTGACCGTGACACAGCAGTGCACCCTCACAGCAAAGAAGGCCCATGGCAACTTGATCCCTTCAGGAGGTCAAAGGAAGTGCTCCTTTCTCTCCGCTCAGTACAGTGAGAAACTTCTAGAGTGCTGACTCTGGTCCTGAGCTCCTCAGTACAAGAGACACATGAGCATAGTGAAGAAAGTTCAGCAAAGGGCAACAAATATGATTAAGGGACAGGAGCGTATTTTGTACAGGAAGCCGAGAGAGATGGGAGCACTCAGGACAGTAAACAGAAGCCTCCATGGGACCTTACACGTGTTTATAAACTTAATGGGAGGCATAAAAGACAGAGAAAGGCTCTTGCCCGTGGTGCCCAGTCACAGGACACAGGGATATAGGTACGGACAGAAATACACGGAGTTGCAGTTAAACATGAGGAAAACCTTTCCTATTTTCAGATTGGGCAAACATTGGAAAATGTCACCAAGGTTGCTTGTGGAATCTTTATCCTTGTATAAGCTCAACAAATCCCTTGACACAGCCCTGTGCAATGTACTCTAGGTGACCCTGCTGTGAGCAGGAAAGTTGTGCTGAACAGTCTCCAGAGGTCCTTCCAACTTCAACTATTCTGTGATTGTGTTAAGAAACAACATATCTGGTTTTAAAATAGGGAACTCAGGCAAGCCTTCTCACCCACACTGAGAATTAACGTGTCTACACACTGTTTTGTTATGAGGCACTATATTTTTGCATAGAGTTGACTTCACGAACAATTGAACAACTATATTCCCATTATGTCTGACTGACTATTGCTTTAAAAGTAAGAATTATACTCGTGCCAAATTAATTGTGGAAAAAATATAATTTCAAACCAAACAAATAAACTAGGGAAGGACACATAACTAGTGACAGGGTGCATAAACTTCACTAGGTCACAGAGAATCTGGTGCTTGTTTCCTTATGATAATAAAATATATGGGATATCTTAAAAGTAAGATAGAGAGATATACTAACATAGCCTTTTGCCTCTATACTGTGATTTCTGCAAAAAGGAAATAATAGTGGCTTTCTGTGATGGTGCCTCTCAGAGATAGCATTAGCAAATTTACACGACTAGCAAACCTAGTGTGGCGCTTTGCTAAACTGATCAAGTCTTACTCAACAAGCTGAGGTAAGTACAACTGTAAGTTTGTAAGGTAAGATGCACATGTAAAGAAACTGTTGTCTTAAAGTTGGAGTAAAAGGTTTAAGTTAGTGCCTTAGGAAATCCAATTTCTGAAACAGGAGAAACATGCAAAGCCCTGCCTTACCAGTGACTTCATCCTCTCTGACTTAATGTTTTTAGTCCACAATCCAGTGGATTACATTCACACAACTTCACTGTATAACTCATTTTCTCTACGAGAGAGTGCATTATTATGCCTTTACATTATTAAACCCCAAAACTGTAATTGCCCTAGCAAATTTGTGCAACGTACTTGTCAGAAAATATATATACCCTGAATTCCTAAAGTGAATGGCTAATGCTAAGAAAAATCTTCATAAAGAAACTGTCATAGGACCAAAAGCATTTTTATCTTAAACTTTCATTTTCCCTGTACTCAGGAAATGAAGACCAAACTAAAGCACAACAACAACAACAACCAAACAAAAGAGCCCAACTCCATTTTACTTATGCACAAGGAAGGTACATAATCTCAGAATTTTATTCTAGTAAATACTCAGGGAATATTGGCATTTCAAACCACTGCTATATTGCAATATTCTACACTCCATAAACTCAAGTTTGGCCAATGAAAACATGATAATACAATGATCAGTTTTTCTCTTTAAAGCTTTTCCAGTAAATGAAGGACTTCACTAAAATTGAAAGAGGGTGTTAAGATCTTAAAAAAAGGCAGGGGGTGTGGGTGTGGAGGTAAATTCTATAGTTTAAACAAAGGCTGGCACTTGCTTCTGCTTCTTGTGTTGCTGCACACTGCAATCACCACTCAAATTTGTCAGTTTTCAGTGGATTTACCTGCATTACTGCTTCAAGCTGAAGTAATCAAGCACAATACAAGGGCTACTGAAAAAGAGTTAGAATGAAGAATGAAATCTTGGAATAAAGAAATTTGGTTCTAAAGGGTAATCAGTCATCTTCACCCATGCCCCATCCCCGCATAGCAAGATTCTTTGTACTGGTCTCAGACCAATCCTGAAATTCTGGCAAGCATCCGGTTTGTAACAAACCCCAGGCAGTTCTTTTTCAATCGTCCAGAAGACTTTTCTAACCATCTTTAAAAACTGAATGCACATAAGCCTGCCAAACCCCATCTTAATGCCTGTTCTAAGCCTTTGTAGCAGCCCAGCCAGTCTCTTGACTACCTACACAACCCAGCATTACCAAAGCCATTCCCCAGACAAATCTGGAGAGGTGTTTACTGGCAAGGAGCAGTCATCCTTCCTCCCCAAAATTTCTACCCAAACCATTTCTTAGCATCTGAAGGAAGGGAGCCGTCTTCCACAGGTAATAAACTGCAAACAAACTAACTGCACAGAGCAATCATAACACATTCATGCAGATTCTTAACTGATTAGGTAGATAATATCTCTACAGATGTGCAATTTTAGAATGATTTGAGGTAAAGTTCATATGAGAAATGTATGATTTCTACAGATCCCTTCCCACTACCTAAATAGGATTTGTTCCCTGCTACTTACTCATGTTTTTCCAGCACACTCTGCCACACTGAAGAACGACAGGCTAGCTAACACACACTTAAGGATCCCATAGTGAAAGCTGTGAGATTTTTGCAGCTAATTACTTCAGACATCAAGTTCTGCAACTCAAAACTCATCATCTCAAAACTCAATCACTGTGCTACACTCAAGTAAATATCCCCAAGATACATCATCAAGTATATTTTCCACATCATCTGTAGAGTCTGAAAATTGTCTTCCTATTATTGTTCACTTGAAATGGAACTGAATTGAGGAAGAAAATGATCATCATCTTCCAGGTCTCAGATGAGATGTCAAACCGTGGAGAAAAAAAAGATTACATCCTTCAGAAAAGGAAAAAAACCCTAACAACCAAATCCAACAAACAAAAAACCTGCCACCCAGTAACATAATTAGCACTAAGGCAAACCTCCGGAATGCCAATCAAAAAGGCCTATAGAGTCTACATATAAAAGTATGTTTCTGGCCTTCAAGTCCAGTCAATAGACTGAAGAACTAGCATGACAGTGAGTGCACACAGTGAGTGCCCTAGTGAATTTAGTTTTCATAATCATGAGGCTTTGCCTGTGCCTAACATCATACAATGGTTGATCTTGTCAACTTAACAAAATACCTCTAAGACTTAGAGCTGCCATCAGGTGTCTTTTAGTTAAAGAGGAATTCATTACTTACAGTAAATACTTTCCGCACACCATTTATTATATCAGATATCATGTTTCAAACCCTGAAAGTCTCTCTCCAAATGTTAGTAGGAATATCCTTACTTTACCCAAATTCTAATTTTGTGATCAAGAAAAAGAATGACAGCATGTGACTATTAAAGTGCATGAAATATGGCCAAGACTATACTACATTCATAACTGATATTCTGACTGGGCATTTCCCAAAAGACACGGTAAGCCAGGTGCACACAGCTGCCCCACTACTATCAACAGTCCCTCACAAAAATCACTACTAAATAAGGAACTCGAAACCTGAAGATGTAAACCAGGGAAAATAATAAATATCTTTCCCTTTAAAAGTTCCAGATGGCATTTTGACATCAAGGCCTACTGCTATGATCATTTACTGCTGAATCAGTAATTTTAAAAAATCTATTAAATTGAAAACCTGTCACAGGCAAGATTCATAGCTGGAGTTATGGCTATTTACACCAAGGTAAATGATGCCTGTGAGAATGTAAATTTTGTCTCTTCTGCTCTGTACCCAGCATAGTATTGACTGCCAGGTTCAGTCCACAGCTTTAGGCAATCAGTTGTCTAGCTTAAGTATGGCTACAAGACTGTAAAAGAGGTCTGGAATAAATGAACAAAACTAACAACTCCATTCCAAAAGTCAAGCAGAATTGTCTGTCCCAGGAGATAGGTTTATCTATGTGAAACCAGAGTTTTCTAGTTGTAAAAGGTTCTGGTGTATACTCCTGACCTACCTAAAACTCCTCAGAACTCTCTCACAGGCATTTAGAAACTCAAATCTTCAACATAATCTAATTCTGAAATCAAAAACCAAGTCTCTTCTATCAGTGACAAGAAAAAATCCAGTGCACAAACCTCTTCCCTAAGGAAAGGAAAGGCAATAATTAAACCACAGATAGTTGCCAGTCACCAGGCAGACTAATATACACAAATACTACATCAGAATACAATATACCATTCAATTGCCAACACAGTTGTAATACCAAAGAACTCAAAATCTTAGGAGTCAAACTAACCTATTGAAAAACTAAATGGAAGAAGTAACAAACCTGGGTACTGCTGAATCTAACTACTGCTTCTAGGTATTCTCATTACACAAAGGACAACTAATGGCAAATTCATAGCATATTTATTTCAATAAGGAAGAAGACATGAAGTGATAATAGATAACAATCATTTCCTTTTGAAATCTAGACAGCAGACTGACTGATCTGCCATGACTAAACCAAAAACTCTCATGTATAATTTGTGCCTCGATAAGTCCCCAAAGGAAAAAAAATGGAATTTTATGCACATTATCCCAGCAGGTATCTGGTATATTATGGCACAGTCTTGGCACGGTCCAAGAGTTTCTTTTGTCCTCTTGCTTCTGTTAGCTGCCAGAGACCTCATTTGTGGTGAATAGATTTCTTCAGGGTAATACTTTTTTTTTTAATTTCTATTCATTCAGTCCATGTTTCAATTCTTGCTCCTTTGCAAGTTAAATAAAGATAGTATCAATAATTGTTTTGATCTTTTGGTTAGGTTTTTTTTTTGCTGCCTGTTTGATTAGATTCATAAACATACTGATATGTGGAGCCAAATTCTCACAGGACCAGCCTAATTAAGATGTCAAATTGCTATGCTGATTACAGACACTCTTCAAGAACTTTAAAATCAATAGTTCAAGGAATCTCAAATCTTGTGCACTGTTTCAGGGAACAGTTAAGGTGGGGTTTTTTTTAATAGAGTATTACAATTTTTGAAGCAGAAAAAGACTGACACGGATTTTTTTTTTTAAAATTTGCTCTCTAAAAGCGCAGTGGTCGTTCACTTTACTAACATATTTGCCATCACACTTATCAACTACAAAAAGTTAATTTCAATGTTAAGAAATATTCTCAGTTTTGTGATGTAAATTCTGACTTGACTTTTCAGAATAAAAAATAGTGAGGTTATATGATTTCATCATTACCAAGTCAAATTTGTAGGAGAGCAGCCTGCTGAGGGAGCTCGTTGCTTACCTTTATGTTTAAAGGAGTGTTTAAAGACTTAAAATAAAGAGTTAATTCAAACAAAAATCTGCTCTTGCAGTAAATGGATAATTCACAATCCAAAGTTTCTTTGGCCTTAATGTTCAGGCTTCTACAAAGCACCTTGGCTAGGTGAGGCCTCAGCTGTTTCTCAGGTAGTGAAAAATTTCCAAGAGGAGACATAGAATTTTAAAAGAGAGAACGTTTTGCCACTGAAAAATTCTAACTCTTCCACAAATGCTATCGTACCAGCAATCGAAATTACTGCAAGTATCTAATTAGCATAATGACTCATGGACCAATTATTACAATTGTCAGTCCACAATTTCCAATTACTTTTTTGAGAACAGCAGTGTATTCATAGAGAGAAAAACGTCCTCACACAGGATAACACTTCCAAAAGATTTGTATTTCACAACTACAGCTTTAAATATAAACAGGATGAACCCAGCAGCAAACAATACCATACATTTCCAACTTAACCTCCCAAAGGTCTCTATTAGTAATGATGGTATTTCACTACTGGACAGATAAATATACAGTATTTTTCATTTGCTTCTAAGAGTTTCACTGATGAAGCTAAATTTTAGTTCTTAGTCATTGGAAAAACAGAAAAGTTTCAAGAAGTAGCCTAAAGAAGCAATCTCTCTTAAAGAATAAAAAGAAATAAGATAATTATAGGAGGGAAGGATTACTCCCATATGCTCAAACTGTACGTATGTGTGTTTATACATGTATACACACACACAAAGAAAGAAACATGGTCTGTTATTCGGGGAGAGGAAGGGAAGGGAAGGGAAGGGAAGGGAAGGGAAGGGAAGGGAAGGGAAGGGAAGGGAAGGGAAGGGAAGGGAAGGGAAGGGAAGGGAAGGGAAGGGAAGGGAAGGGAAGGGAAGGGAAGGGAAGGGAAGGGAAGGGAAGGGAAGGGAAGGGAAGGGAAGGGAAGGGAAGGGAAGGGAAGGGAAGGGAAGGGAAGGGAAGGGAAGGGAAGGGAAGGGAAGGGAAGGGAAGGGAAGGGAAGGGAAGGGAAGGGAAGGGAAGGGAAGGGAAGGGAAGGGAAGGGAAGGGAAGGGAAGGGAAGGGAAGGGAAGGAAGGAAGGAAGGAAGGAAGGAAGGAAGGAAGGAAGGAAGGAAGGAAGGAAGGAAGGAAGGAAGGAAGGAAGGAAGGAAGGAAGGAAGGAAGGAAGGAAGGAAGGAAGGAAGGAAGGAAGGAAGGAAGGAAGGAAGGAAGGAAGGAAGGAAGGAAGGAAGGAAGGAAGGAAGGAAGGAAGGAAGGAAGGAAGGAAGGAAGGAAGGAAGGAAGGAAGGAAGGAAGGGAGGGAGGGAGGGAGGGAGGGAGGGAGGGAGGGAGGGAGGGAGGGAGGGAGGGAAGGGGGGAGGGAAGGGGGGAGGGAAGGGGGGAGAAGGGGGGGAGGGAGGGACCATTTTCTGTCAGTTAGAACCTGTTTAACAAATAATTACAAAAATTCTCTGTTTTCTTGAAGAGTTCAAGTATTTCCTGACCATTCACCATAGCATGCTATGTTTCCATTTGACATGATGTAATATGGAGACTCTTTTATCAAGAACACAGAAGTCAAAGATTTGTGCTGTTTTAGGCTGAGAAGAATTAGGCATTTCATTCATCTGAAAAGAATTTCAGCATTTTCAATATTTTTATTGCTTTGGGTTTTTTTCTTCCTCAGAAAAATGTAAGCTGTTTTCTTGTGGAATGAACAAATCACCAAAGACAAAATATATGTCTAGTTTCAGGCAATTCAAATATGAATCCTGTGAAAAAGTTACTCCATCCCTTAATTCTGCAGAACAATTGAATTTTGGAGTTTTCTCAATTTATTTTCTGTATACAGTCAGAATTTGTCAATGGAGCTACTTAAATGAAAAACTGTCAAGTCTTAGAGCTATGTGTGCACTTAAATTTCATTTCCTCTTTTTAAATTTTTTGTTGTTGTTGATTTGTTTGTTGTTTGTTTAGTAAATATTATTTTATCTAGTCATTGACGTAGGCTCATTATTCCTGACTCATTGTATTAGCTTCTCAGTTGAGGACACCAGTACTTTCCAGGGAATTAACAGGAAAATTTCTAAAATTTCTCCACCATCTCATCTAAATCTGGATGGCAATACTTTTCATATTGCATTATGATTGTAGAAATCTCCTATTTACACATTCTGTATGTCTCAAATGTTAAAATAGGGAAGTATACGTCATTATTTCAAATAATGAGAAATATTTACAAGTACATAGATTACAGGTCATTTTTAAGCCTATATGGGAACAAATTCTCCTATCCTGTTTTGGCTTCCAGACCATGTCCTAGAACTGCATCATAAATTTGATAAGCAATAAAACAAAGAACTAGCAGGAGGAAGTCCCTTATCACACCAGTTAGAAATTTTTCTTCTAGACTGTACAAGTTTCAGGTGCATCAATCACATATTCCATTATAACAGCAGCACTAAAATATAACTAGAATATGAAAAATTAGTTACTTATCATTCTGTGACAAGTTCAAGCTCAGCCTGTACAAGTTTCACTATCCCCCCTTATATTTTTAACAAATTTGCACACTCCATAACTATTTGTAAAGCCAAGATTTCAGTGTTTCATAACATTTTTGTGACAGGCCTACCTGCAATCAACGCCACTGTTCCACACAGAACTTACTGCTGATTTATTGCATTCCTTATACTTAGAATTCTCTTAATCTGCTGGAAATACTATACTTTGCTCTTAGGAAGTCAAAACTCTACTATGTAGTTACATTGAATCAGAATGGACATGGAGAAATGTATTTAATACTACATAGACTTCTGACAAAACACAGAGTCATCTCAACTGAGAAACAGTCACTAAATTAAGGCATCTCTCAATATTTGTATGTTTGAAGGAGGTGGAGATGGACTAGCATAGTTTAGAGACAAAGTCTAAAATGCACACAAGTGAACACACCCCATAAATTTAGCCTCCTCAGCATTTTAGAACCATGGGGATTGAACTAGAACATAAATGCACTGATCATACAGCTTTCACACTATACAATTCCAAGGCACTAAGATTAACTCTGATGTGGTGCTTACTGACTTGCAGAAGTGTAAGAAGAACAGTAAGATGCACCTTCCTCCCTTTGTCCCGCCCGTTTTTCTAACCCTAACCAGGGTATTTAAATCTGTGGTTGGGCCTATATTTTGATTGTGTTATTATAATAACTTAATAGATAAACCTCACTGTTATAAAAGCCATGGATAAACTTAAGGACCATATAAAAGCCAAGTATTACTGTTTTCAATTTTTATAAAAAATGGCTCATAGATCTTATACATAAAATCAATTTCACCAGTCTTCCAGGAAAAAAAAATGCTGCCAAAGAGCTGATTTTGGTTATAGATGAAGTTCTACTTACATATCATAGAATCACAGACTTCTCAGCAAAATATGTTATGTGAATATTTTTTGATGTTACTACAAATATTATCACTTTAAATGGAGGCTAAATAAAACACCTATCAAAAGTAACATGCTTAAAAGAAATTGTTCTATTCCATCACAAATATGAATATATATTGAAAGTCAGTATTCAACAGCACAATAACAATATCCTATTCCTGTAACTGTGCAATTTTTTGAACTTTAAATAGCTACAATGTAATACATATAATCTAGGGGAGAATTGGAGAAAAATCACTATTGATTCTCTATCCACTCAACAATAAGTAATTGGACCCAGGAGCTGAATAGTACAGATTAGCATTAAAATACAAGTCAATTATTACTAGCTGTAATATAACATTGTGAATGGACAATGCTCTGAACAAATACATGCAGAGTTAACTAGGACATGGAGGTCAACACATGGCTAAATAAAAAGAGACAGGGACTCCTGTAAATTTCAAATATTGATGCAATTCACTCTTACCTTGTACATCCTTCGGATATCTATTTCAATATAATGACAAAAAACCAACAAATACATGTTTACGGTACAGGAGAGCTCTGAAGATGTCTACAGCATGTACATTTTTTCCCCCACCAAGGCAGGAGTTAGCGTTGAGAAAGAAAATGGATAATCAGTTGTGTTGGAATAAGGACACACTTGAAGTATTCTGTAATTATTGCCCTATTCCTGTGAAATGCCAGATCTTGTGGACCAGCTATAAAAGCCTTGGAAGTTAATACATTGCTCTCTCAATGGAATGACAACAGGGTATTAAGTAGATTGAAGTTTTCAAAATAGAAAGTCTCAGCTCTTAGGTGTCCACATTAAGAGTCCAGGGGAGCATTTGGCTTCTGACTCGATTTTTGTAAGAAGGAAGATTTCAGTGTTCCTAGATCCAAATGTAAGAGCTCAAAGTATTATCAATTTTCTTAGCAGAATGATACCACTGACCACTGATGATACACTAAGAGAGATCAGAGACACAATGAGGGAAAGAAATACAATTGTAATGGCAGATACCCATGAATATCAGGCAAGTATCACACTGGGACACAAAGCAGAGAAGAAACTTTTAGCTCTACAATAATCATTTCATAGAGGGCTGGTTAGGGAAACCATTAGAGATGCAGTCCCAGAGTGCATGAAGGATCTCGTTCCACTTTTTTTCTGTTGAAAGGCACACTAATAATGCGTTCAGGCTCAATATCCCTACAGGAGTTACAAAAAAATCCACCACACTTGTACGTGACTTCCAAAAGGAAAATGACATAAAAATGAGAGAGCCTATTAAATAGAAGATAAAAAAGAACTCCTAAAGAATTAAATCCCACAAACATCATGTACTTTGCTGAAAGACACCATACTGAAAGCAGTGCCAGCGAACACCACCTATTAAGAAAAGCTTGATTAAAAGTTAGAAGGAAACTGACTTGGAGAAACAGGCTAAAAGCATCTTTCCGAAAAAAAAAAAAAAACCCAAACAATAACAACACAAACTTCATTCTCTAAAAAGCTTAGGTTCATCTCAGATGAAGGTAAAAAGGCTCATACATCATGGGGAATTAAATAAATAAAAACAGGATAAAAACCAAATATCTGAAGAGTAACTCAGAATTCAAAAGTACATACTAAATGCAACCCCATCCAGAGCTTGGCATTTGCTAGAAACATATTGCTTGCTATTTTGCCACATTTTTAAACCTTTTCACTCAAGACAATACATTAGCTTCTGCTGGTTTTACTCTTGAAAATATTTGTCAGCTAAAAACAAAAATTCAGACAGTATTGCATTGCTGAAACACGGAATGTGAAAACAAAGATTGGCTGGCAAAGATCTAAGTTCTAAAATACAATGAAAAAATATGGCTAACTGTAAAACTGCATTTTTGCAGAAAGTAAAAAAAAAAAAAAAAAAAAAAAACAAAACCGAAAAACTGTCACAATGCTAGGGGTAGGACTTTTTTTGTTTATTTGTTTTAAGGAAAAACAAATGCAAAAGTGGTTGCACTGGTGTGTTCCTTGAAAGACTATTTCACTTGACAGATGAGCATTCAGATAAGCCTCATGTTGCCATTTTCCAGCAATTTTGTCATGTCTTCTTACTCCTGTTGCAAGAAAAACTGGTTAAATTTGACATCTAAAGGCATAACTTAAGTCAGATCCCTATCTTACCCTTACAGATGTGGATATTCACTGTCAGATAATGTGTCCTGCAGTTAGTTATGCTTTAACTATTTTTACAAGTTAGACTTTTCTTATTTGAATTTTAAACAAAAATAACAGTGTTGACTTCTGTAAACTAAGGGTTTACTTAATAAAGCTGTAAATACAAATTGTCAAATCACAATGGCAAGATGTCATCAACTGTGTTCTGTTTTTCAATGGCTACATCTGAATTCCCTCTCTCCTACCAGAACTAAGTGATATGTCAGCAAGAAAGAGTATCTCAGGAAATCCTGACATAGATGCAATCCTGGTATTCATAGCAAGGCTGTTACAAAAATGTTGCAGAGTGTACCATTAAGTATGTTTTCTGTACACTTCCTTTATTTGGTTCAGGTTTTCCTCTACAAGTTAGTGATTGAGTCAAGAATGGTGAAAAATAAAGAGCAGCAAATGTAAAGCTATTACCATGCGTACACATAGAAGTATCTCTTATTGCTATACTGTGTCAGGGATACGAGTAACAAAACCAACCAACCATAAGAGAAAACTAGGGGAAAAACCTACAAAACCAAGCAAACAACCAAAAACTCCCAAAGTGAATACTTCACATAAACAAATAAATTATTTGGGATTCCAGAAGAAAATTCAAACAAAAACCCCAAAGAAAAAACACATTAAAAACTCCCATCTTCCCAGTATAAAAGGCATTATTAGCACTCAGATCTGCATACTAGGATATTTAAGTGTCACAAGTACAATTCAGTTTTTTCCTTCCACCCAGGCATTATGGTCCAGATAATACATTCTATGTTCACTCTTCCCCAGAAGAAGAAACGTGGTGAGGATGGTGAGGATTCTCCACTGTTTCAGCTTCTTCAGGCCCAGCTCAATACAAAACTCTCAGGAAAGATTTTTAGACAGACTTTTTTAATTAAAGTGTCATTTCCACTCCTCAGAAGGGCTGTTTCTTTTCCAGCACTTTTCTTTACAGTCTTTGTGCTCAGCTCTCACATTAACTCGGAGAAAACACTATGCATTTACAGGTACATTTGTTCTGCTTTGCTCTAAGAACTGTTACAGTAGAAAGATTTTGCAATATCCAAAACCTAAATTCACTATATACTCTTAACTACTATGATTTCTGATCAACAAATTAAAAAAAAAGAGAGATTATAAAAAGATTTGGATCACAGCAATAAAGCAAGTGGCTGAGGCATGAGAGACAGGCCTCATGAGCCCTTGTTCTTCAGTGCTCTGCAGTGACACGGAGAGATAAAATGAGCAAGGGCCTGGCTACAGTGAAGAGGCAGTTTAGCATGTACCTTCTTATCTCTCTTTTACTGTATTAGTCATCAAATTTCCATTCATGTTCAGTGCTCACAAAAGTGTACAGCCAGGAGTAACCACACAGATGAACTTACTAATGTTGACACATGAAGTGTGGAAGAAAACAGTATTTCAAGGAATGAATTCAAGGTTAAAAGCTTCATTACCCCTTATTTTGTCTCTCTCCTGCATCCTTCAACACAGTAAAATATTATACAGCCTGTACTGAAAGGAAAAAACACATTCCCAAAAGCTATGCTACAACTCAAGAGAGGAAATTAACAGTAAGATGAACATCTCACAACATTCTCTGGGGAACAACATGGGAAGAACAACGTGTTATATGAGAACAATCTTACAAATCAATTCTTTCAGAGTAAAAATAATCTTCACACAGTCAATTTTCATGACAGGACTTAAGGGAAAGCAGGTAAGAGGAACAAGTCCTATGCACAGTGGAGTTTTTGTTTTTAAACAAAGTGCATTAAATAGGAAAAATTATACCATTTTATTACTGAACAGTTGTAGTACCAAGCTCTCAGAACAAGTATTTGGGAAGGAAAAGGAACAGCAGCAAGAGCAGATTGTGGATCTTCTCAGTGAGAAAACTCTGTCAAACTGAGAAAATCCGTTTAAGTACTACACTTCCATGGAAATTTTTATTATAATTTAAGGTGGATGTAGTAACACACTTGCTATATTTTTTTATTTATTTCAACACAAGTCTTTGTAGCACTGAAAGCATAAATCACAGCAGAGCAGCATACTTAGCTGCACATGCAATCTGAGCTTATTCCCTGTGCTTCAACTGGCTCCTAAAATTGGTTACTCCATAGACCAGTGGATCTTGCTGATCATAGACCTGGGTCTTGGATGACAGACTCCAAGATCTTGGAAATAATTTGAGAAAAACACCCTAACAGCTCTGCATGTAAAAGCTCATTATAACATGACTTACATTTCTTCATGAAATTCAGTACCACAAACTCCTAACAGTAGAAAAACTTCTCAGCAAAGAGCTGAAATAAATCATAATTAAACGCAGAAAGAAAATCAATTTTAAATTCTAATTACTAGGTGCCTTGTCAAAATACATTTCATCTAATTAACTGCACACACTCAAACCTTGCATCTTCTCACTGCCTGCTGTGGCACTGCAACAAATTCTACTACAATGCCACTGAATCACTACCCTAGCAAAATCACAATATGTTTTATAAAGAGGAGGAATTTGAAAGATATCTTTTTGTTAAGCCACCTAATAGCAACTGATGGCAACCAAGCCCATAGAGAAACTTTTGGCACACAAGCCTTTCGCCAGGTCAGAAAGAGAGAAAAAGTGACAACACCTCATTAAAAGAAAAGTGTAGACAATTTACAAACAGTTAAGACTACATAGAAACAGAAAATAATAATTAAAGTATCTGAAAAAGTTAATCATCTGAGTAGTTTATATTAGAATTTCAATGTTTGCAACAAAAGTACTCCAATCTGCATCTACAGTGAAGGCGTCTCCTTTGTCCAGATGTGGCAAACACAGCCTTGTTCAAAAAGTACTTAAAAACAGACTTCCTCTTTCTGAAACAATAAAATAATTTCAACATAATTCTTAACACACCTCACTGTATTTGCAAGGTCAAGAGGGGCAGGAGTCCAGTTTTAAATCTTATCTTCTGCACAATTTAGACACTTTACTAAAGAGTTCAGTGAGTTGCTCTACATGCCCAGGAATTCTTACTGTTGAATAGGGGTAACCACTCTCACTTTTAAAACTCCTGGAACACTGAAGCCAGAAGACACTACACTCATTTTGTTCAACATCTAGGCAGGACAACTTGCCTAGCTTGCAAGAGAAATGTGTTTAACACCCTCGTGAACTTGAGAAAACTAAATTCATGTTAATGAGATCCTTCCCATTCTTGTGGACTGTGTTACCCACAAGACTTCTGGAAATGTGTTGGTAAGAATTAAAAAAAAAAAAAAAAAAAGGAAAACTGAGGCAGGATAGCAAGAACATGCCTAGCTAGACTGGGCAGATCATGAATCAGAGAAAACATGACTTACAAGTTGCATCATTTGCTCTGAAGACTATTACTTTGAGACACAACTTACTAAGGAACACCCCACAAGTCAGTTTGGGTCTCTCTAAAATGCAATAAACCATATAAGAACCTATGAATAAAGTTTAGGATCTTTATCTTCTTCTCTACAATAAATACTGTCTTAAGCACACACAAGCCAGTTTTTCCAAATTCAGTATCTGGACAAAAGTAGCTGCAACTATGCACTCAACAGATTATATCAATGGTCTTACCAGGGTGAAATTCATGTTATTAATGGCAAAATTATCATACTTTTGCTCTTGCTGGTCTCTTAACATCCCTTCCAATCACTATATTATACTTTACAGTTCTATCTGGACTGTATCCTTAGGAAATCTGCAAATGACACTGATGTAGAAGAAATGGTTGACATAAACAGTAGAACTTTGACTGAAAGAAACCTCAGCAAACTTGAGAACTGAGCATCATGACCCTCCTTAAGTTTAAAACAGAAAAGGACAAAGCTTCATATCTGCAGCAATGTAACTGCAGTGTAGACCAGCAGTCAACGACACATCTCAACAGTTGGTGGACACCAAGTTAAACAGCATCCAGCAGTGCCCTCTTGTCAAGAATAAGGCAAACTGCACCCTGAGCATCATTAACAAACAGAGCTGAAAGAACAAGTTATTGTCATCTTACATCTGCACTGATGAGACTGGCATACTACAGAGTCAGCCTTTGAAGCCTCACTTCAAAAGCAACGTGGACTGTCACAACGGTCAGGAGACTGGATCCCATGACACACAAGGAGACATGGAGGACGCTGGCCTCATTCAGCCTGGTGAATGGCAGGCTGTATACACAGGCAAGCGGATGTGAAGGGGAACCACAAAGACAAGAAAGTCAAATTCTCAGTAAGCTGGGGGAAACAGCCACAAACTCGCATTTGGCAAGTTCAGGTTGAACATTAGTGAGATATTTCCCTAGAAGAGGCAATGTAGCCCTTGATCTGGCTGTCCATGGAGGTTATGGAATCTTCCCATCCTTCAAGGAGTCCAAGATCTGAGTGAGTCCCATGAGACCAGATCTAGTGTTGGCCATTATGCAGCATTGTCTGAAGTTTGGGCTGTATATTTCCTATAGTCCTTTCTGACAGACATGTCTATGATTCAATAATATGTTTAGCTGAGAACTGCTTTCACAGATGTCTCTTATTCTCAATTCAAGTTTCTTCCTCCTCACTACCACTGTATCACTTACATCTTTTTACCTTGACCCATATTCTCCCAAGAACAAGTGAAAGTAAGAAGAGGGTGGCATTTGAATGATTGAGTCCGAGCTAACCATAAATGACTCAATCTTAGGAGGAAAACCAAAAGGTTTTGAAGTGACAAGCCTTCCCTTGGGAGATATTTTTTACCTCTAAACACGAGATCTCTCTGGTGTAAACAAAAACCTGATTTAATCTAATGCCACATGCTTTACTGAATGTATGAAGCCACAATAAGAATATGAGAATGTAAGAGCTTGCAACAAATAACTGAACCAATTTTTGACCCCTCTCTTTTTCTTTTTTAATCAATATTGTCAACTTGGTTTTTTGTTCATTCTTACATGTCTTTATCTATCAATTTTTCTCTCATTTAGTTTGCAAAGTTTACAAGTAGAAAAACTTCCTTTTTTCCTGTTTTATTTTTGGTATTATTTCTGTTGCTTTCGGTTTGTTTTCTATACTTTTTTAAGGTCTAGCCCATTACAAGAGCTGATAAGCCTCAGAATAAATTAAATTCAAAATGGCTATGACAAAAAAAAATGCACATTTGGGTTAAAAAGGTAGGATGCAGACAAAGAAAAATCCTCAGTAAATTGGCTTGGCATTTATGCAGTCTTTATCCCTTTATTCTAAACCAAAAGCTGTTCCCTAATACTGAGAATTTATCAAAAAATATGCTCAAAGTAGTAAGGCAGTCACATGATATAGCTGCAGAGAGACATAAAAGCTTGTCTATTCTGCAGAAAGAGCTGTCATTAGATAAGCAAAGAAAAATAGCACAAAGAATTATAACTATGCTTGTACCAATTTCCTCAATCTTTTTTAATCCATTACACTGAACGACACTATTAAAGCTGTAGTTACATCTCCTGGTTTGAGAAAAATGCTTATGGCAGGAAAAACGTGCAAAGCCATGAAGCAATAAACAATTCAACTTATAAAAAAGGCAGAGTTTCTGAACAAAGCAACCTGTAGAAATTTAATTAATTGGAAGCTAATACAAAAAAAGACTGGCAAAGAAAATCTCCACTTCCTTTTGTTAAAGAAGGATAGATTCCAGAATTAGGTTAATTACTGATCAAGAAAACAGCTCCAACATTGTATTAGCCCAGTGCTTTACTATAATACAAAAGGCATGTGTTACACCATATTATGTGGCTCACCTCTGTTACTGGAAAATTAATTCTGGCTATCTCAGTAAGGATCTTACTTCCTGTGTGCATTTATATTGCAGCCTGGCAGAAAAAACATTTGCTATAGGAAAGCAATAGAATGAAGCATTTTTTAATGAATAAACATTCTTATAAGCAGAAAAAGACCAGTAATGTTAACTGTGAAGTAAGCTGAAAAATGCAGACACGTTTGTGGATTGTAGGGGGGAGGTCAATAACAGTACTGAATCCCTGCCAAAAGTATTTTTAGATTGTATTCTGAAAAACATGTATTAAGTAGAAAGCCAAAAAACAATTAGGAAAGTGATTAAACCTGAATTCAAATTTAATCTTCAGAATTAAGAAAACAAAAACTTTTCTGAGAAAATAGCAGAAGCTTCCCCTTTTATCTGTCAAATAATTCATAAAATCCTGACATTAAAAAAAAAAAAAAAGACTTGACAACCATGCTCCCCCACTGATGATGTCCTCATCTTTCAGGTTACCATCCAAGTGTACACTTCTCAAGTGTCCTGACATCTGATGTCCCACCTTGGTAAGGTAAGGACAAAGTAGGATTGCCCCCCAGGATCAGCGAAGCTCATCTTCAAATCCCTTGCTTGAATTATTCCATATCATGAAAACAACTCCTCCAAACAAATTAACAGATTTATCACCAACATCACAGATTTGGCTGTATGAGGATTATAGAACAACACATTCCACATAATTTATTCATTCACACACCAACTTTAGGACACTGTACAGAACTGTATGAATACCCACAAGTCGGAGAGTGCCAGAGGACCACCAACAATGGAAAATAATTAACATATCATTTTAAGAATGAATTTACAAAAATCAGATTTAAGATTTGTCCATACATAACTCCTGAAGTTATCCCTACTCCTCATACATAGAAGGGAAAGTAAAGTTGTCAGTGACTCATATAATCACTGTTTCAACCTCACTTTAAAATTTGTTATTATTTTTAATAATACACAACTTGAAAATCTCTGATTATCTTGTAGTGACAATATTTAGAATAACGCACTTAAAAATCACACTGAAAATGAAATTTTTAGATTTGAAAGCTATCTAGCCTGCACTGTATCTAACTGCAATAAAGCAAAAACAAATTAAAACCTAGGGTGATTCTGAATGCATGCACTTGACCTACATACACAGAGTTTCTCTTAGCTGTCTGTTGAATAATTGTACTCAAGACACAATGATCCCAAATAAGAAACATTTTCAAAACTACAATATTGGGGTTTTTTTCTGTCAGGAAAGCAATGCTGATTGTTCCCATCCTCTTAAAAAAAAAAAAAAGAAAAAAACCCCTAAGCTACATGCAATTTTAAGTATGTGACTCTCTCTCATATTCTAATCATAGAATAGTGGGCATATAAAGTGAAGTTGACAAGCACAAACAGCACAGAGGTCTCATAGGATTGCCATGCCTTATAAACCCCATTTCTAGATGGAAAGGAGCTGTCAGCTTCACAGGGAAGCTGCCACTTGACCAATAGCCACAAGGTGTTCAGACTTTACACTTCTGGAACAGAATAACTTGCTGACCCAAAGCACAAGTCCTGGTGTTTCAACGGAGAAGAGCAAGTCCAAAATGACAGAATACAGCCTCACGGGGATTACATTTACTTGGCCAGTAGGTCCAGTTAGAAGTTTTTATAAACTCACAATAGTTATTAAAGCTTAATATTTTCAAAACTGTTATTAAGTTCCTCCCAAAGAAGGAAGGTTGTTTGTTTTAGCATCTGTGTATTCATAACTTTAGCACTTAATCTGCTCAGAGACAAGATATCACCCAACTGCATGCAGCAAAATACAAGATTAGGGTAAATAAAACCAGCAGGATCCCACAGCTTAATTAAAAGATCTTCATTTCACTCTTGAATGAACACCTTCATCATATTTTGTTCAAATATTGTACCCCTTTTTTTACTAATTTCATCGTGACAAATACATTTTGAAAATTCCTTACAATGTTATCCATGAAAGCCAGGCTAATGTACGTCTCCTAAAAATTTTGAAGAAAAAAATCCACATAATAGTAATGTTATAATTTTCATGTTCCAAAGCATCTTTAAAAGGAGTAAGTCAAAACATTACTCTTCAATCTGTTGCATAGTCAGAGCAATAAATTACATACATTATCATAAAACCATAATGCTGTCACAGTTTTGTTTTATAATGAAGTCCAATTTTCTCTAAATTGAGAGATGCTCTGCTGAGTAAATTGAAGTTTAAATCGGATGACAGATGATTTCTGATACACATGCACAATAAGAGAGTATGCCACCCACAAACAATTTTCATATTTGAAACATCAAAAACAGCTTGGTGAATATGAATCAAGAAATATTCTTCAGAAAAAATAGAAAATGTGATTGGAGAGATGATAATGTGCTATTACTGGCAGCCATGGATTGTCACCTTCTGAAAACTGAAGACTGATATACTATGCAGAAATTATTAGAAATGTTAGTAGTAGCAAGACTTCTCAAAATTTTAGAAACTGAAGTACATGTTGAACAATCTACTGATCTTCCAGTACACATTTTTATAGAGAAAGATGATACATGTTTTCCTCATCTTTCCACAATACATGACTCTGTCAGAAAACTTTCTAAAAGTCACAGAATCACAGAATGGGTAAGGTTGGAAGGGACCACAGAGGGTCATCTCATCCAACCTCCCTGCTCAGTCGGGGTCATCCTGAATTACATGGCACAGAATTGCATCCTTATAGTTCTTGAATATCTCCAGTGAGGGTGACTCCACAACCTCTCTGGGCAGTCTGACCCAGTGGGTGGCCACCCACAGTAAAGTTCTTCCTTATATTCAAATGGAACTTCCTGTGCCTCCATTTCTGCCTGTTGCCTCTCAGTCTATTGCTTGGCACCCCTGAGAAGAGCCTGGCTCCATCCTCTTGACACCCTTCCTTCAGATATTGTCAGATATTGATGAGGTCATCTCTCAGTCATCTCATTTTGAGGCTGAACAGGCCCAGCTCCCTCAGCCTGTCCAAATAAAAGATACTCCAGTCCCTTAATCAATTTGCTGCCTTCTGCTGGACCTGCTCCCAGAGCTCCATGTCTCTCTTGTACTGAGGAACCCAGAACTGGACGCAGCCCTCTACATGTGGGCTCACCAGGACTGAGCAGTCTAAGTCACTAAGTAAGCTTTTAATGTATAGCTATTTTAATTAATGGCAATTCACAGGATGTAGTAGTGACTACAAGCTGATTTCTTTGCTTTTAGAAGTATCTTGCAAGTGTGATGTATGACTTTCTTCCTTCACTGACTACAGAACTGCAGCTCCCCTCTCTCTGCAGAGGTGATGGCAGAGGAGCAGTCCATTATTTCAAAAGCCACCGCAGAACCTGCCCCCTGAAAGGAACTGCATAGCAATATAACCAAAGACAGCTTTATCCACAGAGAGAAAAATGCTGCCCCAGACCATCCCTCTTTAGCCTGTGGATGGCATTCTCTCTCTTAAATTTTGAGGAACAACTCTAAGAAGACTTTAACCAGGAAAATTTGCATATCCTAAACGAAACTTTTGGACAAAACCACAATTTGCCATGCTAGACAAAATTACATAGAGGGGGCATCCAGACGAGCTAGCAAAGAACCAGGAAAAAAATCTGTTGCGATTTCTAAATGAAACTGAAACAGCTTTCGGCATGCAAAGTGGATGACCTCATTTTATAAGTACTATCTACCATGAAACAGCTTTAGCTCCACACACATACATTTTCAAAGATAAGCTACTCAGCTTCTATGGAAACAGAATAAACACATTTATAAAATATTGAAGAAGCTTTCAGGGACAAGAATATTGCTGTCTACACTCTAAGTAGGAACTTCAACCAAAAAAAAACTAATAACACAAAAATTCTTACATTCTAACCTGAGATCACATTTAATAATACATTAGAAAACTGTTTTGAGTTAGATTTGCTGAAAAATGAGTTTAAATAAACTCAAGTTATGTTTTAAAATATCCATTTCCTATTGATGCAGGAAGGATTTTTGATTTTTTTAATTTTCACATTTTGTAGATTTTAGGAACACAAGTAGATGTTGCAAAGTAGATTTTAGTGGGTTAATATTTTAGCAGCCTAAGTTTAATGTCTTTCTATCTCTACCCCTGCTCCAGAACAGGGAGCTAAAATTCTTTAGCTGTTTAGTCTGTTGTTCAAGGTACAAGATTGAAGGGTATCAGAAGAAGACATAAACACGAAGCAGAGTGACCCAGAACAGTAGAAAGTGTCCAAGAGCCCTTCGTATGCTGAAGAAGAGGAGGCAGATGAAGAGGGGGTCTCATCACCCCTAGCCCCAATTCCTGAGGGGGTTGGGACTGGGGTGGGACAGAGGTGGAACTGGAAATGTGTTAAGTGGTAATTGGATGGATCATATTGTAAAAGCTATGGAAATTGAAGCTTGCCACCTGCGTCTCTATGTATTCCTGGGCAAGCCAAGGTGCTCATTAAAGCAACTACCCTTTATCTTATGTCCTACTGAAAATTTGCTTCGAGTCCTTTTTACAGACTTTTAAGACATCACTATGGAAAGCAAATTTCTCATTTTAACAAAGATTTATATGTAGGTTATTCATGGCAGAATGTGACCTTTCATATTCATTGTTTTTAAACATATTTTTTTGGATACCTTACGTCACATATACATGTAAGTCTAATTGGAATGCTTGAGTAAAGGTGACTAATTAAATTCTATTTTGCAGCTTTCTAGCTTTTAAAGCATTCCATAAACTGTTACATCTATGAGGATTTTCAGGAAAGTCTCCTCTTACACTATGACAGCATAGCCCAAAAGCCCTCTCTTGTTCTTTGTTCAAGTCCTGTTTCATCCTGCACATAGCCTGGCAACCACACAGAGATAAAAATTACAGAGAGTGGGTGGTCAGAAACTTTAATTCACAGTCCTGCTGCGAATGTTGTGGATGTCAGTCCTCCTGGGACCAAATGACAAATGAAGGCAGTATCATTAAGGCACACTCTCTGGCAACAAGATTGTACTGACGTTTCCTGGTTTTGTAGTCTTTGGAAGCAACTGCTCCAAAGCCATGCAATGGAAGAGTAGAAATTTCTGTTTCATGGATTGGAGTATTAATTACAGTGAAAAAGTTTTATTCCCATTATGTAATTATACTCAATAATTTTACCTTCAGCCATCTTAAATAAAAATAACTCACTAATCCTTACTCATTGCTACTGTAAGAAGTTAAACCTCTACCATTCATCTCTGTGAAATCAAATGAACTGAATAAAGGTAGTATTGCAAATGTAATTCATTCTAGATGTGTTAATTAACCTAACACCTAATCTTTTGAGAAGAGATACAAGTTGGAGGACACTTCTGTAATCAAGAACTTTTATATCATTATACAAATGAAGCCAAAACACAGGCTTCATACAGAGTATTTTTCTATCCAGATTTCAGAATTGCTACAGAGGATCAATAAATATTTTGTGACAAATGAGTAAAAACAGAGGATGTAAATCAGTAAAATACTACTATTCATAATGCCTCCTTACTTTCATCTCCTTGGTAAGGATTTAAAATCTGTCCACACTTGTTGGCTGAGCAATAGAAGCTATGCACATGTGGAGAATCTGCCCACAATGCTACCATAAAAACCACCTGCTTTGACAAAGTATTCAAATAAAGCACTAATAGAGACTCATCTATTTCACATACACATTATGATTCAGGGGAATGAAGTCAAGCAATATCTTAAGTAGACTACTGTTGATCTTAAAATAGAACATTTCTTGAGCAGAGTAAGATTTTGATTCATCCTTCTTGCCTTCATCCCAATTTCCAATCTAGCAACCTGTCAAAACTTAATACAGATTCTACACTGATGAAAATCTTTGTCAGCTAGATAAAATACTTGACATTTCAAGTCACACTGCAAAAACTAGCCTTTTGTTACCTACCTTCTCCTGTTTTCTTCCTCCAAGTCATCCTTCTCCTCAAATAGTAAGTTCCATATTTTTACATATCTTAATTGTTCTTAAAGAAATTAATTAGCTATGTGATACTATGAACCTTGCAACAGAATTTGCTGTAGCACTATGTGTATTCCATTCAAAGTACACATACACACCCATGTATTTGAAATGTTACCATACCCTAATTTGCCATGATTTCTTCATCAGATGCCAGAAATTCCTTTCCTGGCAGTATTCCTGCATACCTGTCAGCCATATCTAAATTACCCTACAATGCAGCCATCCTACTTTAAAGTTATGACATAATTCCCCAGAAGAAATTAGTATAAGGAATACAATTGAAGCCTTCAAATTTATTCACAGCATCCTATCCTGAAACCACACTACAAATGTTCTATGTCCTGATTTTTAGGTAATTTTTCTTTGAAGCTTTTGTGTTGCAACAACACAAGTCACAAGGCAGCAGCAATTCCCACCCTAAGCCCTTATCAGAAGTTCACTAAACCAACAACATTTGGCAGACATTAGAGGTTTTGAATTGGGCCAGCAGTGTTGTTAGCATCCTACTACTGTGTACTATTCCATTGCTACTGCGCTACATTCCACAGTGCTATCGCCTCATTTCTTAATAGCGAGGATTTGCACATTGTTCTTTGAGTTTAACAAATAAGTGAACACGTGTACACTATTTCTGTATTGAGGGGGATGGGGTGTCAGCGCGTGTGTGTGCATATGTTCACAAGGACTTCTATCAACACACAATATATAAACATCGCTGATTTTAGAGGCATGACTGTAACAATAAACTCAAAAATTTTTCTCATAAATTTTCACATTAGTGCCCAAGCTGTCTTTAAATACTCGAGAAATAAGAAACATTTTTTCAGACAATTTTTGCTTAGGCTGTTTTTCACTGACTGGAAAAAAAGAGTACCAAACAGCCTTTGAAAATGTAGGTTATCTCAAAGATGTTTATCTTTACAATATACACGCACACAAGTTTTAAGTTACTCTAAAAGTATCACTATAAAAAGTAAAAACTCTACCACTAAACCATTGTTCAAAGACTAAAGTATTTATTTTCATGTTTTTCCTCCCAGAGTCTAAAAATTATCACTATTTTTTTAGTCAGTGAAACCAAAAATAGAGTAAGATAAATTCTTGTGTCCTTTCAATAGCTTACTTACAAATGGAATAGAAGAGTTACAGATTGGCACTTTAATTTATTTTCTTTAGTGGAAAAACTAAAAATTTAGAGCCAGAGAATCAACATTGAAAATGACAGTGTGGCTGCAAACATTTACACTGAAGTTATTTTCCTCCCGTGAGGGTATGTAGCTTCTCATTATAATACTAACATGAACGAGACCATACACTAACTTCATTACCTGCAAAACACCCGAGTAATTTATCTCTAGTTTTCAGTGTAAATTTAGGAGATTGCATATATCAAGGCTTATTGTGATTTGTTTTCATTACCGTAATCTTAAATGAGTTGAACAGCCCCACAAATAAAACACAATCAAATTCAATATTGAAAAAACAGCCAAATGTATCATTTGAATAACCTACAAGTACATCAACATTCAGTCTTCCCCATTTTAGAAAAACTGTAATTTATTCCTGAAGAAGTCATAAATACTAGCCTTATCAGAAGGGCCATTTTTAACACACAGAAGGCTTTAATGTTTTATGGACACAGACATACACAAAAGGAAGATGGAACAGGAATTTACTTCCATACATTACTAACTACATTAAATTTCAGGTGTTCCTAGGAAGCCAAGTAATTATTAGAGAATGCTTTAGAAACTGAACTGACGTGTGACATTTTACTTGGAAATTGAAGAGTTTTGAATATATTTCTCCACATATGTTTATAGATACATATAGAATATGCCTCATAGTAACCAATATTCAACTTAGATTGGAATGTCTTTAAAAGACAAACCACTTTGCTTTTTGGAACAAGCATCTCAGTACTAGATCTGTTGCAGCAACTTTGCCAAGTGAAATTTTTCATTTAAGTAATGTCTTGATAGATAGATGAAATCAAAATCCAAGTTGTAACTATCTTGAAAAGGTTATCTGTTTGAACCTTATCCCAAAGGCCATCTGGATTTGCACATACAATTATTGCTATTTTAGAATGGCAATCTTGGGTACTACATCATAATCTATGCAGAAGAATTCATAAGTATTTAATATTCTCACACGAAAAACTCACTTCTTTTTCATGTATAGTGGTCTTCTGGATGCAATTTAGAAAAATCAAACATTTTTCAAATACACCACTTTCTACACTATATAAATTTAACACTTTCACTATTAAAAAAATAAACATTATATTCCTCCCGCTTATATTGCATTGCTTTGCCCCTAAAACAGAAATCTTTAAGATATGCTTCCTGAAAGAGACTTCAGCCTTCTGTTCATATCAATATCTTATTTTACCACCACTGCTATTGATCAAAATGTCTCTGTCATTTGAATCCTTTAGATAAAAGGACATATCCAGGGTTTTTTCCTTATGGAATCGAAAATATGCTGAGTTGGAAGGGTTCCATGAGGATCATAGAGTCCAACTTCTAGCCCTGTGCAGGACAGCCCATGAATAACATCTTGTGCCTGAGAGTGTTGTCAAGATTCACTAGTTAGAAAAACCAAAATTTTGGAATCCTCTCTTTAGGATGTATTCATAAAAATTTCACAAAGCAGAAAATTTAAGAATCTAATTTGCCTAATTTTAAAAAGAACAGCACTGAATTTGGAGTAATTTTTTCCCTTGGCTTGTTTTACAAATATGGTTGTCAAATAATGAGCCACAGTTTTTCAATACATGCTTAATGTTCACCTCCTGGTGGAACTAGAGCATCAGTAATTAACAGCCCACATTTCCACGATTTGCAACCTCAGTTATTCCCTAGGCATCACTACTTCATGCAACATTCATTAATATTAATCCATTTGATTTGAATTAGACTGATCTTATATCAATTTGAATCACATATGGTATGGAGAGTTAAAAATCACCTTTGTACACATTTCTACTTTCTTAATCTTTATTAGAGCTTCCAAGTGCTGCCTTTACAATGTTTTAAACATAATCTTAATTAGACAAAGATATATAGAAAATATCCAAATGGAATTCACCAGGTGTCAGAAATTCAAAAGGAACATTTTTACACAATTTGAAAATGGCAGACACTGACAGTTGTGAGATCTTCCAAAAATAACAAAATCCATGATTGGGATGTAAGCTCACTTCTTCCCCCTATTTTTATTGACGGTAATAACTGATTAACTTGCAGTATGTATGCTCCAATTCAGCTGTTATTTCTGAACAGTCCATTGCCCTTCTGCTATTAATTAAGCACATTTTCACAAGGACTGCTATCAACAACTATAGGCACAACAGTGTAAAGATGTTTAGAAAATAAAAAATCTGAAACAAATTGCAACTCGCTGCCCTAAACAAATATCCTATGCATTATAAAGGTTACATATCACAATTCATCATATCCAACTTATTTCTTTATTACAAAATTATCACCCTTACTTTAAGAAGGCTATACGGTTTTCTCTGAAAAACAGATTTTTTTTCATAACATTCAAAAAACCATTTTTTCCTGATTTAATTCATTTGTAGCTTTATTTGCTTTTAATTTTTCTTATATAGAATGTCCAGACAGATATGTAAATTGTTCAGCTTTCCATAGCTGTTTTTAAAGAGTTGACCAAGTCTATTCTTCGAATTGTAAAACCTGTGGTGAGAAACTATCTAGCTTACAAACACTAATAAAACTTACAATGCTATTTGGGTTATAATTTTAATAATAGAGGGAACAAAACTGATTGCAAGGTGATTAACACGTATTTGTTTCTTACTGTAAACTTCCATTTAATTTTATAGAGAACAACATATTGCTAAAAGATTCATGCATAACAGACAAGTGAAACCAGACACAAAGAAAAACTATTTACAAGAAGCAGGAATAACTGTGGATATGAGGAACTGGCAAGTAAAATAGGACAAGATAGGCCTGCAATTTCAAGTTACTCCATTGCTTCCTGTGGTACATTTATCTTGGATCTGATGTCATTGCTGTTTTGATTCTAGCTGGTGAACTGTATAGTAATAGGGTTAATATTTTTTAGCATATGCAGTTAAAATGGTAGCAGAACCAACTCCCCCACTGACTGAACACTCTAAAAAATAGGTCCAGAAGAGTATCTGTGCTCAGTTGTAGTTCAGAAGCTTGAACATTTACCAGCACCTTTCTGCACCACAGTTCATCTTGAAAATGCACAGCAAGAAATTTTTAGCAGTTTTCCCCAGAGGCAGTAGTGCCAAAAATAAAAACTAGGGATTTCTCTCAGCTGCCTAAGCATGTAATATTTATTTGAGTTTTTAAATATTTCCATCTACACATTCTCTGGAGGCAGCTCCACCATTTTCCATGACAGTACTACTCAAATTCTCAGGCTGTCTCATCTTTCATCACCTTTCTTTCTTCCTCTGCATATACTCTTCAGTAAACTCTACTGCTTCTTTTTTCTATCCTACTTCGACATTCTTTCTGCTAAAATACTCATCCCTCTGTCAGTCTGTCTTGAAAAAAGACATTTTCCACCTGGTTTGCTTTCTCTGCTTCATCTGAAACTCTCTCCTTCAGCTGCTTCCCCAACTATATTTTTAGAAGTTTTGCATTTGTTTGTCTTGCCTGCCATCCACTTTCCACACCCAGGCCAAGGAGATAACAAATGCATTTCTGTGGTATAATTCTATTACATATTTCTCTCTGCACAACATTCCTAAAGTTTACTTTAAAATGAGGCTTCAAAGGCTTCTACATCCACAGGGACTCAGCCAACAGATTGAGTTAATCTGAATATATCAAAATCAATGTTTCTTTACAGGCATATTCCCTGGAACCTCTTTCTCATGTGATATTAAAAAAAAAAAATCAAATTATTTTTATTTGGAGTAAAACGCTGCTAAATCTTTGCAACATTTTCAGTGCAAAAGTAGTCACTCCAATTTTCAATTCATTTTAGATACAGGGTTTTCTACTTTTACACCTTTATAACACTCCAATTTTAATGGCAAACTGGATTATCACAATGAACTTTCCAAAGAACAATACAGTACCATTACTTTGGGCTGTTTCCCAGTAACAAACTAACTCAAGACAAAATTTCAGAATGCTAGAGAATTTGTGCCTTACAGCTGTAGGTCTTTTCAAGGAGTCTATGCATGTCCCAACACTATTCTGTGGTATTCACAAACTGTAATTCATACAGATGAAATACTGCTAGATTAATATTAGTGCTACCTCCCCTTACCTGCCAAAAGCAAACAGAAAAGAAGCCATTTACAGTGCCTACAAATGTTGTCTAACGCTGACTATAAATTTGAAGCCTCTGAAAAGCCATTGCAATCTTGCATAAATACTTTATTTTTCCCTAGTGACTGCTATAGGGGATGTGTGACATTTTGAGGCAACAACAATGCCCATTAACAACAGTACGAATTTTAGCAGTTGAATATGGAGCTAGCTGCAGAATCCATCTCACCTCCAACATGTTTCAGAGTGGGTTGATGGAGTAATCAAGACAACATTCCACAGGACCTTTGTTGGCTCAGCATGAACAAATCCTTTGAATAAAGTTCATCAGTGGAGAAAAAAGGAAACTGAAACATGAGACATGTTAGATACTACTGAAAAGACAGAGTTCTAGCATTTTTTTGTTCTAACAAAAAACCCCAAATCTTTCCACTGTTAGTACTTGCACAAAGAATAGGGAGATGGAGTAATGGACTAAGGACTTTTTCTTTTTTTTCACGAGTATCTTACATATAGACATCCAAATTCAATAGTGTCTTCTCAATACTTCCACACAGTATTTTCATTCTTATTTTAAGAGAATGTTTATTTACATATAAGAGGATATCTAATGGATACCCAGAGAGCTGAAACTTTTAGTAGCATTGCCTCTTTTTTAAAGTATTGCAGATGTTTTTTTCCTGTGTTGCCTAAAATCAAAGAAAAATTCTCTGGGCAATTTTAGTATTGTTAATGTAGAGAGAAGGTCTTTAATTAAAGCACTTCAGGGTGCACAAGATATACTAGCACACACACACAATAGCTTTTACAATTTTATAATAGTAGCTAATTATCATATCTAATGGGATACACCCATCATGAAAATTGTCCATCCCCAGAACCTCTCTCAGGGCCCTGCTTAGGCCTGACTCCCTGAATTGGGTGGGTGGGCTCCCGTGACCCTCCTTTCCTCCCACTCTTCATCTAACTCAGGCCTTCTGTCCTGCTAGTCTATTAATACAAACCACTCCACAAATAGTGAGAATTCTATTGAGAGCTGATTAACTCTCACCTATACGACAGATTGCAGGAAATCAGGGAGTGGGCAGAGGAATTGCAATAAGACATGTAGATCATCAGTTCTAACAGTTCTTCACCCACAATAAGAACACCACTTTTTGCCTCTGTTACCATTGCCCAGCATTCTGAAACACTTAGCATTTACAGTCCCAGATAATTTACTACCCTTCCAGTAGAACTTTAAATGGAGAAGACACTAATGTCTCTCAGACAAAATGCTGGGCAAGTCATCTTAAAAGATCTGAATTGAAACAACCATCATCCTAGTTTATCAGAGTCACTAACCCATTTAGATCTGTCAAGCCCTTGAACACTACATTATGGGTTGACACTCACTGTATGAAGTTTCATCTATGTATACAACTGTGCTGTAGTCGCTTTGTGCAGTCACATGAAATGAAATTTTGCTGCTTGCTTTACTATTGAATGCAGTAAGAATACTGTCTTACCAGTACACACAACAGTTGTTAAGTGCTCTGTGACTTACAGACAAACATTTCACATTAGTCACATAACAGAGGCTTCCTGACAGCAAGTTCTACCCAATTTTGTTTACCATGACAAGGAATCAGAAGTAATCCACATATGCGCTAGCTGTTGCTGAATTTAATACCTGAGTGTATGTGAACCGATTAAGGCAGAATAAGGCAACTGTAAGGAGACTGGAATCTTTCCAGTCAGCACTAACTACTGGAAATAACTTGGAATAGGACAAGCACCATCAGTCCAGGCTAAGAATGCTGGACCAGAAAGCACAGAAGACTGCAAACAACAAAAGCAAAGCAGCAGAATAGCTACTTTATTGTGTCCAGAGGAACTTCTGTGATAAAGTTACTCTTCCATGTGATTACTTAGTCTTGTTTTAGAAAATGCAATAGTTAAGAGAATGAAAATACAACTTTTTCTAAGCAGCCCTTGAGGTTTAAAGACAATGGAGGAACCACACTGATCTGTGGTTGTTGCAAATCCGGCTATTAGTGGCAGTTAACCTCCTCCTTGCCAGACAGCTGAGAGGTGTCGCAGGGAGGCTGCATAATCTCCACCCATAAAGGCCATCCAAAAGTTGCCTGGAGAAGCACCTCCTCTGGCCAATTCCAATTTGAACGTGAGCCTGGACTAGGGCCCTCCAGAAGTACCTACCCACCTACATATGTCTATGAATCATCAGCTGTGATGGTTGCCTGGAGTATTTTATGCAATCCATCTCAGTACCAATATCCACAATGTTTGTAGTGGTTTTGCCTCTTCTCCTTCCCTCCACTTGAGGGAATCAGATACTAGATTTTCCTCATAGTGATGCAGAAACAAGTCAGAAATAATTCATCTACATATAGAGAGTTGACAGATAGGCTCTTCACAGACCTTAGGTTTAAACCTAAGTTCCTGTTCTGAATTAATTTTTCAGTGAGACTGACCAGTAATCAAAAAGTCTGCAAAGACAAATTCTGAATTTAATACCAAAGCTAGATATCTGAATTCTCCTAACCCACTAATACTTAAAAGGTTTTGGAAAATATTACTGCTCTATCCCTTGAAAACTACACGCCAACTTGAATTCTAATTTGCAAATAGACCTGAAGGCCTCTAATCTTAGTTTTTAAATTCTTTTCAGAAATCAAATGCTAAGAATATCTTCCACCTACAACAGCATTTCAAAAATACCAAGCCACAGACATTATAGGAAAAAAACTAATCAAACTTTGAGATGTATCAAACATTTGGATACAGGAAAAGCTGTTTGGCTGCACAGTCTGTGTGGATTTTTTCACTTGAGCTGCGGGTCTTTTCAGAAATTCTGCAGCTTCAGATGTTCTCTATAAATTAGTCCTTCCTTCAACACAGTGTTGAAAGCAGTAAGGTCAAACAAACAAAATAAATTGGAACAGCATTGAATAGAATAAAAAAGTGCTGAATATAGATTTGGTGCTAAACAACAAATGTTCAACATAATTAAACACCTTAAAAACATATTTTTCCTAACACTTTATTAGCCTCTAAAAAAAATCCAGTTTGAATTAACTAATGGCCAACAATCAGTCATTATAACAAGAGAATTGTCTTCTGTTCTGAACTATCACATACTGGTGACAAGTACAGCAGGGTACCCATACAAAAGCACAAACTAAAGTAAAGGAATAAACTCTTTGTGTCTCTGCGTTCTCCTTCTATAGCATTATGTAACCAGAAATCAATTTATTCTTCCACAGCTCTATACACTGATTATTTGAATGAAATACATTGTCAATAGAGAATTTCTTTTTAGATTATATTAAAGGGCAAGAATTCTGTATTTCTTCTCCTTGGTTTGCTCTATCTTGAGAAGTTTTAGTCTGCCTAAACGCTAAGGGAATCACTGTCTGTAACAGAAAACATAAAATCACTCTTTGTCAGAAAGCGCTGCCTACTTCATCTTGTTCAACTACAAGCCTCCTTTCAACAACAAAGTAATCAAAGAGATTAATAGGGGGTTTTGGTTAAATATGACCAAGATACCAGCAAGGGATCTCCATGTACATAACCTGCAGGACTGTTCCCTGATATAATTTGAGGCTTCAGAATTTGGAAGTGTATTTTTCTAGCCAGTTGAAATAGACAAACACGCCTCAGGTCAAGTTTTTAGCAAACTTTGGGAAAGCACAGACAACTTGTTACTATTGATGCACCCTTGTAATGATCTTATCACTCTCTACTTCACTGTCCACCCAAATGTTACCGTCTTTATGTTCTTCATCTATAAAGACTGACAGAGAAGCTGGGAGGGGATGGAAAAAGAGGGAACAGAAAGGAAAAAGGCAACTTCAAAATAAAAAACCACCTTCAAACATTTATTAAATTAATAAATCAATTTATTGCAGCATAAAAAGAAAGATAAAATGAAAGAGGTTTTGACCTCTTCCTTGGACAGGATAGAGAGGCTCAACTGTAACTGCATTATTTTACCACAGATTTTGTTTCAGAAGAGATGATCGTACAGGGCAGGGCTGAAGCCCTTGACTGCTGTTCATGCAGAGTCACTTTGTTCCCAAAAGCTAAAATCAATACACTATTTACCAGAAAGCTTTACGGAAATAGGGGTAAAAGAGACACTGTCTTGCAGTATGGTATAGTGTCAAATATAAACTCTTTTTTCCCCGGAATGCAGCTTTTCTTTTGTCTGCTCAGAAAAGTGCAGGAAGGCAGAGGACTACCATTTGATTCACACTGTATTATTACTGCCAACTAATTTGAACACTTTAGAGAAACATTAAAGATCTTTTTTTCCCAGTGCTAGTTTGAAATCAAATGAACAAGTCAAAGCTGACAAATATTATGACTAAAAAGAAACCCTAAAAGAACTTAGTCAATAACAATTGACATAGATACAATGTAGTTTGTCTCTTACATATTTTACAAGTATTCATTCCAGACTGGAATTTTAAGCACCTTTTAACCAAAGCCAAAAAGCAGTCCCATTATCTAGTCAGAAACTATATTGCAACACTAAAAAACTACAAGTCACTCATAAAACCAAGAAAAAAATATTAAATATGTGATACAAATAAAGACATAGAAAATTTAAAAAAAAAACAACAAAAAACAAAAAACCAAAACACCACAAACCAAAACTGGAGGGATTGATTTTTGTTCCTTCTTTTTCTTCCCTTGAAGTAAAGAAACTAGTTCCATAAACACCAAAACATTTTTTTTCTATTTCACACAGCTTCAATTGTAACTTAACAAAAAGCATAATCCTTTTGCTCAAATTCAAGTAAATGTACTGAAGACCTCAAAAACACACAAAACTGAACTGTATAAAAGTCAGTACATACAGTAGCAAAGTTCCTCAAAAGTCCTACCTATGTTTACCAATTACACCTTCATATCCTCCCATCACCCAAATTAAGGGTCACCCCCTTTCTGCACAGATCCCTGAGTAACTACTATTGTATCAATAAAATATTATCTTAAGACCTACCAGGACTGGTTTAAAGCATACTCATTTTGGGAGAAGGAGAGAGCTGAAATTGTTCAGCCTGGCGAGAAGACTCAGGGGATTTAATCCATCTAAAAACCTAATGCTGGGAACTAAAGAAGACAGAGGCAGACTCTTGTCAGTGGTGCCCAGTCACAGGTCAACAGACAAACTGAAATACAGCAAAAGTCACTTAAAACACAAGAAAAAGCCTTGACATGCTGTCATCAGTACTGCCCTGACCCCTGTACATTCTCGTCTTTCCCCACAGTGTTGGGTGATGTGCTTTAAAGACCAAAAACTGTAACAAGCTCTGCTCAGGCTGGTTGTGAAGTTTCTAGCCTTGGGGATGCTCAAAACCTAATGGACACATGCTTAAAAAACTGTTCTAATTGACTTTACTCCCTAGAGGGAGACTGAGCCCCATGATCTTCAGTGGTTCTTTGCAATATCAAATACTCTATGAATAAAAACAAATTTATAATTACTATAAATATTGTACTTTTAATTGGGAAAAATATCCATACATTATTTCACTGGAGAAGATATTCCAGAATTCACCTACAGCTAAATCCTAATTTTTCTGGTTACATCATAAAGCATTATAAATATTACGCTATAGATCAGAACAGCAATAATTTTCCACTAGACACATCTTGGTGACAGACATCTCATCCCCTCCTGTTAGTGCCAAGATTCTGGGAAACCGTACATTGAAAAAGTTAACTGGGAGGGGGAGGCCAAATCAAACAAACAGATAAACAAACCTGTTATGAGTTTTACAAACAGAAAATCCAAGCTATTCTAAAACCAAGGTTGTGGCAAATTAACAACACTGCAGACTTGGATATATCGCATTACATGCATACAAAAAAGAAGTCTGAATGCCAAAACACAACAGAAATGTTGCAAGCAAAGATTAGTCATATGTTTGACAACTTTCTATATTCAAATTGTGCTATTCACAGAAAATTACAGCAGGCCTTGGCACAAGTACTCAGAAAGCTAGGAAGTGCAAAGGGAGTCATTGCAATGTTTCCCAACAGATAAAGAACAAACAACAAAAATTTTTCTTTGCAGAAAATCCTTCCAATATATAAAGGAAAAAGAAACAAGAAATTAATTTCCACACAATAAAAACATTTTGGTAGGTTTACTGAACAAAAGATGTGTAGTTCTTAACTAAAACACCAAGTAACTTCTAATAAATCAAATAAAATAACTGAGTTCTGAGGAACAAACACAAGTACGAAATGTCTAATACAATCAGTGGAAAACCACTGAAATGTTAGGAAAAGGAATTAATAGTGTGAGAAAACAAGCTTGGACTCTGTTATTTTACAATGTAGAAACAGTAAAGACAGAGAGGAAAGAAAACTATGAAGTCCAATAGCTTTGACTTCTGAAAACACAGAAGAAATAATCAGAGAACAGACAAAAGAAAAGAGAGAAAAAAACCTAACTAGACCTGGCAAGCTTCTTTGCAGGTTTTCTCTGGTATGAGGTGGTTGGGGCTTTTTTCTTCCCCTTCCAATTTAAGTGTATAAAGAAAAGATAGTGGCAATATGGGGAAACAACTAATGATTGTGGAAAGCTTCCAGAAATAAAGGTTTGCTTCATTTGTTACAAGACTTTGGAAAAGCTGCTAGCATTTTGAGTCAAAAATTAAGCAGAGTTTTGCATTTGCATAAAGAAAAATATACAGTATGATTATTTGTTATGTGCATTTCTGCTAAATTCTAAATTCTCAGATTCAGCTGCCATTTAGGAAATGTATGACCAAGAAGAGATTCACTCTATAACTTAGAAAGCATATGCAAGGGAAATATTAAAGTTCCACACCACTTACCAAGCATTAGAAACATGATTATAGCATTCACTGACCAATCATTCAGAAATCAAATGATATTTAAAATGAATGGCATAAATATATGGCAACTTAATACTATTGCTACAACACAATAAGTTGTAGCATCAGGAAGACATTTTTAGTTTAAAAATAAGGTGGAAACAAAAACGTTTGCAATCTTTCAATGAAGTGCCATAACAATCAACAGCCTTAACAGCAAATGTTCGTCAAGCTCGTACTCAAGTGGGGTGATATCAAAGCTGACATGTGCTATTCTCACCCATTTGTTCCATGGCAGCAATGAAAGAACTCATCAGGCGAATTATTATTTAATACTGAGATTCTAAATCATTTGTAAGAAAAGCAAAACATACTCAAGAACAGTAAATCTCACAGCTCCAAACACCAAAATTAAAATGAGCATTTTATCTCAGAGTGAAAAATACACAAGTTAACAAAAAATAGCAACACAGTATTTAATAGATTGCCATTTAAGTATGTAACAGCAAGGAATGAAAGACAGATTTATGGAAAACATTGTGGCTGAAAATCTTTCTATCACTGCACACTGAATATAGCTTCTCCTACAAAAAATTTTTAGATTCTTCTAAATATCTACCAATATTAATTTTGCTCATGAATTCCACTCATTATGTAGCAGTTATGCATAACCACATCTCTGCAGAATTTCTAGCTATATATTAGGCACAGAAGTCAAATGAGCATCAAAATTATCTTGATGTAGGAAAACGCCTATCAGTTTTCAACTGTCTCTGTGCTTTTAACAAGCTTTGGTACTTCTGAAAAAAAAAATCTCTCTTGTTGCCTTGAGTTAGAACCTCCAAGGGGCTGAGAGAGAGCAAACCCACTGATAAACACCGAACTACTAAGGGAAAGAAGAAGTCTCTGCTTTAGGAACTATAATTACAAAACAAAGGAGGAGAGGGGAGAGAGGTGGAAATAAACACAAACCAAAAATGACAAAGTGTTGAAATATACAGCAATATGCTCTCTGAATACAGAAAAACCATCTCTCTGCTGACTAAATTTTTTATTATATTTGTTATTTCAAAAACCATCTAAGTCACTAAATTCATCCAATATTACTGCAGAGTGTTTCATGACACAGAACTTAGAGAAGGAAAACTACTTATATTCACAGGCCTTAATAAAAACGCAGAATAAATTAAGAAAACCATTCAAATAGTATTTTCTGTTACTGGTGTATAAAGGTAAGCAAAAAGGAAAAAAATTGCAAGAAAAATGTAGTACTTAAAAGGACATAATCAAAGCTGAGCTGATTTTGCCAATGATCAAATCAGATTGGATGTAACATTTAGGAAACAAAATCTTTCAAGTGTTTTACTGTAACTGTCTTATCTTATTCTATTATATCCTATTTGGAATCAGAAAAACAAGTGTTATCTCTGTTTATCTTATCCAGGTATAAATTGAATCTGTTCATGTTAAGCCAAGGAATTTTACAAAAACGCTTGCACCTCCGCTGAAGTTGGAGAAAATAAATAAAACAACTACAACAAAATTATTCTAAATGCAGAGATTTGCTAAAGCTCAAGTAACAAATGAGGAGTATATACAATAATATAAAATACTCCTTTGCCCAAGAAAATGTTACATTGTTGTCAGGTTCTGTAGTCCCCTTCCTCCTCTTACTAGTTTCCATATTACTATGATTCAGCCCTTTCCTCAAGCATTCAGCATCTCACAAAAGAATGGGTACTGACAACTTAGACATTCTAACCATTTGATTATAAATTAATATGAAATGACATTTAAAACTTTAAGTAACTCTTTTTTTTGGTAACACACTGCATTCTAGCAACAACACAAATTACAGTTTGCAAAACTCATTTTCCCAAGAGTCCCTTCAGCTTGTTGACCCTGTAAGCACAGGATGAGCAGTAGCATTAAAACAGTCTCCTCTCTCTGGTGAGCAGTGACAGGACACTAAGAAAAGGAATGAAGTAGCACCAGGGTAAGTTCAATTTGGACATTAGGAAAAAGCTCTTCACTGGGAGGGTGATTAGTCATTGGAACAGGCTCTCCAGGTCACCAAGCCTGCCAGAGTTCAAGGAGCATATGAACTCCTAGTCACATGGCTTAGTTTTAGGTAGTCCTGCAAGTTGAACTTGATGATCCTTATGGGTCCCTTCCAATTTGAGATATTGTATGATACCATGATTTTTTATTTAACACCTCCTTCATGGCCTGCATGGTGGGATGAACGTACCTCATCAAGTTCACTGGTTATTGGGGGGAGGGATTCCCACACTAGGGAACGTGGCTATGCTTCAGAAGGATTGCAACTGACTGGAGAAACGGGCTGCCAAATCTCAAGAAAAATAAGCAAAAGACAACACAAAATACTATAACTAGGACAGAATAGCCCCATGAAAAATGTCCAGTGTGAGAGCTAACTGATCGAAAAATAGCTCTGCACAAGATGGCATGCAGGGTCTGGTGGACAATTTGAATATAAGTCAAAAATGCACCCTTGCAGAAATTGAAAGCTAACGGCACACTAGACTGCACTAGCTACAGCAGAATCAGCAAGTAAAGGGAAATTATTATTCTAATCTACATCTGACAGACTACATCTTGAGTACTGTATTCCATTTTATGCTCCCTAGTATAAGACATATCAGTACAGTGGAAAGCCAACAAGATGGTTTGGGGCCAGAGTATGGGATGTATAAGGAGCAGCTGAGAGAACTGTCTGTTCAGCCTCTGAAGGAGAATGCTAAGGGGAGACCACAGTGCCATACTCAACTATTTAAAAACAGAGCCAGACTTGCTGGGAAATCCACAGGAAAAAGATGAGAAGCAATGAATGTCAACTGAAGCAAGCAAAGTTCAGATTAAATAAAAAGGGGGAAGGGGAGGGAGGGAGGGGGGTGGGAAATGTTCCTCATAAAAAAGATCAAAAATCAAAATGGGCTGCCAGGAAAGACTGAGGAATCTTCACACCTGAAAATACCCAGAACATGACCCAGAGCAGTCCACATACCTTCAAAGCCAGCTCCATTCCAAGCAGGCAGCTAGACAGATCAATTCCAGATGATACATAAATGGTATGGAATAAGGGTAGAGATTGTATTGGGTCTGGCTGGGATGGAATTAACTTTCTATAGAGCAGTCCTTATGGTATTGTGATTTTATTTGTGGATAAAATGGTGTTGGTGACACACCAGTGTTCTACCTATTGCCAGCACAGTACACAGTCAATTGGCAAAAGTAAGCAAGAAGCTCTGAGAGGACATGACCAGAACAGCTGTAACAAACAGATCACACCACATGACGTCATGCTCAAAAATAAAAGCTCAGGAGAAAGGGGGAACAATTATAGTTATGGCACTAATAATGCATGTAGAGACCCTGCCTCCCAGGAAGCAGTTGGACATCTGTCTGACTACAGGAATTATTGAATTAAATTTCTTTTTTTGTGTTGGAGATGGGGAATATATGGACATGGAAGAATGGAGGAGGACGCGGGATCACCGAACGGAGTTCGACGTGTGGAAGGTCCAGGAAGGCCCCGAAGAACCCGGACAATGACACTATTACATGGACTTTCTAAATCCCCAGTTTTATCCCCAGTTTCCCCAGTTTTTATTAAATAAAGATGTCTACTGCTCTCCCAGTTCCAGAACCTTCCCCCAGGCAGGCAGGTGCCCAGCAAGAAGAGAACAGCTACCATTGGCCAGCTCCCCCTAGGGGGCGGCCCTGGCCCTGCCTGTCACCAGTCCACGCCCAAGTTTACTCCCTCCTAGTTTGCATACCCTATGGGCTGAGGTGGATTTGCATGCTCCGCCTCAGCTCCACCCCTTTTCCAGAACCTTCCCTACCCCAAGTTATATAAACCCCTGTTTCCCCCCAATAAAGTTGGATCAGCCTAGATCTTCGGATCAGGTCAGACCACCCTCGGCTCCTTGGTGTTTGTTCTCTGCTTGCGCGAGGCAAACCATACCTTGGGTCGAGGGATAGCCGCGAACGACAGCTCAGCAGGCAGTCTGCGAACCCCGTCGCTGGTCTGGGTCCCTTCCCGATAGAGACCAAGGCTCGCGACATTTTTGCTTTGCTTAAACATCAGGTTTTTGCTTTTCTTGTTCAACTGTCATTATCTTGATCCATGAGCATGCTTGCCTTCCTTCTATTTTCTCCTCATCCCACAGGAAATGAGAGTGAGCAAGATGCTGGGGTGGTGTTTGACTGTTGGATGCCCTTCAACTTGAATGACTCTATGATTCCATGATATTTCTTCATATGTGTTTCTCATATATAGTATAAGTGTCAAAAAGCACTTTATAATGCTGAAAGATGTTACTCATTAAATTTTTGAACTGTTCCAAACTCTCAAGCTTTGTTTGTTTGTTTTGTCGTTGGTTTTTTTTTTTAATGTGGGAAGTATGACAAATTCAGTATTGGCCAATATCCCAGGAGGACCACAGATCAACTGCTATGAGCCAAGAGACTACACATTTATCTTCATATCCCTTCCATCAATATTCACTCAGAAGTGAAAGGAGAGAGGAACAGTCTCAAGGAAGATGGAGCAAAACTGAGAAGAATGATTAGATGACACACCATACTCCAAGTTTCTACGTGGGTATGTGTGATTTCTGACATACTTTAAAAATTTAAAGCATTTTTACTGTTGTGGGAGTTCACAGAAGATAGCTGAGCAACTGTTGTAATATGAAAACTGAAATAAAAAAGTTGACAGATGCACTGGACATGCTCTCCTTGCAAGAACTAAAAAAACCCTTCAAGGGAAATAATTGAAGAATAAGGCAGTAAGACAAATCACAAAGTTTGATGGTTAAGATTTAGAGATTTATTTTTTTGTTGTTTAGGTTAGGAGTATTGTGGTGAATTTTTTCCCCTTTTACTTATTTATAACCAACTACCTATTTTATCTCATGCAGGGGTGTAAACAAGGGTGTAGAGAGTTGCATCGGTTCTGAAAAGTCTATTGAGCTGCTAAAAATGCCTCAGACAGTTTGAACTAGAATAGGATGTGTGAAAACTAAAAAAAACCACTTTAAAAAGCATGTTTATTTTATAAAGTTTGATAGACATGCTGCATTTACATTTGTGAGATGCAGAAGGTTTGATGCTATAGGCAGCAATGGACAGGTACACTTAATTAATTTGAAACACGCTTCAGACAGACTTCTGGGGGCTTTTGTGTTATAAAACTTCTTTCCAACAGACCATCCTGTGCTATTAACATTACAATCTAATTTTATAGCAGGAAAATTCTGCTTACCCATACCTGATGGCCTTATTCAGAGACTGCAGAAAATCAAATGCTTGCAAATTTATGTTGCCACATCTAGCTTTAAAGATGAATTACATATACTCTAATTTTCATGGAAATTTCTTTTATATTAACTAAATAACCATGCAAGAGCATATGGCATGAGTACATGCAAAGAATTCATGATTTGCTAAATTTGACATTGAACAACAAGAAAAATATTGTAAATGTTTATAAAGGGTTCATGACATTAGATAAAACTAATACAGAAATAAGTTGATGTAAGAATTAAAAGAAGAATTGGCAGGGATTTAAAATCATGAAACAACTGGTGTAACAAAGAGCTTGATAAAACAACATGTGCTTGCATTGAGTTCAGATGATATAGAACATATTAAGACTTCATTTAGAAAAAAATATACCCACATTAATTAAGTGGATCCTTTTTCATTATTGTTGTTGATATTACTATTATTATATTTGCTCCTCTGGACAAAACACTCAATAAGATCAAGCTAGGTTTTGTCTGTCCAATACAGAAAAATGAAGCATGAATTAAGAATCCTAAATTCCATTAATGATGACACCTATCAAGACTCAGTTAAAAGATGCCAAGGTATGTGATACATGACTTCTATTACAATGGATTAGATATGGTATCCAGCTTTTCAAATTAAAAAGTGAACTGTGGCACCAACAGGTTATTTTTATAGGGGTAGTGAGAGTAGGTTACATTACTTATTAAGAAACCTAAAAAAAAGCAAAGTAAGAAAGGGTGACCTTAGGAATTAACATGCTTGAAGAGAAATATAATGCATGAAAAGAAAATTAATGTGCTCTAGATGCTACAGTGATATCAATCCATATTCTCCCTTTCTTTAGCATTCTGCTGTGGGTATTTTGAGTTTATGTATCAATATAACTGTCAATCTAATGCAGCAGCAAACTCTTAATTTTGAATTTATCTTAATACTAACAGGCAAGGCTTTTAATAAGCTCTTAGGGGTTTATTTCTTTTGTTATGGGGATTTTTGCTTGGTGGTTGTGTTCTGTTTGGGGGTGGGGGTTGTCAGGGAGTTGAGGTGTCATTTTTTGGCACTTTTTTAATGTTTGTTTGTTGTTTGGGGGTTTCTAGCTGTTTTTTATTGACTCAGCAAGACCAGAAAGAAGAGGAACGGGAAAGGAAAAGGAGTAACTGAAGTTTAGTGAATCAACATAAGAGAGCCCACTCAAACACTCAAACTTCATTTCATTAGTAGTCAGTTCTACTAACATTCAACGTGATGAAATTAAATGCTTAACTAGTACGTGACTTAAACCACTCAAAATCCTAAACTCCTTCAGCAACTACTGAGATTCAGTTAAACAATAGGCAGATCTATTAGTGAAAGTAACAGATGAGCAGACATGCTCTGCCACTTGCACTACCTAGATGTGCTTGAGTACTACACTATAAAACATTCATAAAGAACTTTAACTCATGAAAAAAATTGGGAGGGGGGGCTTTTGAAAATAAAAATACTTGAAATTTTTACTTTTTCACCAAGTTCACACATGCACTTTGTGACAATACTCCATTAAGACAGAAGAGGTCTTCCTTCCTAGACTGATCTTCCCAGTCATGCAAAGATCACAATATGAAGGGCTATCATTTCTTCAAATAAGAGCCAGATATAATAAAATAGTCTAGAGATTCATTACTTTTCCTCTCAATAATGAGTTAACTCACAGAAAAGCAGGAAAATGTACTAGGGAATTCACTTATTCAAGAAAATTCATGTGGCCATTTTCCATGAAAGATTTCAAAAACCAAAGCATATTTTTAACATTAGATTAAGTACCTATTAAAAGCCATGCTCTCTTCTTTTTTCCTATCATTCCTTTTAAAATATAATGGGAAAAATGACAGAAAGAAGAAAAAAAATGGAAACAAAATATTTCCTACTTTCATCTTTTCTTTAATTCTTTCTTGCTTTTCTTAGGAGATTCTCTGTAGCCACAGTAATGATGTTTCAAAACATACCTCTTTGTTCTCTGGATCACACATTCCATTACCAGATGTATGACTTACAACAGACTCAAGGCCTGGAAGCATTCACTGGGAGACACAAAACATTCCTAAGGAAAGACATTTATTGTTTTTATAGGGTGAGCCTGTTTCAGGCTTCAAATTAATCTTTATGGCAAATCTGGGAATGAGGGATTAGATGGGAGTGAATATGTTGAAACATAAACCTCCAGAATTCATTCAGCCCAACAAATTAAAATACAAGCACAAGAGGCATATCAAAATGGAAGAGCTCCTCTCTGAAAGTGTAAAAGAGAGTGAAGTTCCACACTTCAGTTTCATTTCAAAATATTTCATCTGAAAATGTATGAAGTTAGGAAACTTTTACTTTAGTGGAGCTAAAAAATGATGACATTTTCTTTCTTGCAACAAAGCAAAAGTTATAAGTAGAAATATGTTTAGGCCAACTCTTAAAATACAGCAGCTCACAACTGTCCTAGTTCTGGCCCACATCAGGGGAGGGGGTGTGGCCAAAACATTTTGGGGTTTGATGCCATCTTATGTCATGGCCAGGGGCAGGGGAAAGGAACTTTCACCTCCAGGAAGAAGTGGCACGGTTTCCAATCTGAAGCAAGCATGGCAGATGGAGAAGTTGGAGTGGAATGCCACTGGCTGTGGTCATGTCATGTTGGGCTTTGGTGAGCATTTTTGCATGTAGATCATTCTCTCTTTGTACACTTTTATTATTAGTATTGTTGCTGGCACTGTTTATTTTCTTATCTAATTTCTGTTTCCAGTAAATTGTTCTTCTCTCAAGTCGTAAGTTTTACCTATTAGAGCCTCCAATTCCCAACTCCAACCCTGGAGTGGGAAGGGAGAGTGGAAGGGAGGGGAGTGAGGGAGTGGCATCTGGTTGGCAGAGTCTCTGGGGGGGGCAGGCACTGAATTAGGAAGTGTCATTCCTAAACCATGACAGCCCATGACAACATAGAAATATGGCAATAAAGACACAGGATATTGAGGAGGTTGCATGATGGAAGACAGTCTCATATAACACTGTGAAGCTAAAAGAGCTCTACCTGCTGATTAGGACTTGCATGCCAAGAACTGTCTCCATTACAAACCAAAAATTACAGAAAACCAGACACCTTCACTGTCAGGCATTTATGAGCATCATTATGGAATGATTCTTAAGACAACACTTAAGTGATGAAGGCAAGCTACTTCTCTTTGCGTGAAGAGCTTCAGGAGCAAGGAAGGAAAGATACTACATGGCACTTTAAGAAAGAATTGGAAGACAACACGTCTTCTTATTCTCTTATTCACAGGTGGCTGTAATAAAGTCATAATCAAGGCTGATGTACTTATTTTAGTTAATGCAGAAAAAAAATCAAGCATTCAACTTGCTTCTTTGGAAGTAAGAAGTTTCACACGGCTAGAAAAACAACCAAGATTATTTCCTCTATGTTACAATATGGTGTTTGAAAGCTACAGATTAAATATATTTATGTGAACACCAAGTCACATAAAAGTAAACTTTCGAAAGATTCTTCACACTGAAATATAAAGAACCTTTGGAATCTGTACAAAGAGAAAGGAAACCACTTCACATGATAGATTTTTAGAGTAAGAAAGCAAACGCCAGTGAACAAAATCATATTGTAGATAGTGCTTTCTTCATTTCTAAGTACAACTTAGTATAGAATATAATTATACATATTCTCCCAATTTGTATTATGAAAACAATCACAGATGTAACAGTGCACATTTTTTATGCATTATGCATTTAAAAAAGTAAAAAAACACACACACACAAAATCTCAACCAACCAAACAAAAAAACCTATAGCATCTGAAGGCTGTTATTTTTATTCTTTGTTCCTGGCAGACGTTTTTTACAACCACCAAGGAAATACTACATATGTGCAGCACAATAACATGGGAAAAAAATTATCCATAGATATTTCCTATCTTGATTGCTGCAAATAAAATTTCCTCAGACCATCTGTTCTTCCTTAGGTATGAAAGCTTTCAAAACATAATAGGATATTAAGTAGCCATGCTGAACAAAAGTTTGCTGTTGCTAAGAAACAGAAAGGAAAATAGCATATACAAGGTCAGCTGCTACTGAATTGGTTCAGGCTGATAAAATTTTTGACCCAATTTGACGTATTTCATGAGGAATCAAACACACCATTTGTTTAGACTTTTCATAAGCCATATTTTGCTTAGAATTTTTATATTTGCACGGAGCTGATGAGTAAAAGTAAAACTGTGTTCAGTGAACAGTGACAGAAATGTCTCTCTGGTTAGGCAAATCAGAAGGGAATTACAATACTTAGAGAAATTGTTCTTGAGGAGTTAAAAAATTCATCACATTTTGTATGACCCTTCATTGCTTGCAGCTTTTTCATTAGACAGATTTTAGTTCTAGGTTTAAGTCAAAGGTTAACCCTTCTAACACATCACTTCTTTTGACAGGCAAATTAAAGACAATGGTTTCACCTGAGGCACCCCTTCAATAAGCATGAAATAAAGCATTATCTTCTTGCTACTCCCCAATTATTGATTCAGCTACACTCCTCTACAGAAATTAAGAAATCCAAACCATCTCTGTTCAAAATAAAATCCAAATAAAGTATTAATACAGTGAAATTACTGCACGGACTTCAATGGTGTCACTTCAAAAAGAGCACAAAAAACAAGCCACAGCTTTGCTACATTATCATTTAGGAAAAGATGTCTTAAAAAATCATTATGTTTGCAACTCAGTATTAATATCCATGAAGTTTAATGAATTATGATTTTTTTCCTCAAAAAGCCAAAACAAAATTCCTAATTACTTTAAAGGCTTCCAATAAAGATTAGAGAACAAGATAAGAAAAGTTTGAGCAGGTGCTTTAAGAGCACTGCTCAGTTTAACAACATAGGTCCTTACCCATCCAAGCCATAAGGACACATGGAAGCCATCAGGTACTTTGCTGTTTCTCCTTCTACTCATCCTACTGGCTTGCATAGCTTTTATCAAGTAGTATATCCAAGAATTTCCCCCTTTCACTCTAGGGAGTTAATTACACTATATACAAGGCACAAAGATTACCATCTTGTAAACGTCAAAAAAAGATATGAAAACAACATGTAAATAGCAACACATCCTGCAAATAACCTAAACAAAACTGCTAGGCTGCAAGTCTATTTGTCTGTTACGTAGTCTTTCCCACTGGTTTGCTGCATAAGCTTGAACATACAGTGAATATAACTCATGTACAGCTACTGAAGTGCAAATGTTTATCTTCATGCCTACATTCTTCAGACTGAAAAGGCAGTTCACAAAAATATAGCATGTGCCATACAGCTATTCTTCTGGCTTGCAAAATACCTCTTACTTACCAAGCATGTTCCTGACAACTGCTTGAACTCTATAAAAATACTTTCTTCTTGTTGCCTGCTATTTGTTCTCTATATTTTCTGCTTATTATCTCCTCTGAAGGTAGTATCAGTGATAACACATCTCTTAAGAAAAAAGGGAACACAGCTGTGATAATGTCACATTTTGGTGTTGAAATACCCAAGGAGAACAAAGGTCAAACAGCCTCCTGCACTTCCAAGATTTCTTAATCACATCAAAGGATGCTGGTGCCTTTGAGGATCCTGTATAACCATTCAAAAATGCCTGTATTAAAAATTATTGTTATTAGTGGTGTTGATACATTGATATCATTAACTATTTTAAAAAATAAGTTTAATAATTTACTATTATTGATAATGTTGATATGTTACAATAAAAACAAATGTTTATATTAAAAAGAAATTGTCTAACTAATACAAGATACTCAGTAACAAACCCTGTCCAGCCTTTTTCCTTCCCCTCTGACCTGCTCTTCATGTATGGCTTAAATTCTAGTACTCAGGTGATACAAAAGACTTTTCTAAAACCATAACTTCATTTAGCCTGTTTCTTCCTTTGACACTTCCTGACCCTACCAACAGATCTCATGTTAACAAGGAAATCTATATTCCAATCTATGACTGGACAGTGGTTTTAATTCTGCATGAAATTGGTAGTAGGGAAAGTTACTGCAGCAAATTTCTACATCAGATCCTATAAAAGGAGAAGACATTATTTGAAAATATTCCACTCATACTCATCCTTCCAGAGATTTCATTCACTCTCAACTCAAACTCACCTATACACAAGTGACACATCTATCCAGATGTCAGCATCGCCTTTACATGACAAAAAGGACAAGAGGCACCAGATATCAAGTACTCACTATATTTCTGGGTTTCTTTTGCGTGGAAATAACAAACTAGTTCTTGGATAGACCTTCATAGTGTTTAGGACCCAGGAGCCATTGTCAGGTGGTCCTCCACACCAAAGCCCTACTTACCTCAGTCTCCATAAGTCTTAGGTCAAGTTGTTTCCTACTGTTTTTCTTCATTTGGAATATAGTCTATAGCCTGTTATTCTGCTGGGCATGTAGGAAAAGTATTAGTACACATAATAAGCTTTCACTGACAAGACACTTGCTCTTCCAGAGGGCAGGCATCCTAGCCTTGACATGAATTAAACATTCCTGTCTTACACCTGGGAACAGTGACCTGGGAGCTGCATTCTTAGACAGCTGTTCTTTATTATCACAGGCCTTTCTTTTAACCCCTCTGCTATTTCTGGTGGCTAAACATACCATTTCTACCTCATTCATACCAACCTTGGTATTTCTGTTACAGATCTCTAAAAAAGATCAGCAAAGGTAAGCCAAGCCACCACAAACATCATGAACTGTCATTGCTAGAAATTCCAGCCAAGAAGTCAAAAGCTGATGACCATCAAAACCAGTGTCCAGACAATGCTCTCAGGCATATGGTGTGATTATTGGAGTCATTTAGTGCAGGCCCAGGAGGCTGGTTTATTTAAATTCTCTTTTCTTGATGTCCATTTGCAAAGACTATTCTCCATTATCCCATAAATTGTAGGTTTTGGTCTTTCGTTATGACTACGTATCATATGGGAATGTTTCCAAGGAATAATTAAATACCAACACACAGTACCTTTATGGCTAACAGCTTATACTATTCCTCATAAAGAATACCTTCACTTCCCGCCTTTACACATTTGTCTCCTCAGTCTTGATTTTGGCCATGAACCAGAGAGCGCACTAGGTGCTCAGGACTTTCCATAACACTGACACCTGTATGTCGGTAGGGAATCCTTTTCCCTAAAGAAAATGTTTTTGGCATTCTGTGCAATAAGTGTTTATCAACTATGTATACTTCCAACAACTAACAAGCTTCACATTTAATCTGAGATCTCATGTTCTCAACAAATAGAATTAACTACTATAAAGTATGTAAACAAAGAAAGTTAAGAAAGAGGACATAGTTTAAAGATATCTTCTGAGCCAAAATAACTGGAGAAAGATGAAACAGAATAAAGGCAAAAGTAGGAAGGTCTCAATGAACATCAAATTGATTCTAAAATGCTCCCTTAAGTAAACAAATGATGCACAGAAAGGGGATTAGACCACCAGCTCTAGTTAGGACTTTGAAAAAAACTCTAATCATTTTTTATTTCTTTCTTTACAAGGTATGGTGTCAGTCAAACAATTTCCAAGCTAGAAATAAAACTATTCAGAGCATTCTTGTTACAGAACATTCCCTAATTGAATGTAAGCAATGTTTCCCAGCAGAAAAGCTCAAAATTGCCAAATGTTTTGCTACCTGAAATGGCCTCTGCTATTACCAAGTACTTGCAGTACCAGCCAGTTCTGCAATCCTTACAGCATTTGTTAGAGGACAAACCACAAAACCTATGCTTAAAATGTTGACTGAAAGCCAGAGAAAATTGCTTGATAGCTAATAATTTGAATATTATGCCAAAAAAACCAGTAAGTTAGCTCCATTTGAACATTGTCAAAACCAAACCTTGCTAAGCACTGTAGTAATGGGAGCTGTGGCAGAATATTCACTTTTTCAGCATCATGAAGTCCAAGACAGGAAGTGTTCTAATCATGGCTTGGTGTGTTTGTCTGGTGAAGATGTTACAATTGTCCACCAAGAAAGAGTAGCCACTTATAGCACTGACAGACTTGTAGCCTCCTGCAGAATATAACAGATAACCCTTCCCCCATGGTTACTACTATCATATAATTCCTGCAATATGTGGTACTAAAAAGTAATGTATGATAGTAGGAGTAACTGTCATCTAATTGAAAAACCAGAAAGTATGTTCTTTGTTGCTTCAGCATTTAAAAAAAAAAAAAAAAGTAACCTAGCAGGAGGGTATTTTACATTCCTTACCTACAAAAAAGATCAACCCTCTCAGGTCCAGTTGACAGCAATTACTTCCACTTTGCCAGAAAAAATATATATTTTATTTTCACATTCCCAACAGAAGTGGCTAGTACCAGTGAAGACAAAAACTTTTAAATTTGTTTGTAATCCCATATCTACTGCTTAACAGTTATTTGTCAGGGGTGTATATCTGGGTATTTAATTCTTTGTATTCTTTCAAGCCATTGACTATTCAGATTTTGAAGCTCCAGTCTTTCCTTCACTGCCTGTCTGAGCAAGTGAAAGCTGTTGAAACAGCATTGACTTCTGATTCCCTGTATCTCATTTCATCTTGTTCTAGACACAAGCACAGAGGAAAGGCCATAACCACTGTCACAGACTGAACAAACTTGATAACAATTTTAAATGCAAAAATGGAAGGGTAGCAACTGTGCCTGACAAGGAACCCTTACCCCTGCAAGGCAAAATGTTGCATTTAGTTGCTATCTGATGTTATACTTGAAATATGTATCTATTTCACTCAGATAAAGTCCTTGCTGGAACAGATACAGTCAAAAATATTTTGATATGCCTGTCAACTCCTGGATTTTTATAGCTGTAAGAAAAATCCCAGGAGCTAAACCAGTGATATTTCTGATCACAGCAGTGGCTGAGGTTTACTTCAGTTCAGCACATGGCTCTCAACACAAAAAACATCTACATGGAAGAGTACACACAAACTGCTCCAGAGCCAGCACTAGCTGTGTTTTTGCTAATCAGGCTTATGAAAAAGAGCCAGTAAATTGGGTAATGGTCACAGTAACAGAGCATTATGTAGCTTCTGAACTGAAGACAGAACACAAATAGCTCTGAATATAGGGAGAAGAACAATGTGTTAAACCAGCCAATTATTAAAATAAGGTGGAGATGCAAAAGATTTGACCTTTTTAAGAGAATGCACTTTTGTATGCTACTCTAAACTGCATTTCTTTGCCAGTTTCTCTTTCTGTTTCTCTTCTTCCTCATCCCTACCTCCATTCTTCTTTTTCCCCTAAAAGCCTTTGGATTTGTCAAGTAATTTTTTTCAAGTTTAAAAGAATTAATGCGATGAGAAAACTGCTTTCCCGGAGCTCTATCCAGCATCTTTCCTTGGTCTTGAGTAACTAACTGGTTTTGAAAGCAGCAGTGCTCTATTTCAGTTGCAGAGCAAGTGGTCTGTTAAATCTAAAGTTTAGTTAAGTGTCCATGTAAATATTTCATTAGGCTTCCTGGCTTTATAATAACCATTGCTTAACACTATTTCATGCAACACAAGCTGCAGAAATCATTCTACCAAGCCTGGGGGGCAGGAGGTAAAGGTGGATGAGAAGTGGATAATCACAGTTGTGCAGGTTTTTTAATGTCAAAGGAAAAAAAAAGGTTTATAAATTGTAAGTTAAATATGCCTGTTTAGGGAAGATATATGTTGTTCCATCTGGTCACCTTATAGCCTAGGCAATTAAGCCCCCATTATCCTTTGGTCCCTTAAGTATAAACTTATCCAATTATTTTAAAAACATTTCCTTTAAAAATTACATTACAAATAGCTTAAGAAAGTATAGGACAAGTTTTTCCATACAACCTTATCATAAATGAATTTATTTCTTTAACATATTTCATGATCACAAAACATTATTTATCTCTTTGTGTTCCAAAGCAATAACGAGAAAAGCCATGACTGGCTTTTAGCTGGTTAGATGTTAACAGTTAATCCATTTGTATTTCTATAAAGTTGAGGGACATAGTCAGGTTGACTGTTGCTCTCCTAGAATACTACCATTTAAACATCGCCAAAAGTTGCCTAGTTTCTCTGTCAATTTTGCAAGCCACCATCTGATTTATTTCCTGGCATTACCCTTTTGGCAAACGATTTAAATCACCCTAAAATGCAAACAACACACAGGATATTAATTATACTTTAAACATTAGTTTTATTCCTTTTTTTTTTGTTAATAACATTGAGAAAGGAAACCTTTCCCTCAGACAGTTTTAATGATCATGTTCTGAGATGTCTATTACCTTATTTGCTCTTTAACGAAATCAAGAAACTATCCTATTAGTACAAAAAGAAAAACTGGCTGTCACAATTCTTACTAGTTTGTCAGCACAGAAGAGCATCATTCACTGACCTTGCACTAACAAAGTTTTCCACACCTCAAGAGCATTATGTAGAGATAGTGAGGCATGAAGTTGTAATTTAGAGATCCAAAAATAGGCTTCAATTCTTATTTAACTAAAGGTGAAATGGAAAACTCAATATCTGCAGGGAAAAAAAATAGGGCATTCTTTCCATTTCCAGTAAAGCATCCACATTCTGTCTGTGCATTTAAAGTCATGCACAATAGCTGTGATGATTGCACAAGGAATTATAGACACCATAATGCATGAAGCACCATTATGGAACTGTACAGCCAACACAGCATTACAGCATGGACAACCTTCCCATTTTGTAATGGCTATTTCAAGGGAATAAAAGCACAACTCGTACAGCTGCATTCCGAGGGAGACCATAACACTACACAGCAAAGCAGAAGGAGAACTGGAGTAAGCTTCATACTACTCCCCATAAATATTTAAGTAGGAAGCTAGATCTGAGGCTAAATTATTTAAAGGGAGAGAGAAATCTCTTTTACAAATCTGTTAAACCAAAAGGTACCCATGATAATGTAATGTCATTTCCTGAATAATACTGAACATTATTAAATGTAGGCATGATACCTGGCTCAGAAATATCTCCAGACACTAACAGGTAGAGCTGTACAGCCTCTACAGCAAGCAAGCACTAAAATTCCTTTGGCTTCAGAAGTAATCATCTAATTTATCTGCAGATTAGATCCTGACTTTCAGATCAGATATCCAGGAAGGGAAAAGAATGACACAGTGAAAATAAACATTTCCAAATTAAAAAAAAAAAAATAAATGAAATTTTAAAAAAAAATAAAAAACAGGTTTAGCATCAAACAAGACCTATGTGGGTAGAAAAGGATATAAGCCATATCTCCAAGGTAACATTTAGCTGCCTAACTACAGAAAACATTTCTTTCCTACTGTGTATTCACCATGCACTATAAAATGAGGTTAGAGCTCTACAGATAAAAATGTCATACAGCTCTGGTTTATCCCCAGCACATCAGAATTTTGAGCAACAGTTCTATGGAAAGGGGACAGAAAGTATGGAAAAAGGTATTATATGCAGCTGCAATACATACTCTCACACACCAATGAAACCTGCAGAGCAAGCAGAGTCTGCTGTAACAGCCAAAGTAGGTAACACTGCTGAGGTGGTATCACCTGTGTGATCAAGAACTCAAATCAGTGGGACATTTCATCTGCACCTCAACTCGGCTTCAGCTGGGCACACCTACCTGTCTCCTTTCACCATGTCAAATCACACCATGCTGTGTTGAGCTGATGTTCTCATAAACTAACTCTTTATCATTCTCCCTCATTAGTATCCTTATACTGAATCATGTCCTACCAGATCAATTCTTATGTTTTAGCACATTATTTTTCTAGCCTAGACTCTGAGTATAACTTTCCCACCCTACAGTTTGACTCCTTGGGTTTCAAGTATTCATCTCTCTGAGTTTGTTCCCTTCCCTGTGATTTTCTCCTAGTTTTGCTTGCACAGTATTCTTACTTCTAAACAGCTTTCTCTTCCAGAGCTTCTGGACAGCAGACAGCGAGTGTCAGTTGGGCTGCTCACATCCTCATCTCTCACAGCCCAAAAGACTCACATTTGCGATTTCAGAGTAATCCTGCTTTGGCCCAGCCATCAAATTTTACAGAGGTTTTAGATGATAAAGTCTAGGTCTTCCTAGCATAGAAATAGGTGTTGAGGTCTACTATTTTTGAAAAGCAATTAAATCTTCTGAAGGAGAGAAACTCATTCCTTGGCCAACAATCAATCTATTCTGTTTCAAGGCCCCTATCCTGAAGCATCAGTGTATGTAAGTTTTCAACTGCTTTTGACAGTTATCTTTTGTCCCCCAGCTCAACTCTCTAACCCTTCTGAAACCTTCAAAAATTTCTTCTCAAAAGTCTGGGAGACCACACAGGGAGTTTAAAGACCAGCAAAAGGCATAAGTAACAATGACCAAAGTCATATATCAAGAAAAGCTGACTTTAAATAGATGATAAGGGTAAAAGAAGAGTATTCATCACATTCTTAACTTCAACTATCTATTTCAGCATTTTATCCAAGAAAGCTCCTTTGTGGTTTTTGGTTTGGGGTTTTTTTTAGCAATTTAACATTTATACATGTTGAAATTTCAGTTGCCTTTCTAGGGAAAATGCTGTTACCACCACATTGTTTTCACATTGTTGTACTTGTTGAAACTGGTTGCTTCTGTTTGAAAAACCCTTCTCCACACCACCATGGACAGAGAGTCACATCTGCTGTCAAATATGCTTTTAAGATATTGGTTCACTTTATCTGAACTGTATTTCAGAAAAAATATACAGAGAAGAGTTTCCTTGCTCCATGAATTTAGTTCCTTGCTTTGATAGGCATCTCATGATTTTTATGAAAAATTCTTCATCAGTCTTAGACTCTAAGGCAGTACTATGTGGTTTGATATAAAATACCTTCAATTGGGAGGCTATTTATTGATTAGAAATCCTACCCTATTTATACACAGCCAATATGGTTACCTGCTCTTCTATCAGCATTGTCTCATTCCAAGAAATTATTTGGGTGTGACTATTCCCACACATTCACAGAGTACTTACCCTATAAATTTAACCTTACCAAAGAAGTCAATCTTCCAAAGGTTAACATGAGTCAAAAAAAGTTTACACTACATTTTGCTTCTTAACAAAAAAATTGATCTTAAAAAACAAAACAAAACAAAACAAAACCTTATTTACAGTTTATCTATAAAGACAGCTCTACAAGCACAGCTGAGGCAAAGGGGGCTTTAGCCAGTCACACTTCTTTATAGTATCAGTCTTCTTGGTAAATTCTTAATACCTTTTTCTAATTTTCTTTTATTATTATGCACAGAAATATCCCTTCCTACAAGAGCAATTTAAGAACTTGATTAACACTGACGTCAAAACCATAATCCTGCAGTTCCCTGGATTAGCTTTTCTCCCTTAAAAAAACCCAAAATGTGCTGCCCTGTTATTGCCTAATTAGCTGACCACCCCACTTCCCAGAGAATCTGCATTCAGATTCCAAGTTAATTTCCATTTCCATACTTCTATATCTTTTTCTGTAGATTAATAACTTGTGTAAAACATGGCACACAGTAAAGTTTTTAGACAAACCTAGACTTTTAATGTTTCCCATTCCCACCTTTGGAAACATATATGATGAACTTTGTGCTCCTTACTCCAATACCCTTTTTGCAAGGTCTAGCTCAGTTTGATAGTTTCTCTGGGCATGCTCCAGTCCTAAGGCACTGAAAACCCACAGTTGCAATGATGAACACAATCATTCTTTCATGAGCTCAAGTGTATCTTAATGACAGCTTTGCAGAGCACACATATGTTTACCCATGGTTTAAAAAGAAGTAATTACAATAGTTACAGCCTTTAGAAGTAGCCTAAGTTCTGAAACACATATACAGAAATGCTGGTGGCAATTCTGGGGAAAAAATGAGTTGCATTCCATTAGGTACAATATCACCACAGGCAAACAAAAGCACTCCCTTGGTTTTTGTTTTTTAACAACTACCATTACCTGGATTCCTCACACATGTTTAAGTAATGCTGTAAACCATACTGTATCTTATTGTTACTGATTAGCCTTTAACCAGAGAATAATCCCTTTCAGGTTGTAATATAAAAATCTAATTTGACTAGATTTTGCAGGTCATACAATTTGTATTCCATAGCACAAAGCCAAACAAAGAAGCAGCAAGCATGTGCTCTAAAACAATTACATATTTTTCATTCCTACATATTATTTAACAAAATATTTTTGTCATAATTTTAGTCTGTAAAATTCCCATTGCAAATTAAGATGGTTGTATATAGATAGACTATAGGATAAAAGCTCATTTGCACCTCCACAAAGGAGCACAGAGAGGCAGTGGCAGGTGGGGGAACATAAATAACCTTGTGCATCTTCTCTCAGGTCTGCCACAGGAGCATTTAGCCCATTAGAGGACTCTCTACAAGCTCCAGGAACCACAAGGCTGCAGAATGACAAGCAGGAACACAAATTAGGGACTTGAAGGAAGGGAGGCTCCATCCAGACTCTTCAAGGACTGTGACAGATCCTCAGTCACACTGTCGAGATGTGAAACCCACCATGTGAGTGCCCAAGGGTGTGGGACACTTTATGAGATATAGGGGAAGAGCATTTGGGGATTGCAGAGGACTTGTTATGAAACGTCTACAAGAGGAACCAAAGGCAGGAACAAGGATGAATTTACATGATTTGGGAAGGAACGAGTATGAGAAAACAGAGGAGTAAGTAAATAAAAAGGGCCAGTTGCATGCAAATATTTTGCTTATTGGTTCACTCGCCTGGTCATGCGCTGCCCCGATCAGCGCAGTCTGTCCTATCTTTAAATCCTTTCTAGCTCTTTTCAGGGTGAGTGGCTCTGTTCATTCTGTGTGTGCACAGGGGTCTGAGTGCAGCAACTGGGGTGAGACTGCCAGCCACCAGAGGTTGGGGCAAGTGGCTGCAAAGGTCAGCCTGGCCCAGGTCATGGGAACCCGTATCTGCAGTGCAGCACCTGGAGCAGGTGTGGGAGCACATTTGCCTGTGAGCATGTGTAGTGGGAATATGTGTTCAGCCTGACGGTTTGAGCCAGGGCATGGAGCTGTGGCAGTCTCACCTCTCTCAGAATTAATGCAATATTTTCACCTAGCACAAGGGAAGAAAAGGTTTTGGAAATTTTAAACACAACACATATTTAAAACAATATTTTCTTTTCCCATTCCACACACAGTGATCATCATCCCTCATTCCATATCTCAATTCTATTCCTTTTTCCACTACTTTTCCACTCAGATCATTTCACCCACTTCTATCAATCTTCGCTTATCACAGATATTTTCTCTCCTATTCACTTCCACTCTACACCATCTCAGATTTTAGCAGTTTGTTTTTCTTTAGGTTGCTTAGGCCTTTCTCCATTTTCAGTAATCTTACCTTTCTCTTCCTCTCCAGAAAATTGTTTTTGTCATTTCCTCTTGAAATTTCTCAAATTTCTCAACCACCCCATCAGTAGGAATAAAAACTGCCCCTTACACATTCTGTCACTTCTTTTCAGAGTTCTTGCCGCTTGCCAAAATCCATTCTTTGTAACATCACTCTCTTTCAAAGCAAAACACATGTATTTGAAGCCCTCTTCTTCTAACTTAAATAAAATATGGCTATCTTCAAACACTTACTGACTGAACAGGATCTGCATTGAAGTTTTTTCACAGAAAGGAAAGAATGAAATCAGCATACTATACTATGAATGCTGTTCAAGACTCAAAAAATTCAGAAGAAAGTTACTCACAAAGTGCAAGACAGTTTATATAATAAACTTACCAAGAAAACACTCAAAGGTTGTCTATTTCTTTTCCCCTCCTCCCATGTGTGTGGTTGCAGAACAAAATTTGATTTCTCAGGCTCTGCTCTACCTTAAGTTGCCCACGTTACCTACTTCAGCATACCCATATAAAATTGCTAAGTTGAGTTCAGTTCTCCACTCTAGCAGGAATCTAACAAAGAGCTATTATCTTTTTGAAGTACTTTCCTCCAATGGACAGTCAGTCCCTTTCTCTCAGCTCCACTGGAACACTGCATCCCACCAGCTGTGAAGACCAGCATTTGAGAGGCATGTGGAGATGGAATTAATTTGGCTTTTTTTGCAGGTATGCCACCTTCCAGCCAAAACCTCATAACATCTGTTAGGACTTCCACTAACCTAAGGCACTGAGTTTACTGTTTGATTTTTAAGAAAGTACTGTACAACAAGGCAGAATTATAGTAAGCATTTTCAATCCAATAGAGTTATGTTTATCAGCTTTATGAAGGGGCATCTGTCTTCACAAAAACTCATACCCATCGCCTGATTCTTTAATGGCCATCTACCCACAAATAGAGCTAGCACAGAGAAGGACTACTTGATACTGTCACTACATAGAGAAATTTTCTACATGGCACTGAAATTATTACTACTCACCAGGGAAACAACACAGTCTCATTAGCTGACCTGTGCTTGGCTGCACTTGGCTGAAAGACTTTAAATAGAAGAGATCACACTCCTGTGAGGATACAGCAAACATCTTTTGAAGGGGGTTTGCACTCAGAAGCCATGCTTTATGCTTCTCTCCAAACAAGCAGCAAAGACCCTCTGAGCCTGAAGCAGCAATGAGGTACAGCAGCACATTATCCACCACAGGCCAGGACAGGAATGTGTCTGCATTCATAGATTACAAGGCAAGGACTGGTCATATCGCCTGATGCCAGTTTTATATATTGGAAATGTTGAAGCACAAGGTCGACCCTTGGGAACCACAGTCTTCCCTTGCTTATGACAGTCCAAGACCAGGGAAGTATGATTAGATTTCATCCTGGTACACATTACTTTGTGCTAGCACATGGGACTTTTACCCTGTCGCCTATTTCTGATCAAGGGTTTTCCCTTACTCCAGTTGATGGCATCAAGGTCCTTGAACAGTAGAGCAACAGAGAGCACTGCAACTGCTTCTACACTCAGACAACACTGAAAATCAGAGATCTGGAATTCATCCCATGTCCGTCTGCTACAGAAAGGGGCTCCAGCTGATGGTTGCCAGGAATACACCAGGATTAATGCTGCAGTCCACGTTATTGTCCTAGCCTTCCTTCACCACATTTAAGTCCTACAATGTCTTACACCAGACATGAGTTTTCCCTTAAAACTCTGAACAAATGGAATCATAGAATATCCTGAGCTGGAAGGGACTCACAAGGATGATCAAGTCCAACTCTAAGCCCTGCACAGCACCATCCCCAAGAGTCATATCATGTGCCTGAGAGCATTGTCCAAACACTTCTCGAACTCTGTCAGGCTTGGTGCTGTGATCACTTCCCTGGGGAACTTGTTCCAGTGCCCAACCACCCTGTAGGTGAAAATCCTTTTCCTAATATGCAACCTAAAGCATTCCTGACACAACTTCTGGCCATTCCCTTCAGTCTTGTCATTGATCACCATACAGAAGAGATCAGTGCCTGCTCCTCCTTCTGCTTCCCCTCACGAGGAAGTTGTAGACGGAATGGAACACATGTACACCCTTGTCCTGTCAGAAGACAGCTCCAAAAGTTCACATCTCCACTAGCTAGAAATCTTATGTTAGTCCTTATCTAATTACTACTTTATCTCATGCCAGAGTTTTGTCCCTTAGGTTAGTTATATATCTAACTTGTCTCATGTTACATCAATTTCACTTCTGAAGCAATAACTGGCTTCCTCTTTGAATTTCTCCTCCATGCTAAACAAGTCTCTCTTCCATAACATGATTGATACTTTTTTTTCCCTTCTGGAAAAGACTTCAGAGAAGATGACCTTGGAGAAAGGAGGGAGAACCATATCTGCCATGAGACCTGCAGTCATCAAGCCATCACAATATAAACTACACTCTATGGAGACCAAGGAACTGCTCCCATGACTGCAAAGACAGCCTGGCTTTCTCTCACAGTGCTTCTGTTTGGAATCTCTTCTCTGCTTTAGAGAGCTAATAGGCAGAAACTAGAAAACAGAGACTAGTATGCTACTGACCTCAAATACATTTTCACTCAGTGATGAAGCATAACCAAAACAACTTTGACATGCACAGAAGTTGCCCCCTACATCTCCTCATTGGGAGACCTAATCATACAATGCCATGATGGTTATATTTCCACAAGTTCCTGCAGAACCATGGTGCTATTTCCCTTCCCCAGTGTGTCCCCTCTACAGCTGTGAACATAACATGAAAAAATTATAACACAATACGAAAGAGCAGTTAATTGTAATACTTATAAAGACATCAAAAAAGAATAGATAAACTGTTCCTATGAGAAAAATAGAAAGACTTACAAGGAAATCAGTCAGTTACCACTACGTTATTTAAAGAACTTACTCTTGCACTAAACAGACAAGGAAGAATGTTATTCCGAATTGCAAATGAAACAAGCTTCTGATTTTTAGACTGTCAAACTCCCATGCTGAAGAGATCAGAATTACTTAAACTATTCAGTGTTATGAAGTATTTTGTACCCCACATTTTCCACCATGTCCCATATTGCCCACTATTTTAATACAGTCAAATTTAACATATCCTTTTTGCAAAAATCACATTTGACATCTAATTTTGTCTGCCTGAAAGTCAATTTGGAGGTACAAATAGATCAAACTTTGATTTCAGTTGCTGGTAGGCAATTGTAGAAACATTCCCAGGACATCATAACCTTCTAAATCTTCCAGACTTGAGTTGTGTATTTTATTCTACTAAAGTCTGAGGGTTTGGACTACTTAATTTTGTCTACAAAGCACAACCACACTGCTATAAATGAAACAAAGTCAACTTGAGACCATGCAGATTCTCCTTGGCAAAAATGCACTCAATGACTAAGCTGAAGTTTTAACAATTGTTTCACATTTTCTAAAATTTTCAAGCTATTACTTCACAGAATCACAGAAGACCTAGGGTTGAAAGGGACCTTTAAAGATCACCCAGTTCAACTCCTCTGCCAAGGCAGGGTCACCTAGAGCAGGTTTCCATAGGAACACATCTGGCTGGGTTTTGAATGTCTCCAGAGAGGGAGACTCCATCATCTCCCTGGGCAGCCTGTTCCAGTGCTTTGCCACACTCAATGTAAAGAAGCTCTCCCTCACATTGAGGTGGAACTTCGTGTGTTTTCATTAAAGGCCATTACTCCTTGTCCTGTCACTGGGCACCACCAAAAAGACTCTGGCACCAACCTCTTGGCACCCACCTTTGTGATATTTATATGTATTCATGAAATCCCTGCTCAGTCTTCTCTACACAGGACCAGCTCATTCAGTCTCTCCTCATAAAGAGATGCTCCAGATCCCTGAACATCTTTGTGGCCCTGGCTAAACCTTTTCCAGAGAGGAGAATCACCTCCCTCAACCTGCCAGTCACATGCTTCTCGATGTACCCCAGGATACCATTGGCTCTCCTGGCCACAAGGACACATTCCCAGCTCATGGTCAACTTGTCATTCACCAAGACCCCCAAGTCTTTCTTCACAGAGCTGCTCTCTAGTAGGTCAACTCCCAAACTGTACTGATTCTTGGGAGTTATTCCTTCCCAGGCGCAGGACCCTGCATTTGCCTTTGTTGAACTTCATTATTTTTCTCTCTGTCCAACTCTCCAGCCTATCAAGGTCCTGCTGAAGTACTCCAGCCATCAGGTGTATGAGCCACTACCCCCAGTTTCATAACAGCAGCACACTTGCTAAGGGTCCATTCTATTCCTTTGTCCATGTTGTTGATAAGTAAATTGAGTAAGACCGGACGCAGTATTGATCCCTGGGAAAAGTCACCAACTATAGACCTCTGACTGGATTCTACTCCATTCCAACGACCCTCTAAGCTCTGCCATTCAGATAGTTCTGCCCATTCATCCAACCCACATTTCCTGAGCTTACCTATGAACATGTTATGGCAGACAGCATCAAAAATCTTGCTGAACTCAAGGTGGACAGCATTCACTGCTCGCCCCTCATCAACTCATGCTGCCGTGCCATCATAGAAGGCTATCCTCTTGGTGAATCCATGCTGACTACTCATGATGACCTTTTCTTTTATATGTTTGGTGATAACCTCCAGAATTATCTGTTTCATTACGTTTCCAGGGATGGAGGTGACTGGACAGTAGTTTCCTGGGTCTTCTTTGCCCTTCTTGAAGGTGGAAGTAACTTTGGCTTTCCTCCAGTCATTGGGCACCTCTCCTATTTTCCATGGTTTTTCAAAGGTGTTTCAAAGTGGCTTAGAAACATCTGCCAGCTCCCTCAGCAAAAATGAGTGCATCCCATCAGGGCCTCTAGATTTATGAGTGTTAAGTCTGCCTCGCTGATATCTAATCCAACCCTGTATGACCAGAGGGAAAGTCTTCCTTTCTCCAGCCTTCCTCTCTTACCTCCAAGGTCTGGGATTCCTGTGGGCCAGTCTCAGCACTAAAGACTGAGCTAAAAAAAAACATTTCACCTTCTCTGCCTTCTGTCACCAGGACACCAATCTGATTCAGCAGCAACCCAAAATTTTCCTTAATATTCCTTTTGCTGCTAATGTACTTGTTAAAGGCCTTCTTGTTTTCCTTGATATCCCTTGACTCACTCAATTCCAAGTGGGCTTTGGCCTTCCTCATTGCATCCCTGCATACTCTGACAATGTTCCTACAATCTTCCCATGTGGCCTGTCCCTTTTTCCATATCCCATAAATGTCTTCCTTCCGTTGGAGACTTGCTAGGAGCTCCCTGCTCATAAATGCAGATCTCCTGCTCCCTTTGCTTGATTTCTTGCTCATGGGGATATAAAGGTCTTGTGCTTGGAGGAGGTGATCCTTGAATACTAACCTGCTCTCTTGGACCTCCTTCTCTTCTAAAACCCCAACCCACGGAATTCTCTAAGCAGGTCTTTGAAGATGTTGAAGTTAGCTCTCTGGAAGTTCAGATGGATGGGCTTAGATCCTCCACAAGTTAGAAAATTCTCAAGATTGCATACAGCTAACCTACAGTAATACTGCTTTTCCTTCCATGCCGTGCAATATACCAAGAAAAGCTTGCATAGAACAGAATTGCCCTTCTATTTTATCTTCAAACTTCCAGTAACAGCTGCACCTAGCTCCAGTTTCCGTGCTTTTCTTTCTTTGCTTGTTTCTTACATGGGGTGGGTAGGTACATATTCACAGAACATTTTTTCTGATTCAGAAGAACCACTGCCTCTCATCACTTGCTCAGTGCTGCCTGTACAGATAGACACATGGAACATGCAATACAGCCATCTACCTCACTCCAAAACATAATGTTCAGTCAAGCCTGTACAGGGAAGCAGCTAACAAGCTAAGGTTTCATGTTATGCTGTACTTCCCACCACTGTCCTACAGCAGGAATGCTCACATGTCATAAGGCGTAGATAGGTCAGTTCTGGAAGACATTCACAGAATCACAGAATCACAGACTAGTCTGAGTTGGAAGGGACCCACAAGGGTCATCGAGTCCAACTCTGAAGTCAATGGCCCACACAGGGGATTGAACCCATGACCTTGGCATTGTTACAACCAAGTTTTAACCAACTGAGCTAATCCCAGGGTCTTGTGAAGAAATCTGGTAACAAACAAGCAAAATTAATGGGACAAAATCTAAGCAGGAACATTAAATCTCTGCCTATACCCGAGGTACCAGAAATGCTTTTGACACTTTGAAAGCCACATTCCTCATGCAAAAACATTAATTCACAAGATTATGAAAAAGCTATAAGCATAGTATCATTTTCACCATAAAATTGAAACTAGTCACCTTGTCTGATATGAACTTTATAGACATCCACAGCTCAGCATTATCAAAGCCTCTCAAGATACACTCACTATAAGACCTTTTGCACACCTGTCCTAAAACCAACAGGATAGCACTGTGGCAGAACAATCACCCAAAGCACCTTTAATGACTCTGTACTCCAAAAATCATTCCACAGAAGGAAAGTTACAAACATTATTGAAACACCCAAAGGAGCTGTGAAACAACACTGAATAATGCAATACTGTCAAATTCTCTATTACTTCCAAATTGGGGAACTCTGATTAATGAAATTTAAGTTTCAGCATATGCCTGGTTGCCAATGAAACTCTGGGCGGGGGGGGGGGGGGGGCGGGGGAGGGTCGTGGGGAGAAGGGGGAAGGCATAAAAATGGATACACAAACCAGGGAAAACTTACTTAACCACTTCATATTGCTTTAGTTGTGTCATAAATTCTACTTTTTAAATAGGTGCTTATTCCTCTTTCCTAAAGAATCTGACATAAATTACTGTATTATCATATACATTCCTGAAACAAAATGCCCTTTTCAATTACCAATGAATTGAAAAAATACTATCTAACAGAAGAGATATCCTTTTTTCTGGCCTGTGATCACTCTCTTCACTTTAAAGGAATGCACCTCATTAACCCTGATAATTAACAAGGTTATTCTCATCACATTAAAGGTTTAAGTTCCTCTATTAAGTCATTATTTGAATTTGCACTGCTATTAAGATGATGAGGCTATTCCAGATTTAATTTCACATAACAAGTTGTTTCTCTTAAAAGATCCTAATTTTTTTTAAGGCATATAATTTCATCGTCTTGTATGCTACATAGAATCATAGAATGATTTAGGTTGAAAGGGATATGGATCATCTGGTTCCAAGCCCCATGTCATGGGCAGGGACACAATTAGCAAATCTACCAGATTAAGGAATGTATTATATACCTACAAAAAAAATAATTGAAAACCTAGAAGGGGTAAGAAAGCAATGCAAACAGGCAGCAAAACCAGCAAACAGGCATATGGCAGCAGCAGAAATCAGAGAGAATTGAAAAAGGATAAAAGAACAAAAATTACAAGGGGATGCATATAGTTTGGGAAAAGACTACCAGTAGATATATAAACTCCTAGTTGGACCATTCCAATAAAACTCCACAGACTACAGAGAAACTTCCAATTCCCATGACACTGCCCACAGCAGAAGTGTTGGAACTCATCGTCATAGCCAGGCTTCGCGAATGAAGATTTTGGGAAGGGCTCTCCCCACGTGGGTGTGTCCTTTGAGCCTGCGTGTTGGATTTTTTAGGTGAGGCAGAGGGTGCACAGAACTGGCCCCACCCTTTAACTCCTAAGGTTCATCTGCCATGGCCAAGCGAGCTTGGACAGTGACAGTGAAGTCCTCAGTACCAGAACCTACAGCCCCCAGTATTCCCAGGAGGTCTCTCATCCAAGTACTAACCGGGGCTGACTCTGCTCAGCTTCCGAGATCTGACAGGATAATACCCTTCCAATCCAAACCATTCTACAATTCCATGCTCTTTACACTAAAAGTGTATTAATAGATACTTGGGGAATTTTGTCCTTAGATCATATGTGAGGTTTCCCAGGACTGTGTAGCTAATAAAATCTTCTAAATACCTTATAATTGTTTTCATTTTTGCACATAGGTGTACCTGGTGAATTTGCTTGCTCCACAAGAGCAAAGGCAGTTGTCTAAGTCATACAGTTACTATGAGGATATTAAAAATTGCAGTAGTCACATACAAAAATACCATATCAAATATAAAAATAGATGCCGGTATATCTCATTATCCATGCTGACATCATATTAGTTGATGTGTGCAGTAGTTAACAAAAAAATGCAAAAATTAGTCACAATTACTTAGTGATTCAACTATGTAAGTTTCATTGGCAGCGTAGAGAATTTAAGCACCTTAAATGCAAATATCTAGCAACATCAAATTAAAACTGAGGGTTTTGCAAACAAAGAGGGTTTGCACAGAATTCAATCCCTTTGAAATAATAATAGAAATATCCTTGAAATTTCAGAAAAGTCAAGAAAACTTTGTGTTATAAAATGAGGATTATCACAGTACTGACTAGGTCAAACATGGAAAGGAAACAAGTTCATAGAGCTAAGGTCAGGGTCAGCTGTCTGTCTATAAGAGAGTTTCAAGCACTGCTAGTTTGTCCCATGCATGTACCTTAAAAGGGTGTCATGCATTTAATGTATATTTTTCAGAAAACTTCATTATTTTTATTTCAAAGCACCCACTGCTAAATCATGTCAAAAGTGCTTATCAATGTAAGAAAAACATTAAACTCCTCCCATAAAGAATGTCAGGAGTGATGTGAAATATTCAGAATAAAGACACTATGCAAGTCTAATCAGCATAACAACTCCCTCAGGAATTGCCAATTTGCAAACTCCTCAAACCCCTAAAAATGGTAACGAAGTTATAGCAGGGTACCCATGAATGAGCCATACATTGGTTTGGGGTTTTTTTTAAGTCTAACACAGGTAACTCTTCTTCAGCAGAATGAAACATGCACATTGCACATGAGATTAATAGAGGACACAATGGAGAGCAATATTTAACCATTATGACAGCTTTATTTAAGTTTGCATGTGACTTTGGGTCACTAATATTAGACACTAGCAGAGTTTTTACCACTACTAGGAAGCACCATCGCTGTTTCTCCAAACACACCCTTGTATGTAGTTTGAATGTTAGGAAATTCACCTGAGTCCTCACAGGTTATCCACTTCTTTGTTATTTAACACATTACAGTTTTCCTTTTCAAATTGTGGGTTTCCCATTGAATACAACATCCTGTGAACAGCAAACGTGTGAGTTTCATTGCCATTTATTACTTACCTTCCTCTCTCAAATACAATATACACACAGCACGCATATTCTCACCCCCCACACTCAGCAAGCTCATTGACAGAACCCAAACAGAAGGACTTGTTTTTCAACATGAAGTTAACATGAGCTTAAATTTACTAATTTTTTCCTTTTCTTTTTTTTTTTAAACAAACACTGAAAATAACCACAGTGGCATTGGCATTACTTTAATCAGTTTAAACTTGAAGACAGGAACTCTAATTAAAACTGGGAACTCTAGCTATAAGAAACAGCTAATTAGTTCCCAACTTTTTAATGAAGTACTGTGGTGGAGTACATATTAGCTGTTCAGCATTAAAAAGGATGTGTTCTGCAAGATAAGCTCATTCTCTCAGGTAGTACATCAGTTTGTCTTTTTACTTCAATTCATGCACTGTCACAGGGATTTAAGAAAACACGCTACAGTAACTATCAGATTAACAGATCTCCATACACAATAATTGAATTTTGTAGCATTTCACACAGAGAAAGAGAAATATAAGGCAGTTCATTACCTTTCTATTAGGCAATTAAGACAATTTAAATCACATTACAGTACGAGGCTGTGTTTCCCTCCTTTCAATTCGTTCCTAGTCACATACAAAGAAACATACAAGGAAGAAGATGGGGAAGAAGTGGGAGAAGGCACTTTATGCTTGTGCTCCCAAGAAGTCTGGGTTAGAGGAAAAGTGAGATCTGACACATTAAGAGTAACCTTGGCCATGACAAGCTGACAGCAGTGGGAACCTGAACAACTTCGTTCACATTTCCACAGGGCTGGTATTTCTATTCCCCTTCCCACACAACCAGCATCAACCTAAAAAGAAATCACTTGACAATGTATTACAAAGGCCAGGTTCTCTGCGTTCCCACGCCAGGGTTTTCAAACCCATGTTCCCTCTTGTCGAGACCTGCCACACTTACTCAGAAAGCCCTAATCATAAAAGCGGCATTAATGGTGGTGTTAAGCGGAGGAGAGTGTGAAATCGGCCCCGAGGGGTCGGAGTAGCCGGGGCTGCTGCTGTCCAAGCGCCGGTCCGACAGAGCGGCCAAAACAGCCAAGGAGCGCCGGGAACCCTCGTCCCGTGCCCGCTCCGCCGCAGGGTCCGGCCGGTCAGCACCGGGAGCTCTGGCGCGCTTCTCCCAAAAACCACCAAAACAACAACAAAGCAAAAAAATACCAACAAACCAACCGACGAAACCAACTCGACCCACACTCCCGCAACCGGATTAAAAAGAAAAAAAAAACCAAGCAAAAAACCCAAAACAAAACAAAAAAAACCCACCAGCACTCGTACCCGACACCCAGCAGGTGCCCTGCCGCCACCGGACCGGGCCGAGCCGCTCCCCGAGCACTCACCAGCGGCGGGACGAGGTGCCTCGCAGAGTCGGGTACCGGGGCGGCGGGTCTGGCTCCAGCCGGGATACGCCCTCCACCCCATCCCGCCGCCCGGCGCGGCACTGGCACTGGCACTGCCACCACCCCCGCACAGCCGCCCGCACCGCCCCCCGCACCGCCCCATGATGTCACCTCTCCGAGCCGCCCCTCCCAGCCCGAGTCGGAGCGGGGCCGGGATGTGCGGGTGTTGGGGATGTGCGGACCCCCCGAGTGCAGCGGGCAGAGCCTGCCCCACGCCTGCAGCTGTCCCCGGCCCCGCCGTGTCGGGAGGAGTGGTTGCTTCCGCAGGGGGAAACGACTGCGTGAGAAAAAGCCGCGTGGTTAGGGCGCTCCACGCCAGAGGATTCGTCCCCTCCCCTCCTCTCACCCGGTTTCTGCTTTTCCTGTGAAATAGCCGTAAAAATCAATTTGTTGCAACTATAAGAAATCGTGTGTGGAATTCTTGGACGAGGAAAGGCAAAGAGGTTATTTGCAGGTTTATTTACCTTCTCATTATAAACCAGAGTGGTCTTCTGCATTATTCCCTTCCCCTCATAAAGATGGGTAGAAATGGCATCTCTCTGCCTTTAGTTCAGCACGGAGATTGTGGGCAGACACTGCACGGACGGGGAAACGGAAGGGGCACAGGACGACATGCATCTCATGATTCTCATGTCATGTTTTAAAATAAGCCTAAGTTTGAACTGCTTAGATAGCTTAACAAACATCCTGAGGCAGCACACTCAGCGGTCGAGAGTGGGATTGTCAAAATAAGATAAAATGAAACATCTAGCTTAGATCCAGTTTCCAGAACCACAATACATCTGCTATTTACCTATCTTGATAAAGGCTTCATCACCAGAACAAACCATTCCAGGCTGATTTAAACTATGTCTCTGTTGTCTAAAGTGACAGAAAGAATAGAAAGAGGACATACAGACTTTTTTATTGTTATTAATTGTTCTTGATTGACATATCTAGAAATTAAAGAAAACATTAGTCTGAGCTGCACAGTGGAAGGAGTGGTAGTACAAGCCTTGGGCTTCTCCAAAGAGGTCTGTTGTAAAGACTGAGGACTGTCAAATCTTGTAAAGGCAAGTGTCTAAACAAGCATCACTTTCATCATAATTAAAACATTAGGCAGATACATCTGTATTTTGAGCTTACTCCAGCAGATTATTATTTCTCATGTTTTTCTGGGTCATACTATATGACCTGGTGATCACAACATGAGAGGTACTCTGAAGTTATATCTGCTTGTTATGTATTTCTTCTTCTTTTCTGATAAATAATTAAAAGGAAATAAAGCTGTTCAAAATTCTCCTCTCACCTTCTGGCACTTGTTTAAAAATTCTTTTAATTCTCAGCTATAGGAAGGTATATTTTCACTCATGTTTGCAATTTTTATCTTATTTTGTTCATCTTTTTGTCTTAGTGAGATTTCACCTACTCAGGTTTGTAATACCAATTTTTATACCCTGAAAATAAAATTGAAAATGGAGCTATATCAGCCTCAGTTACTGCTGCTTTGCTTCAATGTTTTGAGACATTGGCATGGCTACTCACCACTTCAAAATACAATCCTTTCTCCCTTCCAAAGGAAGTAGTTGGGTGTTAAATTGTTTCCTATTATCTGAAGAGTGATTTGTCATAAAAGTGGATCAGTAAGATCCCATATGCAGGAATGAGGACTCTACTTCCACAAGACTTCCACCTACCTGGACTCCTGAAGCCTCAGGCAGAGGCAGTAGTATGAAACCTTCACTTATTGCTCTGCATAAGTGGACTAATCACTAGAGTCTAGTAAAGGCTACTGATCTCATGAGTCCGGCGCTGTTTCATTTCAGTAAGACAAGGTAATGATTTCCTTAAGTGGAACACAAAATTTACATGAAAAAAGTACCTCAGACTTGCCCACATGATTGATATTAAGTGAATAATGAGGCTGCTACCAACATAAAGGGGCAGACTGACATTTGAACGGTAATATTTAACTGGAAAAAAAGACATGTACTAGAGAGAAGAGGCATAGTAGGCAATTAATTCAGATAAGTTAATACAAAAAAATGAGCTCAGTTCACCTTTGCAGAGCAATTTCTTCACAGTGAATTCCTCAGGAGAGTAGAGCATAGTCTGTCAGTGGGAAAGGTGTGTTAAAATTATTGCTACTGTATCGGTTAACACTGGTGGAAATACTAGTTTAGATGGAGCTGCAGTTTTCTCTGGCATATTTTTTAGATTCCTTCATACCTTGAGCATATTAACAGCTCTGTAGCTACAGCTGCTGTTATTCCATATGAAGAAGACAACCAAGAACCACATACCAGACCAATTATAATGACCAAATGGGTGTCTGTGTTCTTTGCTTGCCATACCTGGAATTTTTATTTTGGAAATACTCAATATTCAGTATATTTGTGGCCAGTATTTAGATTTTAGATTTAGATTTCTAAAGAGATATTAAAGTTGAGGAAGAGTTTGTGCTGAAGAAGGTCCTCAAATCAGCTTTATAAGTTCAGAAAAATAGCCTTTAAATATAATAGTAAACTTCTCTGAAATCCTTTCAAGTTCAGAAATTAGTATAGTTTTTGCAAACCTTTGCTAAACCTATGAGTCTTATGTCAAGTTAAAAAGAATAAGAAAAAGAAAGAAAAGAAAAAGAAAAAGAAAAAGAAAAAGAAAAAAAGAAAAAGAAAAAGAAAAAAGAAAAAGAAAAAAGAAAACGAAAAAGAAAAAAAGAAAAAAGTTAGGGGAGGGCAGGGAAGAAGAGGGGAAGGAGCCAAGATGAGGTGAGACAACATAAAAAGAAAAACATTTAACATGGAGGAGATGGCAAGCAAAGAAGAAGAAAGAAAGAATCATGCTATGCACATTATTTAAGGCAAAGCATAAAATTAGAAAGGGAATTAAGGTAGGAAAAGTTATGAAGAGTACTTAATTATGATGTTTGCAATGAAATTCAAATTCACATAAGAATATTACATTAGCTTTCCAAAGATACTATTAAATTTGAGTCAGGTTCTGCAGGCATGAACCATGAAATGAGACTCTTCTATTAAAAAGTAAGCAGCTTCATGGTGCGAGCCACTGACACACTAGCAGTATGTGGTACACTACTGATTCAGACTCTGGTAAGAGGTGCTGACCAAAAGTGACTCTTTCTTTCTTTCAGGTATTCCCAAGCCTCACAGTTTTAGCAATAATGAATATATAGCTGATGTGGTGAGCAACATCAGTTTACTTATCAGGCTGCCAACAAATCTGGATGTTTTATAAAAGAATAGGTACATCCCTTTCTCCAGCTGTCACCAATCATGAGTGTCCTCACACAAGAGTAGCAGGAGCTCAGATCATTGTTGGGGAGAGAAAATGGATTGAAACCTTGCAGCAGTAATGTGGTACATCTAACTCAAGCCAGCTACAAAATACATGAGAGTAAAGCAGTTATGCCACAAGAAAACATTAACAATGCTCTTGATTTTCATTTTTTCAGTAAGTTGAAAATAGCTGCCTTGGTAACCAAGCATACTTTACAGTAGAATGTCTCAAATGGGAAGGACTAAGCTAGTGCTTTTTCAGAGCTGACCGCACCCTGGTAGTTAGGTTAAAATGAGAAACACAGTTTTTAATCCCTTCGGACAGAAAGAAGAATTGAAGTTTAACATTTAGACAGGACAAGCATGTTAGCCACAGAGATAACAGATAAAAAGACAGAAAAAATCTTCCTGCTATTGAGTGAATCTCCAACAATTTTGCAATGTCATCATTTTCATTACTTTTCAATTTGTGCTTTTAAAAAAATAAAGTCTCATTTCCATTGTAATTACTTGTGCATTGAGGATTTTCTTCAAGATAAAATAAAAGTTGCTTCATGTTCATATTTAAGTCCACATAAAAACTAGGCATGGTGAAACAATGCTAGAAATACATATCCCCAAGACCAGACAAAAGGTGTTTTTTAAAGCAAAAACCGCAAACCTAGAAGCCAGCGGCTTACTCCAGTTTTACTGGAGTTGCTTTCCTAGTCTGCTGTTTGCTGTACTGCTGTGCTTCATATAGATGCTACACTTCATATGTATTCAGAGAAGATCAGGAAGAAAATAGATAGAGCTATTTCACATAACAAAGAATGACTGTACAGCTGCAATGGAGGAAGGACAGAAGCTGCCTTCCTTGTTCTTCCTCCTCTGAATAAAAAACCCTACCAAAATGAAACAGTTCATGTTGTGTTTCCTGCTACACACTCAGAAATAGAAAAGCGTACTGCCCGCTGCCTGAACTAACCATGCTAACAGGAAATGTCCAATTAATTAATATTACACCATAATGCTTGTTTCTCACTTTGACCTTGAGTACTCATCATTAGTGAGCCAATTTTACTTGGAAAAATTAGGTAAGTGATGTCCCCATGTACGTGACCATGCGGTAAATATATACCACTATGCCTGTGAAGGATTGATGGGTTTCTGCATGATGTTTCTTGGCATAGAGAGATCTCCACACAAACTATTTTTAATACAAAGAATCAATTTATCATCTTTTTCATATGTTAACTCTTCCAAATTTTATGCCCAGTTATACCTTTTTTTCATTTCATCCTGACTATGTCCTTCCTTTTCCTTCTTCTTGAAACTACATAAACCAGTTCTTAAGTTAATGCACTGAATATACTGATACAGTGAGGTCTTAGCAGCATCTGTTTTTATTAACTTTGTATAACCCAGACATTTGTTTTTCCTCATTCTACAAATGTCTGCTGAGAGCCTAAGGGCCGAAAGGCAAAAACATTTTTTGTAAAATAGAGCACTAGAGGATATCTAGCTGTAAAGAAATACTTGCCATGTGCTTCAATGCAAGGTCTGTTCTGAAGAGGAGTGAATCATCTTTGTTATGCTAACATAAAATGTGTACCCTATGTAGTTCTACAGGTGAAGTATCCTAACCTGCTGAAGTATCCTTGTTAACAATGTGAGAGCATTTCAATTAGAAGATGTACAGATACAGTATGAGTATTAGTGTACTACCGAAACACAGCACACATAAATCCACATACATAAGGATTTTCTAACAAGAAAACTGTCTTGGTAATTTAGAATCATGAATGTGAAATATTACCTCTCCTGCTACCCGCCCCCTTTTATCCTTGTAATACCACACCTGCAAGTGCTGCACTTCAAGTTACTTCTCATACAATTTCAATTCAGACCTACATATCTTCATATTCTATACATGATATGTTGTTATACTTGTTACCCACTACCAAGTGTTTTAAATAGTTGTTACTTGCATTTAGGAGTGTGTGATACCTCCCCATCCCTCAGGCCGCTGATTTGTTCTCTGCTCTCATACCAGAATACACATTACAAGTATTAGACCAAGGAATTTTTCCTCTGAAGTTTGACTATTGGATTGCTAATATAGTTGCATTTCAGTAGCCAATATGCTTGCTCAAGATGACCAATTCTATGAAAACACTGAAAATTAAGACAAAAAGACATAAAAAGCTGTCTACCATGAAAAACAAGTAATAAAATTAAAATAAGAGACTGAGAAAAACAATGTTATGAGGTAAAAACTAGAGACTGTTTTGCCATTTGCACTGTTTTCCATCTTGTGAACTTTTACTTCAAAATATGTACAGTTCCTAATGTGTATTTCCTTCAGAAAGAAAATCCTAATGCAAACATTGAATAAAAATGAACAGATTTTACAGAACTGAAACAAAAATGAGTTATTGTGACAATCCAGGATGAGTGTTCTGCTGCCAAGTAACATTTACAATCTAATAAATGAGGTAAGTTAGATATTACAAAAGCTACTAGTAAGTCTTTTTATATATTGGTTTCTTGGTAAGGTAGATCTGTACTGGTTTTTGCCAGTCGTTGTGTTTGTCCTATACATAATATTTAGCAGCTTAAAAGGAAGAGTTAAACTATGATTCAGAAAAGTGGCCTCAATGAATGCAATGGATTGAAGTGTATTGTATATATAATAATTCATTATTTTCTGTATATATTTGAATTATCAAGATTTCTGAACACATAAGATAAAAATAAGTCGCTGGTCTACAGCTTCTCCAGTTACCAACAGAACTTCTATACAGAAATCAATACAGGATTTAGAGGCTACAGAACAGGCATGGACATACTCATAAAGAGTTAGTTTCAATAATGAGAGTATAACTAAGGTTTATGCAAGTTTTCATCCTTGTAAAGAATTGCTATGTTTCCCTCTCAAAAAAGGGCCAATGAATCTATCCAGGGAGCATTCTGGATTCACAATATTGTCTTTGTCATGGTGTTCCCTTCTTCTCAAATGGTATTATGTAGCCAAAAGGAAGATAAAAAATCTGTTAGAACTTCATTGAGACTGTAATGCCACTTGATTCTCCTTGAGCCTAAAGTTTCTATCTGCAATAGGAACACTAATTTCTCTAAAAAGATAAGGAGATCCACATTTATGTTGGCATTTTAACCTGCTGTGCTCTGCACTGCAAGCACAGCATGTACAATACCTGTGGAGTTTTTATCTTCTCAGTTTAAGACAGTCATGGCATGCTCTGGTTAGTCCTTTTGCTTCTCATAAACAATGATACAGGTATGGGTGATAATAATCTTAGTTCATTCCATGTGCTCTAGACATTGCTTAGGACACAAAGAAAGTTCTTTTTCTCCTATTTTATGTTATTCTGTGAGTTCTTTCCAAGCTTTATGTGGTTTCCCCATTGCAGATGGAGTCATGTATTTGGTCATAAGAGAGAAGCAGCAATATGCTTTACTGATGTAAAACAGAGAGTTAACAAAGTCCAATGGTAAATGTGACAGTGATTTAACAAGAGCCAACAGTGAGGTAAGCTTGATTACTTACTGCATAGAGGATAGGGTCAGACAAAACTGTCGCTAGACCCTTCCATTGAGTCATGAGGTTCAGAAAGGACCCTCTTAAATTCTAAACTCCTTCTTAGGAAGGAGTGTAGGTACAGATGGATCGACTGCTAGTTCCTGACTTGGTCAGTGATTTATGTCTAAAGGATTATATATGCACAATCAAGCCTACATATCACTTAGTTACGATTTCAAAATTTAGCATGGTATTAATCATTTAACAAGTGTCTGTTGCAGCAAGGAATCTCTCAGACTCAAGAAGTACCTTGAGAGGCATTCCTTCTCCAGGGGACTTTCTCTGGTGCAACCTACTGCTGTGCAGGAAAGCTCAGTGGACTCTGGGCTGTCCAGTATTTATGGAGTAAGATGATATCACTTACAATCATATCTGCATACCAGAAAGACATCTGGGCCACTATTCCAAACAGCCCTTGGCCACCAGGTTGACATTCATCCATGAAGGAGGAGGATGCCTCCTCTAAGGAGGCACTGCCCCATGCCCCAGGTATCAATGATGTGTCTCATTTACATATTCTCTAGATGCTTAACTGTAGCATAACACAGTTTCATTCTTCATATTAAAGCAGAGCAAACATTTTCAGTCACTATAAAATTGCATTTTGCAACCATATCTTATTCAAAGATTCATCAACAGTGATTCATTTTTTGAAAAAAAAAATAATCCTCTACAAGACCTTCATAACTCTTTATAGGCTGACATTATGCTGGAGATGGTAAAGGTTTGCATACCCAAATTTCATATGCAAATGCCACATCTACCTTGTTCTCTCAAGATCATACATTATCATGATTTAGTTTCTGTTTGGAGACTCCAGTTTCCCATTCATCTAGATGTGGAAGAAAAATTCCACAGTACAACTCTGGCTACTGAACTTTATTTGAATTGGAATTACTGTCCTGTGTACAGATGGGCTGCACACCTCTGTAATAGTTTACTTGGTCAGTTTCTAGTTTTCTCATTTGTACTTGAGCTGAAGATGCATGAATATCCCATAAAGTAGATATTTTTACTATGCTGGCAGTGGTTCATTCTTGTTTAAACTGCAGTAAGCTGCTACTGCATTCACAGTTTGGGATGTTTTTCTTTCTGCTGACTCCTAGATCTACATGAACCAATTCGTCTCTTTTGCATTTCATTGTGATACATAATTTGGAATTGCTGGATTCTCATTAGAGTTTTTTCCTTAACTAAAAGGGGTCTTTTTGGCAACAGAAACCCCTTCAGTCCTTCTTGTATATGTCTTGCTGATGAGATAACTTAACTAACATGTTCCTTCATGCCTTGTTCTCAATTCATTTTAAGGAAGAGTAATAATTGAAGCCTAATAGCTATCACCCAGAATTCATGGATCTGACTTGCTCCCAGCTTCAGAACTGACAGATATAATGAGAATCACCTAACTACAATAATTTAGATATAATTAGTAAGATATTGTATTAACCAGCAGTGTCTCTGAATACACAGCAACTGTTAATAGAAATTAAATTTGAGATTGTTTATAATTCTGGAAATATGTGCGTAACCATGCTTCTCTCTGACGACCTGTGAAAGAACCTGAGGGAACAGTGTGAAGCTGTCAGGAGACATTTAACTTGCATATTAGGAAAAGATTCTTCACCCAGAGGGTGGTGGTTGGGCCTTAGAACAGGCTCCCCAGGAAAGTGATTACAGCACCAAGCCTTCCAGACTTGAAGAAGTGTTTGGACAGTGCTCTCAGGCACATAGTGTGATCCTTAGGATTGTCCTGGGCCAGTAGATGGATTCAATGATCTTGGTGGGTCCCTTCCAACTCAGGGTATTCTATGAATGTGACTCTTGGAAACTCAAATCACCAATTTATTCCAAATTGACTAAAGATAGTTGAGATTCAGTTCTTAATTTAAAATGTATGGCATCCATCTTTACCTGCTGCTCACAATTTAATCAAACCTGACAACACAAAAAACAGCTCCCTGCTAAAGTTTGTGGGAAACAGAAAAGAAAGGGAATGTTAGTCAATAGTTCATTTAAATATGTTCAGATGTGTATTTTCATTTAGGTCTATCTGAAGAGAGCATTAATGTGTAAAGATCAGTTTTCTTCCTGAACTTGACATCACAAAATTCATCCACTGTTTAAGCAGTGGGAGACAATAATTTTCAAACCACAAAGAAACCCATACAAAAATCTATAATAATTTATCTGAAGAGTCAACCTGACACATATTCATTGCTTTGATTGCAGTAATACCACTCACACAAGTAACTCCACAAAACTATATGTTCATGCTAAAGAACAAATGCTATAATAACACCCCATAAATCAAAGCAAAAGCCCTAAGTGAGTCAAGTTTTTTTATCAAGACAGATGAAATGAGTGTCTATTTTTCACAGAATAAACAGAGGAGTTATTTCACAAAGCCTAAATACAGCATCTGTGGCTTCAGATATCCACATTCATATATCTTGCTTTGCTTATATGGATAAGCATGTACTAACATATATTACCCAGTTAAAAGCAGGCTAGCTTTCCAGCCAATATTGCTGTAGCTGTCCCTTCTGACATTCCTAATGTCTCCATAATTGCTATTGTTATAAATTGCTGTGAGTTTTCAGGAATAAGTTAGTAACCGTTTGTTGTCATTTGTACTGGTTAACACAGCTCCCTGATCTTTAGCAGCCTCTCTGCTTCCTGTAGTCCTGAAAACAAAGGGAAAGAAACCTTTGCTTCACTAAGTCCCCAAAAGATCTGGCATCTTATTAAGATTTAGATGGTCTGACCAAATAAATGAATAAATAAACAAACAAACAAACAAATAAATAAATAATCATTTCCCAGTTTCAATTTCCATGAAAAGGGACCTGTAGGTCCTGGTTGATGGCAAGTTGAATCTGAGTCAGCAGTGTCCTGACAGCCAGGAGAGCCAACTCTATCCAGAGGTGCATCAGGCACAGCATCGCCAGCCAGTCAAGGGAGGGGATTGTCCCACTCTGCTCTGCACTGGGAAAGCCTCACCTTGAATATTGTGTGCAGTTTTGGGCACTGAGATATAAGAAAGTTACTAAGCTATAAGAGAGCATCCTAAGGAGGGCAAGGAAAATGGTGAAGCACCTTGAGGGTAAGCTGTAGGAGAAGTGGCTGCAATTGGTCTGTTCAGCTTGGAGAAGAGGAAACTGAGGGGAGACCTCATGGCAGTCTGCAACATTCTTGTGAGAGTAAGAGGAGGGGCAGGCACTGATCTCTTCTCTGTGGTGACCACTGACAGGACCTGAGCGAATGGCCTGAAGTTGTGTCAGGGGGAGATTAGGTTGGATATTAGAAAAACGTTCTTCATCCAGGGAGTGTTTGGGTGCTGGAAGAGTCTCCCCAGGAAAGTGGTCACAGCACCAAGCTTGACAGAGTTCAAGAAACATTTGGGCAATACTCTCAGGCACATGGTGTGACTCTTGGGGGTGGTCCTGTGCAGGGCCAGAAGCTGGACTTGATGATTCCTGTGGGTCTCTTCCAATTTGGCATATTCTGTGATTCCATGATTCTGTGAAATATCACATAATGAGAATTCAGATTTTAGAAAAGAAACCATCTGAGTGTTCTGTCTCATCCACTCTCCCATAGTAAGCCCCTACAAATTCATATTATTTCAGTATACAATGACAGTCCAATTAAAGAGGAAATCAAAACCTTCAGAAAAAAACTATAGTGCAGTAGTATCCAGCTTTGAAGACTTACACAACTCATAACAAACAAACAAAAATTTTGTTTTGAATTAGAACACATCAATTCTCTCGCCGTTTTCTCTTGACATGTCCACATGCAAATAGAAAACCCCAGTATCAGAGAGAGGTTATTCAATGGCAGATGGGGTTCTGGCAATAGTGAAATTCCTTAGGATTTGAGTGGTAAGCAAGGGTAAACAGTTCCATTTTTGGAGATGGATATTGTAAGTTAGTCTTTCAAAGGTGCTTTTCTGTCTCTGTAGATGGAAGATTGGGAGACTCATGGTTCTGGACACAGGATGCAATGCTCAAACAGAATGAAATCAAGATTATGTGGACATCATCTCCAGTTCTTCAATTTTTTGGTCTACAGAAACCAGAACTTTTATTCTTAAATTGACATTAAAGGAACTAGGATTCATGTTTCAATTCAAAGAGTTATCACTGCATCCAAACTTTTCCGTAAGTTTTTTCCTGTTGTTTTGTTGGGGGTTTTTGTTGTTGTTTTCATTTGGTTTGGTTTTTTTAAAGTCACAATATGTAGGATCCAGTTCATCCATCATGGTCCTAGGTTGTTCACTATAAGTTTAAAACTTTTAGAAAAGTTCTGCGTAAAGAGTTTCTAGTCATTGCATTTTTGTGTTCACAATTTCACTGGGGTGTTTTTCCACATAATTACCCTTGAGCATGCAAAACAAAGCCTATGCCCAACAGAACTTTAATTTAGAAGGCATGCCAAGCCATCATCCATGTGTGTAGGGAGAATTTACAGGTTTCTTTCCTACAAATGCATTACTGATGAATAGATATACAATTCTTTCTGCCACTAAGTTATCTCCATGTAGGTAATGCAGACCACACTTCCCAAGGAGATCTAGTATCTTATTTGGTTAGGAAATCAAAGTATTTATAGTTTCTTCAAGTATATCCTACAAAGCAAAATTCCATCTTGCAGAATTAAAAAGGAAGCACTGAAAATATATAGAGAGAAAACAAAAGATATCACCAATAGCATTATGAAAAAAAGTGTAAAGAGCTAATGATGGCAGGAGTAATAAAGTCAATTCTTCTCTAGAAAAAGGCTATGTAAGAGCAATCCTGAAAGTGTTACATTCACGACATGAAGTATAGCATTGTTTTTCTCTGGGCTAGTAGACCTTTCAAAGCTTGTTTTGTATTACATACCACATGCTATTTTGAATATTTTGTAGCCAGTTTTCTTCCTATCCACGTGTTTAATACATATTGAGAAACAAATATTATTTAATTGTTTTTTGATTTTGTCAGATTACAATGCTACTAGTTTGCATGGCAACTGATATGCACAGATACTGATTTTCAGAAACTGTCTCATGTTCTCAGAAATATTTCCTTTGTTTTGATATGGGGGAATTCAGTTGTCTAACAGACCCCCTAATCAATGTAATAAGCACTTCGTAAAGAGTGGGAGGCTTCTACAGTAATTAAAAAAAACTGTGGTAAACTGTGTGGGAACTTTTCAGATAAACCAAAGTCCAATGCTAAAGCATTTTCTCAAATCTATGTTTACCTTGGGTAATATTTAATACCACAGTAGTCATTTGGGAGAAAACTGTCAACAAAATCCAAACAATGCACACAGATAAAAAAGAAATCAATTACATATTCACTAGTGTACTTTTAGTCAATCTCATTTGCTTTCTATCAAGATGCAAAAGTAAAACCTCTACATGTCCAGTAAAGGTTGATAGGGCTGATAAGAATACATTTCCATACTTAACAACATGTACTATATAATAGCTCAAAAATATGAGAGCTTCTTGTTTGGATAATGGGTGGAGGGAGAAGTTCAGTTGCACAGATGAAACATGCATGCTTTTTTTTTGCTGTACATTCACATGCTCTAAATAAATTTCTCAGGACACAGTTCAGATATGTCTTTAAAAACCAGTTGATGAAGAACTCCAATATGAGTACTCTGGTTTAAATCCAAACAGGACTAGGATGGTTGTTGTGCAGCCTGGGCAGAACACAGTTTCTTCGCAAGAAATTCCTGCATCTCTTGGTAGCAGATAGAATTTTATTGTTGACTTGAAACTGACCTGTAAAACTATGTCTTGGGTGAAAAACTTAAAACCAAAACCCAACAGATCTACAATACAGTTAGAAAACAATTTAAACAGCAGACATTTAGAAGTAAAACAAGTGCTGATATGAGTCATCTGATTACCAAAATGCTATAATCCACACAATCCTGATGCCAGGCCCAAACATATATTTTATCCACGTGTCTGATATATAAAGCAACACTAGAAGCAGAAATCACAATCTTGGATTTCATTCTCCCTCAAAGAGAACCTATACAATTATTGTACTTCAAATCCAGTGCTAGAAAATGTTTCAGCCCAAAATCGCCTCTGACTGTGTTGAAAAGCAAGTTTGAATTGCTGTAGCTGGAGGTAAGGCTGAAACTCTATGCCCTCCTTTCCACTTAAACAAATTCCCCACTCATATCATTTGTGTTGAAAAGGATGACCTGAATCAACACTCAGGTAAGAGGGACACATACTATCATGATCTTTGTTGGAGGTAAGACAACCTGTTTTGAGTGGGTTGGTGTTCTTGTTAGCCTACAACCTGAAAGGTAAAATCAAAGCAAGCCTTTATAGAGTCAGAGTTTAAGTGATATAAGAAGGAGAGAAGAGTTTTGATTTACAGTTCCAGACTTTGTTCCTTACATTTGTCTTTGTTCTTTATGCTGAACTTTGCTACCAGCACACTCACACTCCTCTATTCTATGAGGTGCACAATAAGGAAAAAATATGAATGTCAGGAGTGCCAGTTAACTTCACATATTTCATTTGAAAAATGTATAGCTGATCTCTCAGCCTCCAAGCAATATACAGCACTTCATATCCAGCCCTCACTTTGTATGCTTCCTTGAAGGCCTAATAGAAGCTCCCTCTTGTCCCCTTATGGAATACAGTATCAAAAAATAAAGACTTCTCATTAATATACATCTAAAATGAAGAAGTGTTTGTTCACTTATAACACCCTTCTAATTTTAAAAATTTGGGTATGATAGTACAACAACTACCACAAAACTTTAGAGTGCAGTCCTTTTAAACTCATCTAGGGACCAGCACTAAATTCTTGTTAGGTAGAAGTTATGGCTCTTAGTAAAACTCTTACTAAATTGTCTGCATTTTAACCCATAAGATTTACTGAGATTTACTCTTCCTATTGTCTCCCCACTTTCTGTTGAGGTCGGGAGAGTGAGCAGTTCTTCAGGTGCTCAGCTGCTGGCTGTGGTCAGCTCATAGCAGTACTCTGTATTTGCAGCAGTAAATGGCCATTTTGATGTCAAAAGCCCTGGGCCAATTCCCAACACTGCTCAGAAAAAAGTAATAAAAGTCCAAATTCCTATGTTTGGTCTTGTATATTGCCTATGGATAAGAGATATAATAGTGTGGAGAAAAAGTCTTTATCTCCCTCCAACCAATTTATATTTAAATAAAACTATTTTAAGATATATGATGTATAGGCACCCCCAGAAATAACTAGTTGCTCAGATAAATTAATCCTTTCATGAATAAAGTGATAAAATGGTAAGTTTTCACTGTTTATTACCATCTATTTCCAGCATCAGTTTGAACACTAGCTTCAAAGGAAATAAATTATTTTCATTAGAACATCTTCCCTTTAATGTACTATAAATTCAATTAATAATAGAGAAGATTTTCTATATTTCATCACGGAAAATATTTTTTCCTTTGTGTAAAACTGGTGAATGGAAAACAGTTGTTTTTGAAAAATATAGTTACAGATCAAAACCTGATTCAAATCAAACAATTTCTTTTTTTTTTTATCTTGGAAAGTTAATCTTAGCTATCTTATTGTTGATGCCAGTTTCTTTCTTTACTTTCCAACTAAATTGTTATTAAGTTATAATGTTATTATCCGCTTGCACCACCTACATTTTGTCAAAAACAGCACTGAGATGCCACAATATAACAACATAAGCACTAATATTAAACAGAAACAATGGTTGTTTAACAAACATTTAATTACAAAATTGTAAAGGGTCTTTTCAGACTGTGGAGTGTCTGAGATGATTGAATCTCTTTCCTGAATCTTAAACTCATTTAATTTCTGGTTATATTACTCATTATTTGTTTACCAGATTCTTTAATTTACTAGAAAGGATCCTTTTGAATCCTGTCCTATCCAGACACTCAATTGTTCCTTTTTTTTTCCTTTTTTTTTTTTTTAAATAAACAGAAAGACTGATTTTTTGACAAATTGGGCTGAGGAAACAGTCCTGAGACTAGCCATAACCAGCTTTCCTAATGCTTTGCATTTCCCATTTTATATCAAAATCTCTGAATAAGTGAACTGTAAAACTGGAAGAAATTACATCTAGGTGCTGAGAAATGTCAGTAGACCCACTGTACAGGATGGAAAGTGCCTCAGGTAGCCCAGTAGCCCCTCTGTTACAACAGACCCACTAAAATTCACCCAGAGAAGCTGTTGAATTAAGGGTATTGAAATTTGGCAGAAAATAAACCCCCTTTTGTTCACAGAATCAATTAGGTTGGAAAAGACCTCTGAGATCATCAAGTCCAGCTGATGACTACCATATCAACTAAAACCACCAGCATTCCAGCTGGTCCTCAGAAATTATAGGAGTTGCCTGTGCCTGGGCTTAATTTGTTATTATAGCTGATTCAGCATTATCAGCCTTCAGTAAGAACTTGCACAAGCTCTGATTTGAAATTACTGCAGCATCATGATTTAACCCCAGCAGGCAACCAAGCACCACACAGCCACTCGCACACTCCCCCACCAATGGGATGGGGAGAGACTCAGAAAAGTAAGAAAAATTGCATGTTAAATAGGTAAAGCAAAAGCCATGTATGCAAACAAAACAAAACAGGGAATTAATTCACCACTTCCCATTGGCAGGCAGGTGTCCTGCCAACCCCAGGAAAGCAGGGTGATATCACATGTAATGGTTACTGGGGAAGACAAACACCATCACTCTGAATGTTCCCCTCTTCTTTCTTCTTGCCCCCTCTTTATATATTGATCATGATGCCATATATTATGGAATATCCCTTTGGTCAGCTGGGATCAGCTGTCCCAGGTGTGACCTCTCCCATTTTCTTGTGCACCCCAGTCTGCCCTTGTGGATGGTATAAGAAGCAGAAAGGACCTTGAATCTGTGCAAGCACTGCTCAGCAATAATAAAAACTTCCCTGTGTTCTCAACACTGTTTACAGCCCAAATCCAAAGCACAGCACCATACCAACTACTGGGAGGAAAATTAACTCTACCCTAGTCAAAACCTACACCTACAGTTTACCAGTCTGATACTGGTCTGGCTGAGTTCAGTAAGAACTTATGTGATCCACATTCATGAATAGTGTGGTCTATTGAAGCAACAGAAAAGCAGACTCATGATTGCCAGTATTAAACGCACTAACTATAGAGTGTCAATATGTGTCACAAGAGTAGGTTTATTAACAGAGGTCTATCAGTGTCATAGATGTGTGTGTAGATATAGATATATAGATACAGATATATATGTGTGTGAATATCCCCAGGTCTGGTTCTATGTAGTTGGAGGTGCAAAGCTCATCTAAATACATTCCTTCAGGGAAGAAGGAGAAATACAGTTTGTCTACTAATCCCAAACAAGCAGACCTGTTTCCCCATCTCACTTTTAGCCCCAACCCCCCTTTCTTTTTATACTGTGTTTTTGTCCTTTCCCAACAGGATGGAACAATCCTATGTTATAGATGGGGTTTGATGACTTTGGTAATACATGTATTAAATTTTTAATTAATCTTCATTTGCATTGTAAGGAGTGTGAAAGTTGATATGCAAATAAGGCTTAGTGAGGGTCTCAGTTACCTTCAGTCAGAATTTAAAGTTGATAGAAAAGGTAAAATAAACACTTTGGTCCTTCTCCACCTGCTGAGGCAGCAGTAAAGGCTACTGACCTTCACCAAAGAGTCTTTGTGCACATCCTTATCTCCTTAAAAGACCAGATTTACAACAAGACTTGTTTTTCAGGGTGTAGGGAGGTGAGACCAATGGCTGCTACAGAGGTGTGAGTGCTTCTCTGTGCCTCACTGAGACAACACTGGGCTGTGAGACCTCACTTCACTCCAGGCATCATTCTGTTGTTTGGCCTTGCTTGAGCCAGGTGCAAGATAAGTGCAGGGTCCAGCTCATGTTTTCCTCCAACAACCTTATTAATTGTTCACTAGCTTAAGTCAGCTCTGTTGCAAGTCTGAAAATTTGCCATGTATTTATTAAAAGGGTCAGGCAGCTATACAAGTAAGTAAATAATTATCATGAAATTCCTATTTTAAAAAAATTTGGTAAAATATTTATTAAATATAGATATTATGCTATTTCTCTCCTAGTGAAGAAACTCAAGGAGAAAATACGTTAATATTCTACTCTTAACTATTTTCTATATTTTTCAAGTGGAACATATATTATCCATTAAACTGACTCAGAAATGATTGATGCTGAAAAGTAACACCATCATACTAAATTCATCTTTTCATAAGGAACTGGCATGTATTTGTATGTGAATAATATTATTCCTTAAAAATATTTGCACTTTTGTTTGTTTGAAGCCTTTTTGACACATTATGTCTTGTAAATATAATAAAATCAACACGAACTCCTTGTTGCTTTCAGTGTATTTGCACAAAGAGATGACACCACAGAGAACAACTTCAGTACATTTGTGAATTAAAATGCACATAACTCAAGGCCATATTTTGAAAAATATGATCCCCCTTTTGCAGCTTTAAAAAGAAAACATATAAAAGCATGGAAATTGATAAAGACTATATTGATTCAATTACAGAGGCAGCACCTGCTTTTACACTCATCTATGTAGCTACCATACTACAATTGTTTCCTGGGAAGTGATTTAAAATGGCTCACGTTAAAGGAACACTACCAATTTCCTAAAGATATGAATTAAACTTTAACAATAAAGTGTCATCTATGCTCAAAGGAATGTGATGTGTTGCCAGTAAAGAAATATTTCCTTCCCCCTTATAGTCCACTTCTATTGGATCTTCATATTGTAGAACATAGTGGTTGCTATAGCTAATTAATTTCCTTTCATCACTGGATTTTGCAGGGCCTCTGTTCTGAGCAACTCTTGCTTAGTGTTCTTTTAGTCCATTATTTGTAATGCAAATACTTGCAACTTAAGAGTAGTGGGAAACTATAAAATCTCCTGACATATGAGAAATTAGCAAGTGTCACTTTGCTGTTCTATATGCAGCACATAGTCAAATTTACATTCCTAATATTTTATTTCAATATAAAAAGCATACTCGTGATCTTTGAAAATACGAAAATTAAACATTTAAAGAGAAAACCAGAGGCATCCTGCATTTGCTATGAACGACATTTTATATCAGATCATTTTCTGAAGATGAAAGGTAGGGCAAATCTGCATGATTTATTCAACATAGATGCTTATTCTATAAGTGAACTGTATATGAGCAAAAGTAGCTTTGTAGGAGCCTAGTCTTCAATGATGTTGAATATAAATGCCTTTAATTATTACAGATTTGGCATTTTTTGTTTATAAGGCTATGTAATGGTCTGCATATAAATATTCCAAATGTCATTTGTCAAAGAGGACTATATACTTATTGGAAGAAAATAGGATATCCATGAAAATCAGGAAGACACAGCTCAGAGAATGACAATACAATCAGGAATGTTCCAGCATAATCTCAAAAAGGAGGTTGAATTTTTGAAAAGTAGCATTATCTTTGCATGGGAAGTAGTCTGAAGAGTCAGTTAGCCCTCATATAGAGTTTAGGGTTTTTTCTAAGATACTACTATATTAATAATAAACACAGAAGAATTGAAAGCTGAAGCAAAAAGAAGGTCTAAAATCTGTGGTAAAAAGAGGAGAATGGCTGACAGAAGGCAAATAAAATCTTCAGCCTGGTCTGAAGCCATTGCACACAGAGGATTAAAGAGGTTGATACTTAGACTTAAATTTTGCCTGTGCTTTGAGCTGGCCTGGTATTATAAGCACAGCCTCAAGTGCTCAGTTGTTACAAGGCTCCCGAGCATCAATATGACTGTAGGAAGCTTAGTAATAAGGGCAGCATCTTGAGGTCTGAGTAGTCGAGCAGCATAAAACAACTAATTATGATAACAGCTTCAAGTCTGGTGTATATTTACTTTGCATGATGCTGATGGTGATATTTAAACAGTATGTAACTGGAACTAGGCCCATAATATAGAGTGGAAAATGCCTTGTTTTATAGAACATGTTCCACAGCTGTGATAATCTGTTAAAACACTCTATTAAAATGATCATTTATTACTTGACAGGCATAGATAAGTAAGCAAGTGCATTCTATACTCAACAGTAGTCCATGCATAGGACTGCCAAATATGTCCCATCTTACCACCAAGAAAGTAAACTTTTGCCAGAATTACAGCTAAACTATCAGTCTTAAGTGTCAGTTGCTCAATAGAAAACAGCAAAATAAGTAAGGAAACTTCCTGTCAAAGGACAATGAACTATTGTCTTCTTTCTTGAAGCAAAACCCGGGGGTATGTATGTGTACTTGTTTAAAGACAAATTAAAGGGGGCAAAGGTGACCTTGGAATACTTTTTTCCCGTTCAAACATTTTTAACAAGTTATAGTGGACTTGTCAGATACTTAGGAGTTGGGGTGGAAAACACTGTCTATTTATACTCTGAGAGACTCAGACCCAGAGCTCATTCTAAGATGTGTCCTGCTGCCCTCGGGTAACTGATCAGTCAAGGGAGGTGATCCACTCTATTCAGCCCTGCTGGGTCTATAGCTGGAGTACTATGACCTGTTCTGGGCTGCTCATGACGAGAGAGATGTGGAGCTCCTAGAACGAGTCCAGTGGAGGAAAACAAAGATGATTAAGGTACTGGAGCATCTCTCTTAAAAGTAAAGGCTGAGAGAGCTTGGCCTGTTCAGCCTCAAGATGACATGACTGAGAGGGGACGCCATCGATGGCTGTATCTGAAGGGAGGGTGTCAAGAGGATGGAGCCCAGCTCTTCTGAGTGTTGTCAAGCAATAGGACAAGAGGCAACAGACAGAAACTGATGCACAGGAAGTTCCACCTGAACATGAGGAAGAACTTTGGTCACAGGTGGGTGACCAAGCATTGGAACAGATTGCCCAGAGAGGTTGTGGAGTCGCCCTCACTGGGGATTATTCAAGAACCGTCTGGACTGAATCCTGTGCAATGTACTCCAGAGGGACCCTGATGAGCAGGGAGGTTAGACCAGATGACTGTCTGTGGTCCCTTCCAATTCAGAAGAGGATTCTTCCAAAGCTACCAGGGTATGACTGATTACTCCTGCTCTCATCTCCCACCTTGTCCAAGAGACAGGAGTTCCTGGTAGTGTCAGTGTTGCTCCCACCTTAGCCATGCAAGTACCCTGATCAAGTGATGTTTCACCACCAAGCTCTTAAGAAAAGGTTAAGGTCTGACAACAGTTATTGAAACTATAGAGCAGGCACAGAGCAGGACAGAGGTAGAGGAGGAAAGGTGGGAGAATCATGAACTCCACAGTACCTTTCTGTAGAAGAGTCATTCATTGTCTTTCTAATATGTGCACAGTGCTCACAGACAATCTTTTTCTTAAATGTGAATGTTTTCTCAGTAAGTTGTAATATGTTTGATAGTTTCATATCAACTTGTCAATTACAGGAATGCCCATTATATTTAAGATCATAACCTGCATATCTAGAATACCAGACAGCCACAATTTTCTACACCTTTCAGCTTAGAAGAGAATATACTACAGGGGAAAAAAAAACTACAATAATATTATCTTGTAAATGTAAGAGAGTTTTTCATTGATTACTTCACAGAGAATGATTTTTTTTTTTGCAAGTAAGCGTGAGGTTGAAAGATGGCCTTAAAACTAATGAAGCACTGATATAATTCCTGAAGGAGTTCCCAATAGCCAGAGTTCCTCATTGGCTACTACAGTATATAAAAATCTAATGAACTGCAAAATGAGGATGGGAAAATTCAGTCTACTCAGACTTGATTCTGGACTCTGGAATATTATAGGAGCTGTTCATAGTCATTATGGAGAACACAATAAGTGAAAAATAGTATGCTTATAAGATTATTACATTCCAGTTTCATTTACTATTTCTAGCTTCACGAAAAGCTTTTTTGCATGTTTCATTTTCAGCTGTTTTCCTGTATTCCAGATTGTAATTAATGTAGTCTCATATTGATAAAAAATTAATTATAAATATAAATACATCATTGTTTAAGTATTTATTAATATCAATATATAGGTGTATTAATAGATTTTTATCTAATTAATACAATAAACTCAATTATAAATAATTCTGTCATATTTCTGGGATTTCTCTCACACAATATCTGAATTGCTGATGTTACAAGCACTTAGTTTATTTTTGCTTACCGTGTAAAATGCTAATATCATCAAGCCCCCTCATACTCAAGTACTCAATTTGATGGATTTTTTTTTAGTGCTATAGACATCTTGTATGCTGTCGAATATTTATCAATGCAAATAATTTTTTATTTTACTACAGGTCAGAATATTGGACTGCAAGGTAATAATTTTGCTAAATGCAAAGCTCTGTACTTCAGCTGTTGTAGAGATTACTTTTCCAACACTGGCTCTCTACTCAACATTTTGAAGGAGTGTGGGACAGGAGATATGAATGTTAAAATAGTCTTTCAAGTTTCTTCCTTGGCTGCCTCTATCCAGCCAGCCAATATCACCACATTGTGTGTCAGTGTGGTAATTCAGTCCTTGAACACAACTGAGAGTCTGAGTTGGCTCTTTGTATCAAGGAGCTCCATATAAAATATGCAGTTTATGTAAACTTGTAAGAGCTCCTGCAGATTGAAATCATGTGTGAGTGAGCAAGATGAGTGATGCCAAAACCTGTGGCTGCCAGTGTGAGAACCTATAGTCACAAGGCCTGTGCTGACTATGCCTGTACTAAGTGGACAATAACTAGCCAGAGAAAACAGCAACTGAGAGTATGAGAGAAATACAAAAAATAAGCTGAAAACAAAGGTAAAAATACTTGGGAGGAAGCAGGTCCTTCACTTCTCCAAATCAGTATTTTCACACAGTATCACATTGCCTAACAGTACAGCAATGTCAAATGGTCTATCCACAAACACTGATTCTTCATCATAAGCCTCTGAAATAATGGTTATTTCAGCAATTAATGCCTTGCACTCCCAAGAAAACATCAAACACACTACAGTGATATGAACAAGAGATGCATCAAGTCTGATGAAGAAAACAATCAGCAATTAACACCTTGGAGAGGGAAAATCTTTACTAAATCAGTGACATGTTCTGATTCAACTGATCCATCAACCATGTGTTTTAAGCACTGACTGTAACATATAATGCCCGAAAAGTGCTATGCTTGCTATATCTGTGCAATAAATATTTGCTTGTCAATGTATTTACTATCATAGATAAAAATATAACAGGAGTTACAGCATTTTTGCTTCTGTCTTCCATGACGGGCTTCAGTTCCACACACATCGAATCAGTGCAGACCATTTGGTAACTAAACCATATGTACACACACAGAAACATGAATTTGCAGCCTTAACGCTAATTTGTAGCTAGTCTGTGTAACATGGATATCTATATAACATAGTGGCAAGTGGAAAAGTTTAAAGACCAACAGAAACATGATCGAGACCTCCAGATATGACTTTCACTGTAGGTTTTCAAGTGAAGCTACAACTTGTCTTCTCTTCCATAAAAAGTCACTGTTTTATTTTTATACGACATCTGTGCAGTGATTAGCACAATTTCAGTTATACTGCTTACCCTAATTTTTAGCCATTGATTAGTTTTCTAGATACAGAATGAGGTTACAATGTTTCCCATATTCAAAAATTATATATCTTTTCCAGAGACTGAAATGAATCACATCCTCCTGTTAAAAGGCAGAATATTTTCCCAGTTGTCAAAAGATTTGCAGCACTTACTGGTTACATTTTTAGCAGCTGAACCAGATGTGAATAAATTTATTCTCTTCCATTACATTGCTTAATTAGGATACTAGCATATTGTTGCATCTAGCAGGGAAACTAGAGATGATTTATCACATTTATAAAAAATTTGGAACACATCAGACTTCTGCCTAGTCTTTGGTACCCTTCTGGTGTATACTACAGCTATGACATTCAGGGTACTTGAGGTAATTGACAGTTGCCTTTTCATGAAAACATTCTGAGTACCACAGACGGAACTTGATGTTACTTTACTAAAAGAAACAGTATTATACATGCTTCATTTTCCTTATTTACTAACAGACATACGTACATGCCTAATTTACAGAGGATTATAGAGGGTTGTTTCTCAAACTAGTATCTTTTCCTTGGTTCTTTTTGAATAACAGATTTTCTAACTCAGAGATTCTTGGGGGAAATTTTCATAGGGTTGGGGGGGTTTTGTTTGTTGGGGTTTCTTTCCCCCTTCTTGGACTATATAATTGAGGCTTAATAATTACTGCTGCTTGGATAGAAAGTTTCTCTGCTTCTCAATATATCTTAAACCATTCACATTAAAAATGTTAAGGACTACCATTACCTATGTAAAGTTATAAGAGCACCTTTAAGTCTCAGTAGTGTGAAAAACAATCATTAATTTTGAGTTATCCTCAGTGATCAGTATCACTGCTATTAGAAAAATCACTTCTGTTCATTAATACTCTACTTGGCTTATGTTAACTACTGTCATGGGCACTCATGTTTTGTTTAAAACATAGCTCCTTGCTGTATTCAGATCTCTTCAACATATGACCCCAAACTAAATGGGTGTTGAGTATCTGACTAGTCACAACTTTATGCACATTCACTAGTATGGGAGGACACCTGTACAAGGTTCTTGTCTGAATGCTTGTCCTTTGATAATACCATGAAATATTTCTCACTAGAAGGTAATCATTGAAACTGGAAATGGGAAAGAAAAAATCTTTAAAAAATACTTATTTTTAAGGAGGTTTTAAGAAAAAAAGGAGAAATTTCACAGCACCATTTCATAGACCCATGGCTTCATCATTTTTTGTGGACATGTATGTGTATATATGCATATACATATACACATATATAACCACACCAGCAGACCCAGGCAGTAACACAACACCCAAAAAGAAGACATAGTCAGGCCAGCCAGTTTAAACGTATGTTCATAATAAAAAATAATTAAAAAATAGATTATGTTAAATGTGTTGAAATGTGTAGCCACCTCATTACTTTTTTTTTCATAAGGAAAATGCATGCATATTAATACCTACTGCCCATAGTTTGCACTAAAGACTATATTAAACAAATATTATTCTATCACATAAGTATGACTTAATATCCTCTTCTTTACTTTTACTAGCCAGAACTGAATGAGTCAAATACATAGCCTACGAGAAAAAATTCCTACAAAAAATATTTTGTATTGCAATGAATTTACTATTTCTGCTTCCACCAGTTGAAATTGTAGCCAAGATTTTCTCCCTTTCTCTGACATTTTGAAAGCCAAATTTTTTGTTTCTTTTTATCATTTCTGCCTGCAAAGGGGAGAAATTTTGTCACAATTTAAAAGGCTCAAAACAAGTACTATCTGAGATGGTTAATTCAAATTTCTGTAACTCAGAACAGCCTGACTCTCAGATGTTGCAGATGGTATGGAGGAGGAGAAGCATCATTTTTGTCACAGAATCACATTTAATATTACTTTTTTTTCCTGTAACATAATCACATAATCCAGTGATGGAACGAGACTCCTGAATGTACTTTTCTGCACCTATTTTTCCCTCTTTTGCTCCGGATAGTGTGGGTGGGTGTGCCAGGGTTTTCCCTTCAGAATGAATCTACAAGAAAGGATTAATGATGTGCTGTCATTCAGAGAGAAGACAGAAGGTCAGAGAGTGACATATAGATGCTCCAGTTTCCACAGACAGCCCATTGTAACTGGATTTCTTATTGAAGTACAGCAAGATCTATGCCCAAACCACAAGCATACAAGGTTAGCATCCTATATTTTTGACATGGCCAGAAGTATGTCTTCAGGCAGTAATGAAAGGAATAAAGAGGATATCAAGGTAACTAGAAAAATCCTAAACCAACACAGGTGATTTATCAACTATGTGACAGTGATTCAGCTAGTACTTGATACCAGTCACAACCCCACTACTCCTCAATATCCATTTCTGTTCTCCCTGTCATAATGTTGCCAGTGCTTTGAAAACTCAGTATATGTCATGACAAAACAGTTTTATACTACCCTCTTTTCCCTTAAAACTGCTGATCATCTGTTTTTGTTTAATGGTCTTACATCTACTAAAAGTGACAGATACCTAACACAAAATTATTAATTGGCTTGGCTGTTAATCCACAGATCAATTTGAAACCACAGAGTGACACCAGCCAGTACAGAGTAGCCATTAAAAAGCAGGCAAAATATTGTATTTTCATCAAATCTATTTATCATACTAATTATTCACAAACTGCATTGCCATGGAGACAATCCTCCTAAAATCACCTGAATTAATGAGGCTGGTAATTAACTTTATTTATCTCATTTCAAACTGATCCTTAGGTTTTGACATTTACTGATTGGATTCTTCAACCTTTGCATCATTTGCTTTGGAGTAATCTGTAGCCAACTTTGCAGAACTCTCTGACAATTTTTCCAAGTAACCACAGATGACAAAAAATCATTTTCTTACAGGAAATTCTTGAGAAATAGGTGCATAGGTACATATACTCATATAGCCAGCTTACTCAGGATATGCCTCATTGTTGACATTTTTTCAGCATTACTAAAACCCAACCCAAAACAAAACAAGCAAACAAAAAATACAACAAACCAACCAACTCCCACACACACCTTCCCAGACCACCAGAACTATGATCCATGCCAACAGCTGGGTTTCTGTGATCTGATGGTACAGACCATCTTGGGAAACAGAAACTATCTTTAACTACCCTGGTCCCAAAAGAAATACATAGCACACATAGCTGGAAAACTCAGTTGTTGAAAGCTCCTATCCAAGGCAAAGGAAGGCACATGCTGCATCTAAATGCAGTGATCTAACTGACATAAAGGTGCCAGGTTTTTATAGCCACCACCATGCATCTTTATGAGAAGAACAATTCTTTAACTCAATTCACATTGCAGCTGGGAGAATAAAAAAAAATGTGCACCTGGTAAAGCTTAAGGCATCAGGAGCAGGGTGAAACACATGAGGTTATAGATTATTTCCTTCCTCTGATAACTTCAGACCTTCAGCAGCTGAAACATCTGTTGAATTCTTTAAAAGTAAACTTCTGTCCCCTGTACTTTATTCTGTGTCTGGTGAACCCACGATGGGCTAGAATGTAAATCAAATATTGAATTTAATTTTTAAATCAAATCAAGTATATCCAGGTGGTTTTGACAGTAAAGCTGCTTACAACTAACTCAGTGTTCACTTTGATTTTCAAACAGTTTTATAACTGCTTTTTGTTAGTGTAGAAGATTTTAAGAAATGCTACAAAACCAAATGCTACACACAAAACCAAATAAAACTTTCCTGCAGCAGGTATTCCCTTTGATCTCAAAATAATTGTGGAGGTAGATAGATGATAGATAGATAGATAGATAGATAGATAGATAGATAGATAGATAGATAGATAGATAGATAGATAGATAGATATGCACAAGACACACATATTTGCTTATAAATTTTATGCTGAAGTTCTGCAGGATTTCTCTCTCTCTTTTCCCCTCCACCTCCACCCCTGAATTTAGCATCAAATGTAACAATGCTTGGGTAATATAATTATTTAGTATAGGTCATTCCTGTATGTATATTAATTTTAAACAACATAACAAATTTATACCAAATTACTGTGCTGTTTCTGTGTTTTACTCTTCTTGGAACATTTCAGGGGTGTGAGTTCTGTATTCTTTTGAGAAGTAGAGAAAAGTCTTTTACTTCAGCTGTGTGAAAAATTCAAGAAGTAGAGGATTTTGGGAGGTACACCTTGTCTACTATGATTGCTCTTAAACAAATAATATATATTTGCATAAGTGTCTGCCTTCATAGGAGTCTGCATATAACCCAAGAGTGTTTATTTCTGGTTATCAACTTCAACCTTAATCTTCAGTGACTGTAATAAATGCAAAACGAAATGTGTCTTTGATTATAAATTTTACATCTCCTAGTCATAAGTAAGAAAATAATTTCTCCCCATTCTCAAAATCATAGGAAATTTACCTATTGTTTGCCTTGGGTTCCTCAATTTTCCTCACACTGTTTTTGACAAATATTTGGTCATGAGTGAAATTCCCGTAATAAGTATCTGCACCAGGGTTGAGAATGCTTTGTCTTCTATCTGCCAAAATTGATTTGGCCCAAATAATATAGCAGATATAAGCACTAGAATTTGGTAGTTGATGACTCCACTGCTAATGACAACCTTCCCTTACCTCTTCCTAAGGCTAATATCTTAGCACACAAGTTGCGGCAAAACTGCTGTTTAGTGAGATGGTTACGAATTGGCTCATTGCAGACAAAACAGTGTTTCATAGTAGTGCAGTTCACAGTACTACCAGGCATTTGCACACAAAGGGGCCCCTTTATTGAACCCACTGGTTCACTTGTAGTCCAAGGTATTATATATGCTGCAAGGCATGTATTTAAATAGTTACTACTTGTAAGAACATTGCCAGAAGCGACTTGTAGCTTAAATTGCACATAATATAAGAAAACTTATAGCCCAGGAGTTCCCAAAGATCAGGAAACTTACTTGATAACACCAGGTCCAACACCAGGTTCTGGAAATAATGGGGTTTTTTCTTGGCATTCTCAAGAGGGATCTTTATTTCCTCTTTGATTTGGAAGGTTTTCCACATCCTAACAACAAAAACATTTATAATAAATCTATCCTACTGCAAAGTCTCTGATAATTCCATTTAAGCCATGATGAAAACTGATACTAAAATTTTGTTATTGTTGTTTAAGTTAACTGAATGAAGTGATCTGAATGAAACCCACTTGTGTCATACACAGACTGTTACCAAGGGCATTAGCTCTCTCTCTCTGGTTTCCAGTCTGGGTGACAAACATGAACATACTGTATGTAGAGAACTCCCCAGCAAGCCACGTTGTACCCTCTCATACACATCTGCCAGTTACCACATACTAAGCATCACCTGCACTGGGCCAAGACAGTAAATCAAAATAATTCACTTGCAAGTTAGGACAGATGCCATCCAGTAAATTCTAAAATACATGAAAAATTTGTATTAAAGCACTGGCAAGCCTTTCATCACTGACAAAAGTAATGATGGTAGGTTGATAGATGATCAAATTTGTCTGTCAAAACACTAGCTGAAATGAAGGTAGGACTGTTTGGCAAGTAAACAAACAAAAAAAATTACCTAAGCAGTAGCTGAAAATTGTTCATCTATGCTACACAGATTTTACAGAGTTGATGCCAACAGTCTGTGGTTGTTCTAAAAAATGTTAACCTAAAAAAGTGCTGAAAAGTAAAAGACATTAAAAACCATAGGTACTTTCTAACAAGAAAGAAAGAAAACACTAGTATGCTA